>NC_092390.1:5743555-6104388 GCF_030028105.1 Mobula birostris | reverse complement strand
CAGTGGGAAAAGCCTGCTTGCACTCACCCTACCTCCACCCTTATAATTTTGTATACTTCTGTCAAATCTCCTCTCAATCTTCTACGTTCCCAGGAATAAAGTCTTGGAATGAAGGTAGTCAAATATTAGTTGCAGATACCAGGCTACCATTCCAGAGGAATTTGAAAATACTTGTAATTCCCAGACAGAGGAAAAGGAGTACAATATTCACTTTGGATTGCTGACACATGCTTTTGTTGGCACACAGATGCCTGTTAGGAAATTTTCTATCTATGCTCGTAGCTAGGAAATGGTCATGTATAGGCGAGAACAAAAATCAAATTACACATGTATACAGTATATACGAAAGAATGGGGAAAAGACCCTAATTGTGTTTACATATCAACTTGTCATCCTCTGTAAAACCTGTTTAGATTGAAACAGGGCTTTGTATCATCATGTCACTTTAAATCTGCACCATGCAGCTTTATTATTTAAATGACCTGTTTGAATACATTATCCCGCTTATTGCTATTTTCACCAGTACAATATTGATTCATGTCAGAATTTTCTGAATATACATGTCATTGCTGTGAGGCATTTACTTTACAGTTTTGTTGAGTTTTTTGGTAAGTAATTAAGCTTAGGGGTTTGTGACTCATGGTTTATTGTAATGATGACAGCACACCATTTCAAAATCAACTTTTTTTCTGAGTTCAGTTTGGAGTAGTTGTCAATTACATAATGGGATTTATTGGCTTTGGTGCATAATTAGCAAACTATTTAGCTACTGTCTTCACTCAACAAGTAACTTGGATAAAGAGGTAAATTAAGTCTAAGTTACTCTGCCAAAAGTAGCATTGCCTCTCAGCAAAAGAAATGGAACATTTTTCAACAGTTATTGGAAGAGAGCTGGGCTGAGAAGGGGGAGGAGATCCTATCTAAGCGTCCTTCCCATTAATTGCCAATGCACAGCAGAGCAATTAGATTTCATCCAGGCCCCAGGTAAAGAATTTGACAAAATACATTCACTAGCCACTTTATTACATGCCTCCTGTACCCAATAAAGTAGCCACTGAGGTATGTTTGTAGTCTTCTGCTGCTTTAGCCCATCCACTTCAAGGTTCAATGCATTGTGGTTTCAGAGATGCTCTTCTGCACACCACTGTTATAATGCGTGGTTATTTCAGTTACTGTTGCCTTCCTGTAACCTTGAACCAGTCTGGCCATTCTCCTCTGACCTCTCTCGTTAACAAGGCTTTTATGCCCACAAAATTGCCATTCACTGGATGTCTTTTGCTTTTTGCACCAATCTCACTAAACTCTAGAGACTGTTGTGTGTGAAAATCCCAGGTGATCAGCAGTTTCTGAGATACTCAAACCACCCCATCTGGTACCAACAACCATTCCATGGTCAAAGTCACTTAGATCACATTTCTTCCTCATTCTGATAGTTGGCATGAACAACAATTGAATCTCTTGACCATGTCTGCATGCTTTTATGTATAAATTTTCTGCTACATGATTGACAGTTTGGGTATTTGTATTAATGAACAGATGTACAGGTGTACCTAATAACAGTATGTGTGTTGGCTTGAGTCATGAAAGTAAAAGCCCTGTATATGAAACCTAGTGAAAGAAAGCAGTTCATTTCATTTCACAGCATTCAGACAGGAGTATAGGTGGCGGTTCTTGGTAAATTGTCCACACGTCTGTGGGCAGATCATAATAAAGCATCTCCATCATTCAGCCAGCTTCTGATGTTGTACAAGAATGACAAAAGTTAGTCAAGCGTCACTTGATGCAGACATGCATGAGATATTCGGATAGCAGAGGAACATATTTTGCAAAACAGAAAATTGAAGAATAATCATTTTCCCATCCAATAAAGGCAGTATCTTGCTGCTGGTGTTTTACTTTAACATTCGCTGTTTGTAACATGTAATGGATATCATTGAAAGTCTCTCAGAATGATTCAGGAACAGCTTCTTTCCCTCTGCCATCTGATTTCTGAATGGACATTTAAACCATGAACGCTACTTCACTACTTTAAAAAAATTGCACTATTTGTTTAATTTAACTATTTGATAAACATATATATACTTACATAATTCACCATATGCTGGTGTTATTAAACCTGATTCTGACTCTGAAAGGAATATTTCCAGATATTCTAGTCTTAAAGAAAAAGTTATAACTTTGTTGTTCCTAGCCTCATGTTTAGTAAAGGCAGGGGATGAAGTGTCTTAACTTGAGTTGATGGTAAGGAAGGCAATTGCAATATCAGTATATATTTTGAGAGGACTAGAATATAAAAGCAAGGATGTAATGCTGAGGCTTTATATGAAATTCGGTCAGACTGCACTTGGAGTTTTGTGAGCAAATTTGGGCCCCTTATCCTAGAAAGTATGCGCTGGCATTGGAAAGGGTCAATAGGAGGTTTACAAGAATGATCCCGGGAATGAAAGGGTTAACATATGAGGACCATGCAAAGAATGAGGGGGAGTCTCATTGAAATCTACCAAATATTGAAAGGCATAGATAGTGTGGATGTGGAGAGGATGACTCCTGTGTAGGTGAGTCCAGGACCAGAGGACACAGTCTCAGATTAGAAGGGCGACCCTCTAGAACAGAGATGAGGAGGAATTTCTTTAGCCAGATGGTCGTGAATCAGTGAAATTCATTGCCACCCACAGCTGAGGGGGCCAGGTCATTGGATGTATTTAAAGCAAAGGTGGACAGGTTCTTGATTAGTAAGACTGTCAAAGGTTACAGGGATAAGGCAGGAGAATGGGGTTGAGAGGGATAATAAATCAGCCATGATGGAATGGTGTACAATTCTGAAATGATATAAAAACGAAGAGCTCTGTAGGTATATGTGCTGAGTTCATTGCAACTTACAGTGTGGGTTGAGAAAGTGATAAAAAAGGTAAATGAGATCCTGGGCTTCATGGAGACCTAGAGCACAAGATCAAAGAAATCAAGACAAATTAATATTTTGGGGGCAAAGGTACACAGTTCTGCTAGAAAGTTTGTGAACCTTGTAGAATTTTCTCTATTTCTCCATAACTATGACCTAAAATGTGATCAGATCTTCACATAAGTCCTAAAAGTAGATAAAGTGAACCCAATTAAATAAGTAACACAAAAAACATAATACTTGTTCATTTATTAATTGAGAAAAATGACCTATATTACATGTATTTGTTGTAAAAACATATGTGAACCTCTAGGGTAAAGCCTTCTACAAAAGCAATTTGGAGTCAGGTGTTCCAACCAGTGACATGGGATTGGAGGTGTGGGTTGTAGAGTTGCCCTGGCCCATAAAAACACACACACACAAAGTCAGAATACTGACAGAGCCTGCTCTTTTCAGAAACGAACATCATGGGCCAAAGGGCCTGTTCTGTGCTATATTGTTCTAGGTTCTATGTTCTACGAAATGCATATCACCCAAGCATATGTGCAGCATCACTAACACACTTCTGTCCTCTTGGAGGACAAAGTCACAGAAGGCATCAGCCCACCGGCAGAAAGTGCATGCAGCTCCATCACCACAGTTCAATGGAAGAGACTGTGTGCTTTTATTGGAGCAGCCGTGGAACCTGACACTGCTGAGGCTTAAGCTTCATTTTCACACCCTATCTCTGCTCTCCTCGCTTCAGATTCACAGCCCGTTGATAGTGCAAGTCCATACCTCTTATCTCAGCACAATCGTACCCTTGTATCTTTCTTCTTTAAGAAAGTGATGGATGGCAAACTATAATAAATCCATAAATTATAATAGAAATAAAGAGTAAATCTGCAGAGAGGAGCATGCTCTGGCGTCATCATTGTTGAATCTTTGCAATAATAGAGGAACTTTTCAGAACATCAGCACATAGGATGGTGGATGGATGCATTAAAATAAGTAATGTTTTCAAATAAGGAATGGTGTGTTTACTTGTTGATGGGTTTGTGGCCCATCACTGTACAGAAGTAGCTCACTGCCTTGGAAAAGGAATGGAATGGCCCCAGGCCAGGAACTAGTTTCTCTAAGAACAAGGTATCTGACAAGCTTTTGCTGAAGAAGTCTTAGCTGAGGTTCTTAGTGCAACAACCTACGATAGTCAGCTAATGGGCACGCTCAAAGAAATGTGGTAAATTGGTTTGTTATTTTCACATTATTATTATTTTCCAGTGAAAAACTTGTTTTATATGCCATGCATACAGATTATTCATAGCAACAGTGCATTGTGGTAGTACAAGAGAAAACAACAGCAGAATGCAGAATAAAATGTTACTATTAAAAAGAAAGCACAGCGCAAACATTCAGTTAGGGGCAAGTCTATAAAAGGGTAGATTGTGAGGTGAAGAATCTATCTGCTCTTACTAGGGAACCGTTCATAGTGGGATAGAGGCTCTCCTTAAAACAGATACTAGGTGCTTTATTGGCATGCTGTGGGAAAATCTATGTACAATGTCTAAGAGCATGAAAGCATCCAACTTGCCCCGATTTAAAGCTCAGAGCCTGTTGAAGTAATGGGAAATTTCATTGGTGTTTTTGTGGAGCCTGGATAATGTAGCATTTAGTATCTGATATTTCATTTGAAGTTTGGTGCTGTAGTGGAAGCCCAGGCTGCTGTACTTCAAGATCACCCTGTTGCCATATAAACACAGCTAACTGTCACGCAAACCCTGCTTGTTGGCATCATGGGTACAGATACCAATGTGCAGAGGGATTTGCAGTGCTTCACAGCACTGCAGAAATCTGTTCTCCAACAGATAACCTGGACTATAGAGATATTGTCACAGCACAATGCTTCTGTAAATTTGCGCTCCACGCTCCAAATGGTTGTATTCATGATCGCTCTGTCACTGTACCAGGGTCTCTGCTGTGGTTAATCAGCCAGCCATAACACACAACAGCTGGTCATATTGATAAGCTGCATTCCCAAACCAACACCTTCTAGACACAGGGTTGTTTGAGGTCATCCTCCCAAGGCCATTGAAAACAACCTTGTGTCACTCACATTGTGCAGTTTGGACGGATACCACAGTGAACAACAACAAGGACTCAGGCACTTAATGAAGCGCAGAAAGGTGACTAGGTAATTTTTTTTCTTTATTTGGCATACTTATGGTTAATTGTTTATTCTGGCATAGCAACCAAGTAGATTAGACAATAAGACCATAAGACATGGGAGTAGAATTAGGCCATTCAGCAGAATTGAGTCTGCTCTGCTATCCCTCTCAACTCCATTCTTCTGCCTTCTCCCTATGATGTTTGAGACCCTTATTGATCAAAAGCCTATCAACTTCTGCTTTAAATATACCCAATGTTTCTACAGTCTTCTGTGGCAATGAATTCCATATATTCACCAGCCTTGGGCTAAAGAAATTCCTCCTCATCTCTGTTATAAAGGTCCTTGTGTTCTGAGTCTGTGATTCAAATTGTCAGCAATAGAATTAAGATATAGGAATATTGGTGAATTGACACTTGGAGTTTGTTTGCTGATATAGCTATCAAGCGTGTGGTTCATGGTCAACCAGGTCTTTCCTTGCCAATATCTTGCTTTTACTCCTCTTCTTGCCCTTTTCAGCAGCTGATTATCATACAATTAGTAGCAAGTCCTGACCCCTTGTGATGATGTGGTGGCACGGTAGTGTAGCAGTTAGCACATTGCTTTATGGCACCAGTGACCCTTGTTCAAGTCCTTCTGCTGTCTGTAGGAAGTTTGTGCATTCTCCCTGTGACCGTGTGGGCTTCCTCCAGGTGCTCCAGTTTCCTCCCACATTCCAGAGATGTACAGGTTAGTAGATTGATTGGTCACAAGGCACAGGCTCATTGAGCTGGAAGATACAGCACGGTATCTCTAAATTAAATAATACCAGTGCAAATCAGTAGCAGCCTTCTCGAACAGTGCAGACAGCACAGCATTGTTATTCATTTATGATTATCAGGTGTACCAAGATATAGTGAAAATCTCTTCTTTAGTACATGGAGGAAGTAAAAAGAAAACAGAATGCCAAATACAGAATACGGGATAGTAGAATGTGCATTACTGGTAAACAATGTGCAAGGGCCAAGATGAGATAGACTCGGAGATGGAGAATTCAACTTTGCTTGTGAGAGATCCATTCTAGAGACTGAAGCTGTCCTTGTCTGGTTGTACGTGCTTTCAGATTTTTGTTTTGCCTGGCCAACAGGAGAAGGGAGAAGAGAGAGCGAGCAGGGTGAGAAGAATCCTTGCTCATCCTGGTTACCTTCCCCAGGCAGTGGGAACTGTAGATAGAGGAGGCTGTACCTGCTGTAGTCTACACTATTATATTTTGTGTTAAAGCATCAGGAAAGGGTACTTTGGCGGATCTCAAATTGGAGGATTAAAGAGATGAAACCGCAAAACAATATTAACTAGCTTTGAGCAAGAAAGAGGTTGAATTATCAGCAATTTGATCAGAACATGATCAACCAGAGGGCATAAGATGAGTTTGGAATAAGCAAAGATAGATGGATGGAATCTGACCTGAAATGTTAACTGCTTCTCCCTGTATAACTGTTGTCCAGTTCTACTGAGATATCCCTCATTTTGATTTCAATTTGGAACTCTAGCTAATACAGTATTTTGCTTTTGGATAGAATTTTGAGGAAGGAGTGATTCAAGGACAAGAATAGCAATGAATGTTTGAGGAAGACAAATCCAGTGGATAAAGAGAGGTGCTGAGAGAGATAGCCCTTATCAATATAACAAAAAATATGCACAACAATAGACAATAGACAATAGGTGCAGGAGTAGGCCATTCAGCCCTTCGAGCCAGCAGCACCATTCACTGTGATCATGGCTGATCATCCACAATCAGTACCCTTTTCCTGCCTTCTCCCCATATCCCTTCACTCCGCTATCTTTAAGAGCTCTATCTAACTCTTTTTTGAAAGAATCCAGAGAACTGGCCTCCACTGCCTTCTGAGGCAGAGCATTCCACAGAACCACAACCCTCTGTGTGAAAAAGTTTTTCCTCAACTCCGTTCTAAATCGTCTACCCCTTATTCTTAAACTGTGGCCTCTGGTTTTGGACTCCCCCAACATCAGGAACATGCTTCCTGCCTCTAGCCTGTCCAATCCCTTAATAATTTTATAAGTTTCGATCAGATCCCCTCTGATCTTTCTAAATTCCAGTGTATACAACCCCAGTCGCTCCAATCTTTCAACGTATGACAGTCCCGCCATCCCGGGAATTAACCTCGTGAATCTACGCTGCACTCCCTCAATAGCTAGAAAAATACAAAGTGTACAACTCTTTGAACATTACAGTTCAGGCCTGAAGCTGGCTTGTGATGAAGAAGAGAACTCAGGGTTTGTTTCAATATAGTTAAGGGTCTCCACAAATGCTACAATCTCAGAAGGCCAGGCAGCATCAATAGTAAAGAGTATAGCTGACATTTTGGGCGGGGACCCTTCATTAGGATGTCAGCCCAAAACCTCGATTGTACTCTTTTCCGTAGATGCTGCCTCCAGCATTTCATGTGTGTTTCTAGCATCTGAAGATTTTCTCTTGTTTGTGACTTTCTACTTGACCTGCTGAGTTTGTGTATTTTATTGAGCGATACAGCACAGTAACAGGCCCACCTGCCTATTTACACCCATGTGACCAATTACCCTACTAATCCTTACATCTTTGGAATGTGGGAGGAAACCGGAGCACCCAAAGAAAACCCATGAGGCCATGGGGTGAACGTACAATCTCCTTACAGACGGAGGTGGGACTGAACACAGATCTCTGGCACTGTAATAGTGTTGAGCTAACCACTATACTACCATATTCCTCCAGCAGCTCATCTTTTAATCTCTCCAGATTCCAGCATCTGTAGTCTTCTGTGTCTTTTATGTAATCTTTGAATGATCAGAGAATAAAGCCTGATGATGTCATATCTAGGTGGTTTAGCCAATTTTTAATAAAAAAATTCAGCTTTGTTTCCATTTGAGTGAAAGCATTCAAAATGAAGAACATATGTTTTTGTTTGATGAGAGTGAGAGATGATATCTCCTTTAGCAGGATTAAACATCAAAGGTATCAAAGCACTATTATCTCTCAGAGCAGTAGCTACAGAAACAATAGTGGGCCAGGGGTGAATGAGGTGCGAATTTGGAAGTGCGGTGGAAAGAAATTTGAGAAATCTTTTTTTCTGGGGGAAAGATGTTGGGTTTAGAAGGAGAAGGGAACCACAAGTAAAGAACAAAACAAGAAAACGATTCGAGCTTGCTGTGCAAGTAATAATTACAATAAGAGTCAGAAGACAAAGTGAAATTACCACATTGAGAGATGGTCTTGAATCTGTTGTGTGTAAGGAGAGGTTTAAGGAATACAGCAGTCTCAGTGGGAGTGAAAACGAGGGCTGGGGTGAAAGCTTGTCTCCGTGGAGCTCAAAATATTAGCAACTGGAACAGGTAACTGAATGTGAAAAACGTTAACCAGATTTTTCCCAGCAGGTGTGCAGCACAAGGAGGAAGTATGATGAGATTGCTGCGCACTAAGATGCAGCAGTGAATAGCTCAGTGGGTCTTCTGGACAATAATAAGAGAGGCATAGCAGGAAGCTGGTGGGATGATCTGAGTAAGTCAACTTTAGCTTGGCAGCAGGGAAGTTGGAAATCCGATGGGTACAAATTTAGCACGTCCATCATCGAGTGAGAAGATGAAAAGGTAAACAGGTAGAATATAAAAAGGCAGCAAATTATTGTTGAGACTACTGTTACTTTATACTGATCATTAACATTACAGCATGAAAAAGCCCCTCGGCCCTTTGCTCATTCAGTGTTTATTTAGCTGATACATTGTAGCTAGCCCTGGGATCTCATTAATATTTGCTTCCCTTTGTTTTCAGGACCATCTCATTATAATGTAAGAAGTGGAATTAGAACAGGAGTTCTCAACCTTTTTTTATGCCATAGACTCCTGCCATTAACCGAGGGGTTCGTGGATCCCAGGTTAGGAACCCCTGAATTAGAAGAAGCACATGCTCTACCATACAACAAGGATAGTTTTCTCCTTCATGTACATTTTCCTTTCTTATTCACTTAACTTCCAAAGATCTAACAATATCAACAACAGTATAGGCCTAGCCAAAATTCACAAAGTTCAGTGTGAACGGAACTCTCACAAGCTGATGAAGGGTCTCAGCCCAAAAACTTGACTGTTGACTCTTTTCCATAGATGCTGTCTGGCGTGCTGAGTTCCTCCAGTACTTTGTGAGTGTTGCCTTGTCAACAGACTGACCTGTTATCTTAAGTCCATGAGGCGTAGTTTGCAAAACTCTTCAGGCAGAAGAAATGGCATTCCTCTATCCTATCAATTAGATACACTTGTATGTGATCACCTCTCATTCTACTAAACTCCAGGAAAAATACAGCCATTTTATTCAGCTCCCTCGGAAAACCATCTTCATCTCGTGAAAAAAGTATATAGTTCTTTGTGCCTAGGTTACCATTCAAGAATAATAATTCTCTCCTTAATTTACTTCTCCTGTCTGATTCACTTAGGAGGAACCAATATCCTGGCTGGAAGATTTGCTAGTGGTACTCAGGATGGTTTAGTGAGAAATTTGAACTTCCCTAATATAGACTATCAACTATAGTATAAAATGCTCGGACAGAGTAGAATTTGTGAAATGTGTTCAAGAAAGTTTCCTCTTTCAATATTTAGAATGACGCACCAGAGAATGTGCAGCAGTGGACCTCCTCCTGGGGAATGAGGCAGGGCAAGTAGCAAAAGTGTTTGTCAGCGAACACTTTGGATCCAGCAACCATAATTCTATTAGCTTTAAAATTGTTATGAAAAAAGAATATGACTAGTTCAAGGTTAGAGGCCTTTTAACGGGGGCAGAGCAAATTTTGGAGCCATCGGGCAGGATCTTGCAGTAGTTGATTGAATGAAGTTGTTAGCAGGGAAAGGAGTGTCTGCAAATGTGATGTCGGGAGTTCAGGACTTGCATGTTCCTGTTAGGGTGAACAGCAAGGCTGGTGAGTTTGCACAAAGCAAAACAATAATCTGTACAAAGTAAAACACTAGCCAGCTCTAGATCTTGAGGCACATCACTGCCCATATTTTGCCAAACGTAAATATTATTTTACTTCATTCCATATGACTATAAATCCTTATAAACAAAGCTACAAAAGAAAGAAAATCATGAACCTGTCCTGGTGAAGGGTCTTGGCCTAAAACATTTGACTGTTTGTTCCTCTCTATAGATGTTGCCTGATCTGCTGAGTTTCTCCAGCATTATATGTCTCTTGTTCTGGATTTCCAGCATCTGCAGAATCTCTAGTGTTCAGCATAATGGGCTGAAAAAAACCTGCAATTACTCTGCAGTTTAGAGCAGTATCTGTGGAGAGATTAATAAGCTATTGACAGAGCGAAGAGCTATTTTAATTTATACTTAAGAAAGATACTTTGATAGCGTCACAAACAAAAATGCTGTTGAACGCAGCAGGCCAGGCAGCATCTCTAGGAAGAGGTACAGTCGACGTTTTGGGCCGAGACCCTTGGTCAGGGCTAACTGGAAGAAGAGATAGTAAGAGATTTGAAAGTGGGAGGGGGAGGGGGAGATCTGAAATGATAGGAGAAGACAGGAGGGGGAGGGATGGAGCCAAGAGCTGGACAGGTGATTGGCAGAAGGGATATGAAGCTGGAGAAGGGAGAGGATCATAGGGTGGGAGGCCTAGGGAGAAAGAAGGGTGGGGGAAGCCCAGAGGATGGGCAAGGAGTTACAGTGAGAGGGACAGAGAGAGAAAAAAGAGAGAGAAAAAAGGGAAAAAAAGGGGGGGGGGGAGGAGAGAAAAAAAAGAGAAAAAAATAGTGTAGCGTAGCAGTTATCAGTCACAATTACAACCCCAGTGACCTGGGTTCAATTCTGCTGATGGAGTTTGTACCCTCTCCATGCAACTGCATTGGTTTCCTTCAACAGCTCCAGTTTCCTCCCATATTCCAAAGATAAAAGGTTATGGTTAATGATCTTGCACATAGATAATGTACGGTTAAATAGTTACAAGGGTGTGATTGGGCGCCACAAATTTGTTGAGCTGGACGGGACCATTACTGCGTTGCTTCTCTAAATAAATAACTATCTAGAAAATTGGCATCCGTTAGTCTCATGAGACCATGGATTTGAACCTTGGAAGGTTTCCAGGTCGCAGGCCTGGGCAAGGTTGTATGAAAGACTGGCAGTTGTCCATGTTGCAAGTCTCACCTCTCCATGCCACCGATGTTGTCCAAGGGAAGGGCAAGGGCCAATACAGCTTGGCACTAGTGTCAATGTGTGGTTAAGTGCCTTGCTCAAGGACACAACACAGTACCTCAGCCAAGGCTTGAACCAGCCACCTTCAGATCACTAGACCAATGCCTTAACCACTTGGCCGCACGCCAATTTCTATATCTAGAAATAAAAGAGGTGGTGTCATGGACAGTGAAGATGGTTATCAGGATTCAAAGAGGATTTTGATCAGCTGGGTAAATGGGTTAAAGAATAGCAAATGGAGTGTAATTTGAATACGTGTGAGGTGTTGCATCTTCTGAAACAAACGAAGGTACGAGTTTCACAGTGAACAGTAGGGTCCTGGGGAGTGGTGTTTAGACTAAGGAACTTTGGAGTACAAGTGTATGGTTCGTTGAAAGTGGTATTGCAGGTCAACAAGCTAGTGAAAAAGGCTTTGCACACACTGCTCTTCTTCATTAGTCAGGGCATTGAATATAGAGTTGCCGTTGTACAAGGTGTTGCTGCATTTAGAATATTGTGTTCAGTTTAAGTCACCCTGCTATAGACCGTTAAGCTAAGAGGAATGTTGAGGAAATTTACAAGGATGTTTCCGGGTCTTGATGGACTGAGTTATGGGTAGATGTTGACCAGGTAGAGACTTTATTCACTGGAGTGTAGGAGAATGAGGGGTAATCTTCTAGAGGTGTATACAATCATGAGAGTCATAGGTAAGTGAATGCACAGTTTTACTCAGCATTGGAAATCAAAATTAGAGGGTATAGTTTTAAGGTGAGAGGAAAAGAGGTTTAATAGGAACCTGAGAGGGAACATTTTCACCCAAAGAGGGGTTGATATATGGAATGAGCTACCGGAGAAAGTGGTTGAGGTGGGTAGATTAATTACGTTTAAAAGGCATTTGGATGTGTTCAAGGATAGGAAAGGTTTAGGAGGATAAGGGCTTAGTATAGATAGGATTGTTGGTCAGCATGGACTAGTGAGCCAAAGAGCCAGCTACTTCGCTGCATGACTATGATGCTATATCAAAGATGAGAGCTTTCAAACAAGAACATGTCAAGGAAGATGATGAAAATCAAAAAGAACTGTTGATACTGCAAATCTGAATTAAAAGCAGAAAAGAGTGGAAGCACTTAGTGGGTAAGGCATTATGGAGGGGGAAGCGTTATTGTCATTGCAGGATAATGCCCTTTTATCAGAATTGGACGATAGTAGAGATAAGACAATTTTAAAACTTGGATATGGGAGACTCAATAGTAGCCAAATTCGGCCAATAACAAGATTCTGTCCAACCCACGTCAGTGAGCAGTGAATAACCCATATCCACTGCCCCCATGCTCACAGTTATCTGCGTCAGCATGTTTGGCATTAGGTGTTTATCTCCAACTGCACAGTCATTACCCAGGCAGAACTGCCTCTTGGAGCCCTTTGAATGCCTGCAAATCTAAAAGCAATTTTAAAAAATTTTAAAAGGCAAATGATAATTTTAAACTCTATATAATATTTTAAAACATTTAGATTTGTTTTTTAATTCAATAAATACAAATAATGCAAATGACCTTTTAGGAGCCAATGTAGCTCTCCCTGGGAGATATTGCAACCATTTTCTATTTTTTAAAGTTGTAGGGAAAGATGATGGGAGTAGGAAAGGAACGTCTATGAAAGTGTCGAAGGCAGGAGAAATTTAGTAACAGGGTATATTCTTCATCCTTCAATATGTTCATGCTTTTATAGTTATCCTATTATTGATTCATTTTGCTATCAGCCTTTTGCCAAGTAGTAGAGTTATGTGGAATTTATACCTCTTATATCACAGACACAGGGTACAGACCATTTGACCTGATGGTTTGTGGCATTTCTAATGCTGTTCACAAAGCTCTCTTCACCAAGTTTAAATAGCAGAAATATGTGTGATGGTGTCCTAGAGCTTTATGTTATATTGTCAAGTTATCCAGTATGAGATTGCAACATCCAGGGAAATTATTGGCTTCAAATTCAGCAGTTTTATTTTCAATTTCCTGCTACATTGTTGGCTCTTGGCATTGTTCTCTGGTGCATGGCTTATTCTTAGCAGTATTTCAGTGTCAGGAACGGAATACTACAGACCCCATGGAATTTCAAGGCACATAATTGATTTAACCCATAAGTGTCAGTACCACGATGCAGCTATCGTATCAGAGTGTTATTTTTATTTAGTGCTGCCAAGTAGAGTGTGATTTAGTTTGCACTTAAGGATAGATATGAGAAGTAGAAACATAATCAATCAAACATAGCCCTGTAACTTTAATTTCAGAGTCATTTAATCTATTTCTGTGAGAATTGTTTTGGTGTAGAAGTGAGAAATATTGTGTGTAGATAACAAGACTACATCAACAATGCTACTCCAATATTATCAAGTTATGCAGGCCGTATTTTTACATCTGCCTTTTTAATGACAATTTTGTTGACGACAGTAATTTGGCAAATTTCTCATTTTAAGTACCGTCCCAATAGCAGGGTTGCATCTGGTTCTATCTAGGTTCTCAGAAGTAATTGGGGATATTGCCAGTGGCATCCCTAGTTTAATAAAATTAAATATAGTAGTTATTCCATAATTGGCCTCTATTTAGTCAGAGGATGTGAGTCATCTCTTGAAAACACAGTGTGATGTTACATGTGCAAGGAATCCATCTCCTGGAGTTGTGGGCTTTTGATATTGTAATTGAGTATATAAAACAGGTACTCTTAATTCTCTCAGTATCATTATAGGTTGGATTAGCATATAGTTTATAGTTATAGTTAAAGATTTATGTGCTTGATGCCTACTGTACATCTGTAGTTTTAAATGTATTTTACCGTCAAAAGTAGTGTTTTGTACTTCAAATTTTAGCTGTTGTAAACATTATTAATTAGAAATATACTTTGATGGTTTCTTCATTGAATGTAATACAGAGTTTGGATTAATACACCCACCATTATTTGAAACCCAAAACCCAAAAGTGGCATTAGCACTGGACTTCGAGGTGAGTGGTCCCAGGCTCAAATCCGACTGGCTCTTTGCGCGCTTTCCATCTGTGCTGGGTTGAGCGTCGAACTAGCAACTTGGCCTCATAAAAAACGTAAATGCTGAAGAAACAGCAAGGTTGCCACCCAATGCACCACAAGGCGCATTTGAAACCCAACCAGCAAGAAAATACTTTAGAATGATCATTAGATAGACCAAAGATGCTATATAGAAATATTTTTAAAAAAAGCATGAGACTGTTTGTTGGGTGAAAATAAGGGAGAAATGAAAGTATAATCCTATTATTTGAAGCACTTGTTTTAATTGTTTAAATTATTTCTGAGAAAACTGTGTTCAGCTTGTTGGAGTCTGAGTCAGTTTTGCACTGGAATGTTCACAGATGTCTCTATGTTAAAAACATAGATACCTTTCATGTAATAAGGGAATAAAGCTTATCAGTCAGATGTCCTCACTTGGGCTTGGCTCCTTCTCATGTAAATGTCAAAACCACCAACAGGAGTGCATGAAATGCAGATGAGGTATCTTTGTAGCCTGGGCTGGCAGTGCGAGTTTCACAACATGCGCTCCTGGCCTGGCACAACCTCACAGGACAGATAATGCTGTGGGCTCGACACCACTGACCTTCATGAATGCCACACTAAACTTTTTGCCAGCAGTACAAATTAAAAAAATATATTATCAGTGCAGCTTTTAGAATTGCTTCATGAAATATGCGTGCATGAAGTTGCATCTAATTTCTTACTGGATTTAGTTAATATCATTTTAAAAATAACTTGTTTCCATGGGTTAGATGGTGGAGAGGTTGTGGTGGGTGAAAGAATTCAAGTGAAACCATTAGAATGTACATTGTCTAATGTTCAAGACTAACCACAAGGATCATTTGTGTCCATGGTGGCATTTTCAGAGATCGAATTGCAATGGTTAAGCTATCTTTGTCCTAATATTTACAGAGAGAAATATCAGTGAAGTGATCAGTGTTTATTGTAAAACAGAAGGAAATTATATGGTATTTTCTGGTGTAGCAAAGTGCACTGAAGCAGAAAAATTGCTGTTAAATTCAAGTTTATTGTCATCTGAGTGTATATGTAAACAAACGAAACATTTCTCTGGACCATGGTGCACCACTAAACATGTATCACACACAGCATATAAAACAAAATACAGTGCCTATAAAAAAAATTCCACCCTCACTTTGTAGAGATCAGTTTTCACTTTAACATGAGTCCTTTTCTGTTGGCCAGTGTCAAAAAATCCAAATTAAATCCACTGTGATTCAATGTTGTAAAACAAAAAAAAATGAGAACTTCCAAGGGCAGTGAATTTCTTTATAGGTACTGTATTACCACAAATTACTTAATAAAATATAATTCAAGAATGCATTTAGTGCACAGAATAGGTAAATAGTAAGCACCAAACAGTACAGTAATCAGCTTATTTTCCTAGTGACGAAACCTCGGTGGTGGCAGGGTATTCATTAGTCTCACAACCTGAGGGAAGAAGCTTTTGCCCAGTGTGGTCGCCCTAGTCCTGATGCTCCTGTACCTCCTTCCTGATGGTTGTGGGTCAAAGAGATTGTGAGATGGGTAGTAGGGATCCTTAACAATATTTCAGGCCCTTTGTATGCAACATTCCTGGTAAATGTCACAGTTGGGGGGTGGGGGAATTCCCTGATTAAGAGATATAGGAGGACAGGGATAACTGCTCTATATAGAACATGAGTTTATGTCAGGTTTGCAGTCTTGAAGTTCAAATACCTTTATCCTCAATCAATCAAGATATGTGCTGCCACAGTGAAATTGGTGTAGACTTTCATCATTCATGTCTGCCTTCATTGAGAGCTGGTTCCTGAGATCTGGGAAGTGACTCACATTTTCCAAGGTCTCACTATGAATCTTTATGGTCAGTGGGCATTGTTTACAGCAAGCGTAAGTTGGTAAAGGACCCTGGGCTTGCAGAGGTTGACTGTAAAGCCGTAAACATGAGGAATTCTGCAGATGCTGGAAATTCAAGCAACACACATCAAAGTTGCCGGTGAACGCAGCAGGCCAGGCAGCATCTCTAGGAAGAGGTACAGTCGACATTTTAGGCCGAGACCCTTCGTCAGGATTAACTGAAGGAAAAGCTAGTAAGAGATTTGAAAGTGGGAGGGGAGAGGGGGAGATCCAAAATGATAGGAGAAGACAGTGGCCACACATTTTAATTCCATATCCCATTCCCATTCTGATATGTCTATCCACGGCCTCCTCTATTCTAAAGATGAAGTCACACTCAGGTTGGAGGAACAACACCTTATATTCCGTCTGGGTAGCTTCCAACCTGATGGCATGAACATTGACTTCTCTAACTTCTGCTAATGCCCCCCCACCCCCGTACCCCATCCGTTATTTATATACACATATTCTCTCTCTCTCTCTCTCTCCTTTTTCTCCCTCTGTCCCTCTGACTATACCCCTTGCCCATCCTCTGGGTTTTCTCCCCTCCCCCTTTTCCTTCTCCCTGGGCCTCCTGTCCCATGACCCTCTCATATCCCTTTTGCCAATCACCTGTCCAGCTCTTGGCTCCATCCCTCCCCCTCCTGTCTTCTCCTATCATTTTGGATTCCCCCCCCACTTTTAAATTTAAATTTCTTACTAGCTCTTCCTTCAGTTAGTCCTGACAAAGGGTCTCGGCCCGAAACGTCGGCTGTACCTCTTCCTAGAGATGCTGCCTGGCCTGCTGTGTTCACCAGCAACTTTGATGTGTGTTGCTTGACTGTAAAGCCCATAGTTTAGTAGGCTATGGAAAGTGTATTGACAATGCCTTGGAGCTAGCCTCTAAGTGAGCACACAAGCATTGTCATCAGCTCATATTGTACTTCCTATAGTGGGCATCTCAGCACACTAGAAAAATGTCACTAATGCTACCTCACAGAAAAGATAAGCAAACCAGCACCAACAACTTCTCCCAGGTCAACATCCCAGCGCTCTTACTTTGCTTTGTTGGGCAGACCATGTCATTCATAACATTGGGCTCTCAAAGCAGATGCTCTGCTGCCAGCTCTCTTATGGTGGTGGGGGGGGGGGGGCGGGGGATACCAAGCGGACAAAAGAGATTGAAGTATGTGGTCAAAGTCTCCCTGAAGAAGGGCAGCATCCTGACCTATCTATGAGAACCTAGAGCCAAATAGTTCCAGAGTCATATTGCACAAAAAGAGGCTCATCCAAGGTATTTCCTGAGTTAGACCTACTTGGCTGCATTTGGCCCACATCTCTCTAACTGTTCCTGCCAATCAACCTGTCCAAATAACTTTTAAATGTCTCTACGTCATGGCACATTGTTCCACATACTCCCTATTGTTGGTCTGAAAAATTGCCTCTCAGATCCCCTTTAAATCTTTCCCTTCTGTATAGTTTTAGACTGCTCTATCCTGGGAAAAAAATTCTATCCATGCTCTCATTACAGTACTTTATAAACCTTTATAAGATCAGCCCTCAGGGAAAACAGTCTCATCCCACCCAGTGTCTCCTCATACATCCTGTCTAGCTTAACCACAACCTTTCTATAGTATGGCAGTCAGAAATACACAAAGTATTCAAAGTGTGATCTCACCAATATCCTACACAGTTACAACATGACATCCTGCTCTAGTACTCAACATCAACCCGATAAAACTTTCCATATATCTCCTTCGACACTTTTTCTACCTGTGTCACCACTTCCAGGGAACTTCCTCTAGCCTAGGTCTCTTTGTTCTACAATATTCCCCAGGACTCTGTCAATTTCTGTGTAAGTCTTACTTATTCATTTAGAGATACAGTGCAGATTAGGCCCTTCTGGTTCTTTGAGCCACCCTGCCCCAGCAACGCCGATTAACCCTAACCTAATCTCGGGACTATTTACAATGACTAGTAACCTACCCGGTAGGTCTTTGGACTGTGGGAGGAAACTGTAGCACCCAGGGGAAAACCCACACATTCCATGGGGAGGACGTATAGAGGCTCCTTACAGAATGGCACTGGAGTTGAACTCTGAACTCAGGAACACCTGCAGCTGTAATAGTGTCACGCTAACCGCTATATTACTGTGGTGTCTTACCAAAATGTCCTTTGGCCCCATGAGCCATTCAAAGTGGAAAAGAAGTATTTGGGATAGTCTTGAGATCTTTGAGGCAATACATTGAGACTAAAAATGCCCCATATAAGCAATGACAGAGTGTACCATTATGCAAACTGCCGACTTGCCCACTGCGTTGACCACCATGCTGATCCGTCAGTGTTTTCCACATTAGCCACACCAGCTTCCTCAGGACTGTAGTGGAAGGAGGTCATCCTCATTGTTGCACCCCTGGCTCAGAAGAAGAAATCTCTTCCACTACCTGCACCATTTTGCAATAGGAGTGTGGCCACATTACTTCCTGAATCACCGGAATAGTGAACATCTGGAGTGACTCAGTTAAGATTTAGGATTAATTTTGTTGATCACATGTGCTTTGAAACGTCGAAACATATAGTGAAATGTGTTGTTTGTGTCATTGTATGTGAAGCGCTGGGGGTAGCCTGCAATATTGCCACGCTTCTAGTGCCAACATAGCATGCCTACAGGTCACTAACCCTAACCATATGTCTTTGAAACGTGGAGGATATCTAAGCAGTCATGGGGACAACATACAAACTTCTTACAGACAGCAGCAGGAATCAAGATTCAGGGTTCAAGTTTATTTATCATGTATGCATTGAAAGATACATTGAAACGCATTGTTTGCATTAACAACCAACACACCCAAGGATGTACTGGGGGCAGTCCACAAATGTCACTACACATTCCAGTGCCAAAACTGCATGCCCACAATGACACAGAACACAAGACGGAGCAGGGCACCATGGTAGCGTAGCGGTTGGCGTGATGTTGTTACAGGTTGGGTGTTCTGGAGTCTGGCCATCAACTCCAGTGCCACCTGTAAGGAGTTTGTACGTTCTCCCTGTGAACCACATAGGTTTCCTCTGGGTACTCCAGTTTCCTCACTCAGTCCAAGGACATACTGGTTAGCAGGTTAATTACTCATTATAAATGGTCTTGTGATTAGACTGGTATTAAATAGGTGGGCTGCAGGGCGGTGTGGCTTGTTAGGACGGAGGAGACTGTTCTGCATGATATCTATAAATAAGTAATAAGTAAACACACAAGCAACAAAACAACACTAACACAAGCCGTGTTCCTCCCTCCCCCCTACACACATAAACGGTCATCTAACCCCAAGGCTTTCTCTGGCAATGACAATGGCATTTTGCAGGTAGCGTAGCAGTGGCACGACACTATTACAGCTTTGCAGAACATGAAAATACAGTAGCATCAAGGAAAAATTCACTAAACAATGACAGTCAAACAACCAATGTGCAAAAGAAAGACAAACTGCGCAAATACATAAAAAAATAAATAAATAATGCTGAGAACATAAGCTGTAGAGTCCTTGAAAGTGAGTCCATAGGTTGAGGAATCAGTTCAGTGTTGAGGTGAATGAAGTTATCCACCCTGGTTCTGGAGCCTGATTGTTGAGGGGTAGTAACTGTTCCTGAACCTGGCGGGTTGGGATCTAAGGCTCCTGTAGCTCCCTCCCTATGGCAGCAATGAGAAAAGAGCATGACCTAGATGCTGGGAGTTCCTTACTTTTATCCTCATCGTTCCTAGATTCTGACTTGTTCCCGGAGCCTGATCAGTGATCACTGGCACTGCAAAGCAATTGCGCTATCTGTGCTGCCCCTAGAACAAAATTGTACGACCTAAGAGCTCACCCTGCAATATCTAACATCTGAATTAAAGTAATGCATGCAACCCCAAGACATTTGTATGCTAATGAAACAGGAAGGCTTATTAAACACATAGGAGCAGTGCAAAGCAATTTTACACTTTTCATGCATCTGAGTCAATGTATTGGATCATTTCCCTAGCATAATTTTTATGCAGTAAAGTACGATTATTGTGGAAATATCATAAAGGTTCCTCTGAGTTCACCAGCAAAGCCATAACGGCAAAGCAATTACATAGTAAATACACTTGGTTCCCATATGAACAGAGTTTAAAATCTAATCAGCCGTATTCATTTAATTTTCAGGCAAACATGCTGGACCAGAACATCGAGCACAGCTCAATGCACTAGTACTACTGCACAGTAATGAAAGGTGATATGTTTATGCACATGTTATATTTGAAGCAAAAACCGAAAATTCTGGAAATACCTGGCAGGTTGGTTCTTTGACCTGAAATATTATCTCTGATTCATTTTCCACAGGTGCTGCCTGACCTGCTGAGTGTTTCTGGCACTTATCTGTCCTTATTTCTGATTTCCAGAATATGCAATTTTATTTTGCGTAATATTGAACTCAGAAGAATTTTTAAAAATTGGTATATTGATAAATTGGTTTATTATTGTTGTATGTAATGAGGTACAGTGAAAAAGTGTTTTGTACATCATCCATGCATGTCATTTGATCACATCAGTAACTGAGATAGTACAAGAGTACAAGGCAGATAATAAAGTGCAAGGCCACGGCAAGGTAAATTGTGAGGTAAAGGGTCCAGCTTATCATACAAGAGCATCAGAATTGGTTTATTATGACTATCATATGCTGTTAAGTTAGTTGCTTTACAGTGGCTGCACTACAGTGCATTCCATTACAAATATTATTATAAATTGCAATAAGAAATATAAAAAATAAGTAAGTCGTGCAAATGAAAAGTAGTGTTCATGGGTTCATGGGCCATTCTGAAATCTAGTGGGAGAGATGAAGAAACTGTTCCTATCTTCAGGCTCCTGTACCATCTCCCTGGTGGTAGTAATGTGAAGGAGACACGTCCTGGATGCTGAGAGCTCTTAATGATGAATGCTGACTTCTTGAGGAATCACCTTTTGAAGATGTCCTCGATGTCTGGGGGAGTGTGGCTAGTGCCAACGATGGAGCTGGCTGAGGTTACAACCCTCTGCAGCTTTTTATGATCCTGTGCATTGGTGCCTCCATAACAGACAGTATATTCCAGAGGTCATCTCAACAGTATTATAACAGGAGCTAGAAGCAGTCCTTGAGCCTGGTGGTATGTGCTCAAGGTGAAATTCTTGTAAAAGTCAAGTAACTTTTCCTGAATGGGTATTACCTGGTAGTTTGCCTGATCCTTCATTAGGATGCTTCATCAGAAATATAAAAAAATAACAACATTGACTCACGTCATCTGCAGAAATTCTCTGGAGGTAGGTGGCTTTTATATGTTTTGCCTAATGGGGTGAGGGGAGGAAAATCTGTCTGGGATGGGTGGAGTCTTTGATTATATTGCTGGTTTGTGAGGCAGTGAGAAATGCAGACAGAAACCACGGAGAGGATGCTGTTTTTTGTGATATCTACCTTGAGGTGCACAAGGACTTCTGTCAAATACTACTCAAGGAAATTTAAATTTCTTCTCTGATGAACTACTGCAATTAAATGTGTGTAAGCTGGATGGGGAGATGTAACCTTTATAAAATAAATACAAAAACATATGCAAATTGTGATTAAAGGTAAGTAATGAAACCTCCAAGAACGTAACCAACTTGAGCTGGTAGCCATAAATCCAGAAGTGTTTTAAATGCCATGTATTTCCTGCCACTTAACTTTGAATGTGCTACAGAAATACGACATCCACCTTCAAAAGGTTAAACTAGTAAGCACTCCAAATATTCTAAACCACCCTATTTATTGAAAAGTCCCAGAAGTGCTGAAATGCACTGTGATACATACAGTGTGATGAATAAGCCTGAATTTCAATTTGAAGATGAAATCTAATACCGTGTACCTGTCAAGTGATCAATATCTTGCACTTGCTTAAGTTATAATGCAATTTACAAGAAAAATCAATAAGGATTGATGATTGTTTAATTTGTTTGTTGGAATGAAACATGACTGTTGGTGAATTCACAAATTAGTTTCTGTAAGGCCATAAGACTGTAAAGTCAAGTAACTTTTCCTGAATGGGTATTACCTGGTAGTTTGCCTGATTCTTAATTAGAAGACTTCGTCAGAAATATAAAAAAATAACAACCTTGACTCATGTCATCTGCAGAAATCCTCTGATGACTCAGCAATAATTGGGTGTATAAAGGGAGGACAGGAGGATAAATACAGAGCCTTGGTAGAGGACTTTGTCAGATGGTGCTAGCTGAATCACCTGCAGCTCGACATTAGTAAGAGAAATGAGATGGTACTGGATTTAGGAAGACTAAGCCTGCATTGCTTCCTGTTACTGTTGATGGTGAGGACCTGGATGTGATGAGGACTTACAAGTACCTGGAGGTGCACCTGGAAACTTGAGTGGAGCACCAACACAGAGGCTGTGTACAAGAAGGGCCAGAGTCACCTCTACTTCTGAGGAGACTGAGCTCCTTTGGAGTATGCAGGCCTCTCCTTCACATGTTCTACCTGTCTGTTGTCACCAGTACAAGCTTCTAAGTGGTGGTGTGCTGGGCAATGACATCAAAATGGGTGATGCCAGCAGGCCCAATAAACTGATTAAAAAGGCTGGTTCAGTTATAGGAGTCAAACTCGACACAGGAGGCTGTGGTAGAACAAAGGATCCTATGAAAATGCTGGCAATTCTGGACAATGTTTCTTACCTTCTGCATACCACCTTGGCTGAACAGAGGAGCACTTTTAGTAATAGACTAAGACAACTGTGCTGCTCCAAAGAGCGGTATATGAGTTCATTCATATCCACCCACAGCCATGAGGCTGTATAATAAGTCAAGCTATAGCCGGGGAAGTGATGACCTCCTCCTGTTAGACTGTTTGTGGTAACTTATTTTTTTTGTTCTTTCTACTTCTCTTCTAATATTTATATCTGTGCACTTGTAATGCTATTGTGACAATGTAATTTCCTTTGGGATCAATAAAGTATCTATAGATCTATCTATCTATCTAGTGAGGTTGATGTTCTGGAGAATGCTGATATTAAGGGAGAGGAGGTGTTGGAGTTGTTAAAATACATTAGGATGGTTAATTCCCGGGACCATACGGAATATTCCCCAGGCTGCTCTACGAGGCGAGGGAAGAGATTGCTGAGCCTCTGGCTAGGATCTTTATGTCCTCGTTGTCCACGGGAATGGTACCGGAGGATTGGAGGGAGGCGAATGTTGTTCCCTTGTTCAAAAAAGGTAGCAGGGATAGTCCGGGTAATTATAGACCAGTGAGCCTTACGTCTGCGGTGGGAAAGCTGTTGGAAAAGATTCTTAGAGATAGGATCTCTGGGGATTTAGAGAATCATGGTCTGATCAGGGACAGTCAACATGGCTTTGTGAAGGGCAGATCGTGTCTAACAAGCCTGATAGAGTTCTTTGAGGAGGTGACAAGGCATATAGTTGAGGGTAGTGCAGTGGATGTGATCTATATCAGGGGTCCCCAACCTTTTTTGCACCGCGGACCGGTTTAATATTGACAATATTCTTGCGGACTGGCCGATGGGTGGGGGGGGGTGCGGTATTAATCACGACCGGAATATAGGTGATAAGTCAATTATAAGTCATTTATTAGTGGCTAATACACTCAATTTCATTTCTAAAAGGGTTTATCTAACGAATTTAATATTAAACACACAACGCATATTTTCCTTGCATGAATATAGTGATAAGTCAATTATAAATCATAAGGGGGTTCCTTATGTCCGGTCTATTCAGCAACTTAGTTTTTGTTGCATTCATTGCAGAAACTCTGCTTTGCAGAGGTATGATGTTGGAAATGGAAGCAACGTTTTCAGTGCTTTTGTAGCTATCTCAGGATATTCAGCCTTGACTTTGATCCAGAATGCTGGCAGAGATGTTATGTCAAGTATACTTTTCAGCCCATTGTCATTTGTAAGCTCAAGGAGTTGATCTTCTTCCCGCGCCAACATGGATGATTCACTGGGGACATTCACAAATAGGTCACGGACCCATTCCTTTGCACGTCTTGGGTCATTTGTGGTTGGGATGTAACGCTTGAATTCTGTCAACAGGGAAGATAGGTGTTCGCGCACCAGCTGTGAGCCTCAGTCTCTCCCAAATACCCAGCTAATGTTGGGAACATGTCAACTGTGCCCCTGTCCACTCGCCGTCCCCACAGTTCCAGTTTGGCTGTGAAAGCAGACACTTTATCTGCCAACTTGAAGACAGTTGTCATTCTCCCCTGAAGTGACAAATTGAGTTCATTGAGCAGGTTGAAGATGTCACACAGATAAGCGAGTTTTGCTATCCAGTCCTGGTCCCTGAAGTGTGCTGCCAGTGGTGACTTCTTTCCTGAAAGAAATCTCTGTAGCTGCTCTCTTATCTCAAAAACCCTGGCCAGGGCTCTCCCCCTTGATAGCCACCTGACTTCAGTGTGTAAGAGAAGGCATTTGTGCTCTGCATCCATTTCCTCGCAAAGCTGCTCAAACATGCGAGTTAGGGGCTTTTGCTTTGATGTGATTGATAATTTCAACAACGTCACTCAATACGCTGTTAAGATCTAGTTACATTTTTCAGCTAGCCAGCATTTCCCTGTGTGTGACACAGTGTGTAGACTGGCATTCAGGAGCAACCTCTTTGACTCGGGTAGTGAAACCAGACTCGTTAAGCCATTCCAACTGCTGTGCTTCGATGTCTTCCGCTATGTCATTGATTCTCCTTGAAACTGTGGGAGCTGAAAGAGAAACCTGTGCCATCTTGTTAGCTGCAGCTTCTCCCAACAGTTCACGACACATGTCCTTGGCAGCAGGCAGAATCAATGCTTCACCAACAGTGAAAGGCTTCTTAGCCTTAGCAATACAGCTAGCCACTAAGTACGACACTCTCAGAGCAGCAGCATTTGTGGAGGTGGTGGCTCTCAGCACTTGCTTCTGTCCTGCTTGCTCACAGTTTTTCCGCTCAAAAAACTCAATGGGTTTGTCTTTAAGTGCAGGGTGCTTGGACTCAAGGTGCCGAAGCAGTTTCGAGGGCTTCATTGCCTCATTAGGCAGCATGTCTCCACATATCACACACAGGGGGCTTGGACCGTGCGAGTCACCGGTCGCAATAAAGTCATATTTTATGTACAACTCGTCGTATTTTCTGTTGAAGGAAGCTTTCTCTTTTTTTGCAGTCTCGGACTCAGATGTCTCTGCGTTATCATCATCGTTAGGCCTTTTATGTCCCCTACCATCTCTTCCAAAGAAACTCTCAAGCAACGTTTGTTTTTTTTACTCATCAAGTAGTTGTAGGTTAACGACCAACTGATGCCCTCGCGTGGGTAATGACCTCGCATGCGTTCAAGTTCAACAGTGGGTATGACAGGGAATGAGGAAAGGTGCAGTCGACTCATATCATTTCTTCACGGCCTGGTAGCACATGCCCGGTGGTTGGGAACCACTGACATACATGGATTTTAGTAAGGCATTTGACAAGTTTCCATACAGTAGGCTTATTCAGAAAGTCAGAAGGCATGGGATTCAGGGAAGTTTGGCCAGGTGGATTCAGAATTGGCTTGCCTGCAGAAGGCAGAGGGTCGTGGTGGAGGGAGTACATTCGGATTGGAAAGTTGTGACTAGTGGTGTCCCACAAGGATCGGTTCTGGGACCTCTACTTTACATGATTTTTATTAACGACCTGGATGTGGGGGTAGAAGGGTGGGTTGGCAAGTTTGCAGACAACACAAAGGTTGGTGGTGTTGTAGATAGTGTAGAGGATTGTCGAAGATTGCAGAGAGACATTGATAGGATGCAGAAGTGGGCTGAGAAGTGGCAGATGGAGTTCAACCCGGAGAAGTGTAAGGTGGTACACTTTGGCAGGACAAACTCCAAGGCAGAGTACAAAGTAAATGGCAGGATACTTGGTACTGTGGAGGAGCAGAGGGATCTGGGGGTGCATGTCCACAGATCCCTGAAAGTTGCCTCACAGGTGGATAGGGTAGTTAAGAAAGCTTATGGAGTGTTAGCTTTCATAAGTCGAGGGACAGAGTTTAAGAGTCGCAAGGTGATGATGCAGCTCTATAAAACTCTGGTTAGGCTACACTTGGAGTACTGTGTCCAGTTCTGGTCACCTCCCTATAGGAAGGATGTGGAAGCATTGGAAAGGGTACAGAGGAGATTTACCAGGATGCTGCCTGATTTAGAGAGTATGGATTATGATCAGAGATTAAGGGAGCTAGGGCTTTAGTCTTTGGAGAGAAAGAGGATGAGAGGAGACATGATATTAAGAGGAATAGATAGAGTGGATAGCCAGCGCCTCTTCCCCAGGGCACCACTGCTCACTACAAGAGGACATGGCTTTAAGGTAAGGAAGTTCAAGGGGGATATTAAAGGAAGGTTTTTTACTCAGAGAGTGGTTGGTGCGTGGAATGCACTGCCTGAGTCAGTGGTGGAGGCAGATACACTAGTGAAATTTAAGAGACTACTGGACAGGTATATGAAGGAGTTTAAGGTGGGGGGTTTTATGGGAGGCAGGGTTTGAGGGTCGGCAGAATATTGTGGGTCGAAGGGCCTGTACTGTGCTGTACTATTCTATGTTCTATGTTCTATATTTCCAAATATTTTCACAACCTTTAACATAACGAAACAGGATGCCCGTGACGTGATGATGACTAAGGTATTTGGGTGTTTTCCAATGGTTTGTGCATTGACCTTGTTAGTGTGCTCACAGCTACTGTAAAATTAAGGTACAGGTAATTCATCAAGGAATCAAAGTGCTTAAATATAAAGAAAATAGTGGAAAACAGGTAAGCAAAATGTGTGGTCAAAAAAGCTGATTACATTTCAGTTCATTAACATTGAAAATAAAATTAGAGTTGTGAACATGCAATAATATAGAGTGGGAAAGAGGGGTAGGCTGGAAGATTTCTCTGATAGAAAGGATGACTTGGCAAGGCAAAAGGAGGTTGTGATTGAAACATGGAAACAGTGATAGGACGTAAGGAAACAAGAATTGGCAAGAGTGATAAATAGGGATAGCAGAATCAGTGGGAGGGTTGGGCCTAACTGAAATTGTTCAATCTGACAAATAGAACCTGGAAAAATATAATGGTAGATTGGTAATCTGGTTTATTTCTGTCACTTATACTGAGGTATAGGAAAACTTTTTTTGCATGTCATCCATTCAAGACAACTTATTGACCTCTCTCCCAATGTCAGCAAGACCAAGAAGCTGATTATTGACTACAGGAGGAGGAAACTAGCGGTCTATGAGCCAGTCCTCATTGGGGAATCAGAGGTGGAGGATTGCCATTTTAAATTCTTCGGTGTTATTATTTTAGAGAATCTGTCCTGATTCCAGCTTGTAAGTGTGCTAACAAAGAAAACTCAGCAGTGCCTTTACTTTCTTAGAAGTTTCCAAAGATTCAGAGTGTCATCTAAACTTTTGTCAAACTTCTATGGATGTGCGGTGGAGGGTATTTTGACTGGTAGCATCACGGCCTGGTATGGAAACACCAATACCCCTGAACGAAAAAGCCTACATAAAGTAATGGATACAGCCTATAACCAGTAAAGTGTTCCTTACCATTGAGAACATCTACACAGAGCACTGTTGCAGGAAAGCAGCTTCTATCATCAAGGACCCCCACCATCCAGGCCATGCTTTCTTCTGGCTGCTGCCATCAGGAAGGAGGTACGGGAACCTCAGGACCTACAGCACCAGGTTCAGAAGCAGGTATTATTCCTCAGCTATCAGGCTCTTGAACCAGAAGGAACAACTTCACTTAACTTCACTCACCCTTAACAACCTATGAACTCATTTTCAAGGACTCTTCATTTCATATTTTCAATATTTATTGTTTTTTTCTCCTTTTTGTATTTGCACAGTTCATTGTCTTTTGTTGTTTGTCTATCCTGTTATGTGTTCCATTGACTCTATTGTGTTTCTTTGTACAGTATTTACTGTGAATGCCCACATAAAATGAATCTTAGGTTACTATATGGTGTCATATGTGTACTTTGATAATAAGTTTACTTTGAAATTTGAATTATTTGCTTACAATGGTACATTGAGGTAGTCCAAAGAGAAACAATAAAAGAATGCAGAATAAAGTGATATAATTACACCTTATATTCCGTCTGGGTAGCCTCCAACCTGATGGCATGAACATCGACTTCTCTAACTTCCGCTAAGGCCCCACCTCCCCCTCGTACCCCATCTGTTACTTATTTTTATGCACACATTCTTTCTCTCACTCTCCTTTTTCTCCCTCTGTCCCTCTGAATATACCCCTTGCCCATCCTCTGGGTTCCCCCCCCCCCTTGTCTTTCTTCCCGGACCTCCTGTCCCATGATCCTCTCATATCCCCTTTTGCCAATCACCTGTCCAGCTCTTGGCTCCATCCCTCCCCCTCCTGTCTTCTCCTATCATTTTGGATCTCCCCCTCCCCCTCCAACTTTCAAATCCCTGACTCACTCTTCCTTC
This sequence comes from Mobula birostris, assembly GCF_030028105.1. Taxonomy (NCBI): domain Eukaryota; kingdom Metazoa; phylum Chordata; class Chondrichthyes; order Myliobatiformes; family Myliobatidae; genus Mobula; species Mobula birostris. The sequence goes on along the minus strand of NC_092390.1, from coordinate 6,075,784 downwards.
AGTTAGTCCTGACGAAGGGTCTTGGCCTGAAACGTCGACTGCACCTCTTCCTACAGATGCTGCCTGGCCTGCTGCGTTCACCAGCAACTTTGATGTGTGTTGCTTGAATTTCCAGCATCTGCAGAATTCCTGTTGTTTTAATTATACGGAGGATGTGTGATACAGGCAGTCAATAAGGTGCAAGGCCATAAGGAGGTAGATTGTGAGATTAAGGGTCCACTTTATAGTACTAAGGTCTGGTCTATAATAGTGGACTGGAAAGGAAGGAGGCAGAAGCCGAAACAAGAAGGTGGCGGAACAGATGGAATACAGCTGAATTGTAGACAGCGTCAGATACAGAATACTGGAGGAGTTCAGCAAGCTAGTCAGCATCTATGCAGGGGAGTAGACAGTCGATGTTTCAGTCTGAGACCCTTCATCATGTGGAAGGCCAAGAACCAGAGTGGGAATGAAGCAAATGGCTAACATGATAAAATGTATAAGTCTGTGCACTTCAATTAATAGTTTGATAGTTCACTTATTCATTCCTATGATATGGACATCAATGGCAAAGTTATCATTTATATTCACACATATTTGATTATGAACTATTTGGCTTTCTAGGTTATTTGAGAGGGTCAGCCATATAGTCATTCATATCTCACATTAGACCCATAAGGATGAGGATGGCTGAAAAACATAGGTGAACTAGTTTGGTTTACATAATTTCATGGCAATTACAACTGAATTCTAGACTCTTTTTTCAGATTTACCTAAAGAAAACTGGATTTAAATTTCCCTGCTGAGTAGACAGGATTTGTTGATCACTTGATCCATTGGCTATGCTCAGCAAAGCATTGGCTGGCCAATTAACCATTATGCTATTCTAACATGAAGCTTAAGGCTGGCGTTGCAAATGTTCATAGAACCACAGAGCAAAGGGGTATTAAGAATAATTGGTCTGTGTTATGCTTCTTTCCATCTGGCATAGTTTGCATATTGTTGTTTGATTGTTTGTGGTTTTTGTATTGCTAGATTTATGCTCTATGCTTGGTTGGTGCAGCTGTAACGAAACTCAATTTCCCTCAGGATCAATAAAGTATATCTATGTCTATATCTATGTCTATCCTTTCAACCTTATTCCATCCAAGCAGACTACCATTTCCTTCTGTTCCATTCTCCCTCATACAGTATAATTAACTGTTCCTTAAGGCTCTTTATAGTTGGAGGGGTTGGGGAGGTGGTGGGGACAACCTTCCAATGCCATGCACCTCAAATAGCCTCTAACCAAGTCCAGCTCCTGGCCTTCATTTGTGGCTTAGTTATAAAGCCCAGCAGAACTCCATCTACTGACAAGAAAAGGGGCAAAGATGGGTTACTGGCACATTGAAACCAGTCGCTTTGAGCAGACGGGGCTTGTCAACCATAGTTGGTAGCTCACCTAGGAGAAGGAAAACTCTGATCTCAAACTTTGCTGACTTGCAGCTATACCCACTCATGGGGAAAACTTTGGGAACAAACCCCATGGAAAAATCTGGAGCTGGAGTCCCTAAAGCAGTCCTACATTGAGTTCAATGTTGACTGGCACTCCTACAATGCCACAGGTGCCAAACAGTATAGTTCTCTGCTGTTCCTTTGGGTTCATCAGCTGTGTGGAGAGGAGGAGCCTGCTGCACGGACAACAGCTTGCTCTCTATATACTACTGCCCTGGCTTGCATACTGGCTGACGTATCATGTAGACAGTTAGGAAGCAACAGTCATAGTCAACTGTGACCAATAGAGGGCCTCCATATAATTAGCAAGTTTCCCTCTATAAAGGCAACAATACTCCATGCATTGTCAAGTTCTTGGCACATTCTGAGTGAGATGGCAGCATTTCGTGCACTGTACTTTTGGGAATTATTTTCTTCGATCTGATGAGAAACTGAATAATTTCTGTTTTTGCTCTTGGTACCAGTATCACCAACTCCCAGACATTTGAATTTATTGCAACACACACAAAATGCTAGAGGAACTCAGCAGGTCAGGTAGCACCTATGGAGAGGAATACAGAGTGGATGATTTGAGATGAAACCCTTCATCAGGACAGGAAAGGATGGGGGCAGAAGCCAGAATAGGAACGTGGGGGGAGGGGAAGGAGTACAAGCTTACTGGTGATAGGTGAGACCAGGTGAGAGAGAAGTTACATAGGTAGGGGGGAGGCAGGTCATAATAGCTAGGAGGTGATAGGTAAAAGGTGGTCAAAAAGAATCTGATAGGAGAGGAGAGTGGACCATGGGAGAAAGGGAAGGAGGAGGGACACCAGAGGGAGGTATTGGGCAGGTGGGGAGAAGAGAAAGGCATAAGAGAGTGCTAGTATGGGAAATGGTAAAAGAGGGCGTTGGAAGGAAGAGAAATTATGGGAAGTTAGTGAAATCGATGTACATGTCATTACATTACTGGCTACCCAGATAGAATATGAGGCTTATGCTTTGAATTTATTCACATTAGATGTGTGTGAGTGTGCATCTCTGCAGAGTATGTTGATGTGTGCATATGGGGCAGATGATGCATTGAGGAAAGTGGATGGATGAATTCAGGAGATAATTGGAGGGAGTAGATGAACCTGTTGCTCATTTGCTGTGATAGATACATATTGCTTGGAACATATAAAGAATTATATACCTATAAAAGTGAAATGGTAATGTTTCTTAAGTAAACCAAACTTTTTCTGTTTTCCCTCTAGTGAGAAAGAAAGAGCCTTGGAACAAGAAGGGCAGCCCTTAATCCAGCCTCAGAAAACCAACTCTACCCAGTTCACAGGAGGAGGTTTCAATCTTAAATACCAACCAAAGATCACAGCTTAAATGCTCAGTTTACTCCATTTTTCATCTACTCTTGATTTCTTCACATCCTACGAGATTGTCTTTCCTTCGCCTATTATTTTAGAAAGTTCCACACAACCAGGAAATATCAGGGTGCGCCAATATGAGTTCCATGTAATTTAATTTTATTCTGGCATTTTAAATGCCTCAGTTCAGCAAAAATGATGAACCATATTGAAATGTGTTTTATGGAACATTGATTTTCATTTCTCGATTTTGTTAAATTGAATATAAAAATACCTGTGTTGCACTTCAATGCATTTTGATGTCAGGTACACACAGATATGTAGTGAAATAAAGACTGATTTATAATCAAAATGCTTTGTCACGGACCTTGTTAAACAACCAAATGTGGAAGAAATAGGTTTGTTGATTTTCTTTTTAAAAAGTCTTTAAACAGAATAGGGTCTAACTTGGTGAATAAAAGAGCCCTGCAGAGATTTCCTTATCTCTTTCAGAGTTACATTCAAAATCAATATCTGCCTCAACATCCCCAACACCTATGATTCACATTCGCTTGCCTAAAGCTTTTCAGTTTTCTCCATCTGAGCAACTCGTGTGTGGTGGTATTGTTGACTAGCACAGTGAGTCAATGACTGTGAACTAGGGGAACTATCAAACCGTATCAGGTCTACAATTGATGATTTCTTATCAAAGTCCATTTCAGTCATTTCATTCTGTATTCTTGAATTTGTGAAAGGGAGGGGGCCCATCTCTCTCAGTGCTCTTTCTCTTATTAGGGGTAAAGACAAATGCATATTCTTTTAAAAGAAGATTAGCTTTATTTGTGACATATACTGTAAATTGAAGCATACAGTTAAATGCATTGTTTGTGTCGAATCAAATCAGTGAGGAGTGTGCTAGGTAGCCTGCAAGAATTGCCACATGTCCAGCGCTGACATAACATGCCCACAACTTACTAACCCTAACCTGAACGTCTCTGGAATTTGGGAAGAAACCAGAGTACCCAGAAGAAACCTTTGGGGGTCATAAGAAGAATGCACAAACTGCAGTGGGAATTGAATCCTGATCTTAGAGCTGACTGTAAGGCATTGTGCTAACCACACGTTACCATGTCACTCCAAGACATCTATTGTCTATTGTATATTTATCTCACGCATGTACATTTCTCCTGCGGTATTCTATTAACCAAGCCTTGTCAGTATCCCTTCAAAAGCCACATTACCCACTCTTCTGCTCCAGAAAGTCACTCAATAGAGAGTTAAACATATAAAGTAGAACATTGGATCATTTCTCTCGATAAATAAATGAACAAGTATGATTTTTGTGTTATTTATTTAATTAGGTTCTCTTTATCTAGTTTTAGGACTTACGAGAAGATCTGGTCACATTTTAGGTCATATTTATGCAGAAATAGAGAAAATTCTACAGGGTTCACAAACTTTCTAGCACCACTGTTGCACTCCATTTTTCTTTCATCCATGGGCCTACTGAAGAGTTTTTAACTTCATTAATGTATCTACTTCTACCACCATCCCTGGCAGGGCGTTCTGCCCTACAGAAAATTTACCTCCAACATCCCTCCCGTACTTTCCTCTCACCACCTTAAAATTATACCACCTTGTATTATCCATTTCTGCCCTGGGAAAAAGTCTCTGGCTATCCACTCTGCCGTTGCTTCTTATCATCCTCCATCAAGTTACCTTTCATCCTCCTTCACTTCAAAGAGAAAAGCTCTAGCTTGTTCAACCTTTCCTCATAAGAAATGCTTTCAAATCCAGGCAGCACCCTGTAAGTCTCCTCCGCACTGTCTCTAAACCTTCCACATCCTTCCTATAATGAGGCAAGCAAACAGAGCTAAAAACAATATTGCAAGCAACACACATCAAAGTTGCTGAGAACGCAGCAGGCCAGGCAACATCTCTAGGAAGAGGTACAGTCGACGTTTCGGGCCGAGACCCTTCGTCAGGACTAACTGAAGGAAGAGTGAGTAAGGGATTTGAAAGTGGGAAGGGGAGGGGGAGATCCAAAATGATAGGAGAAGACAGGAGGGGGAGGGATGGAGCCAAGAGCTGGACAGGTGATTGGCAAAGGGGATATGAGGGCATCATGGGACAGGAGGCCCAGGGAGAAGGAAAAGGGGGGGGAACCCAGAGGATGGGCAAGGGGTATAGTCAGAGAAACAGAGGGAGGAAAAGGAGAGTGAGAGGAAGAATGTGTGTATAAAAATAAATAACGGAAGGAGTACAAGGGGGAGGTGGGGCATTAGCGGAAGTTAGAGAAGTCAATGTTCATGCCATCAGGTTGGAGGCTACCCAGATGGATTATAAGGTGTTGTTCCTCCAACCAGATTGTGGCTTCATCTTTACAGTAGAGGAGGCCGTGGATAGACATGTCAGAATGGGAATGGGATGTGGAATTAAAATGTGTGGCCACTGGGAGATCCTGCTTTCTCTGGCGGACAGAGTGGTCTAACCAGGGTCTTATAGTACTGCATCGTTATCTCCTGACCTTGATCTGAAAACTGGGAAGAAGCTTGTTTGATCTTGATCTCACTCTACCCTACCACATCGAGTCGGGATTGGAGGGCGTCATTAGAACAGTTGCTGGGCCACCTAAAGTCAGTACACATATTATAAAGAGGAAATAGAAAGAGCTTTGATCTGGGAGTGCCAGCCTGTTACTGTCTCTGGTTTTGCATCTGTGGATCTTCATTTTAATAAAATGGTAATTATCCCACAGGCAGGAGAACCCTCCTACAGCCTTTGAATATCCTACTTTAAGAAATCATTATGTGGTGGTGAATTTATCTTTGTTCAAAAAATATAGAAATTACGTTTAAATAGCTTTCATGAAGACAGCTTGCACCTGAATAAATCAGTAAAATTATTGCAAGTGAAGTCAACCAGAAATCACACACAAAATAAATAGTCCTAGCCAATGTTCCATAATGATCTGTCTTAAAGGTACAGAGTTATCTTGTTGAATTCTTTTGTCAACCAAGGTGCAATTATATTCTGACCCTTCTGGCAGAGTCTCGCCAGCACAGAGGTAGGATTTAATCAGAAGATGATGGACTTCCAAACCACCGCCCACCCTACCATCCTTTGATTATTTTCGGGAGGTGTTTCTGTTCATCTTGTTAAGGACTTCTACCTATCTGACACCAATGAACACTTTGCTTACAGATAATACAATACAGTACAGGTCCTTCAGCCCACTATTCTGTGCTAACTTTTTAACCTACAAAATCAATCTAATCCTTCTCTCACACATAGCACTCCATTTTTTCTTTCATCCATGTGCCTATCTAAAAGTCTCTTAAATGTCCTTAATGCATCTGCCTCTAAAACCACCCCGGCAGTGAACTTACCACTCCATGTAAAAATCGTACTTCTGAAATTCCCCCAAAGTTTTCCTCCAATCTCCTTAAAATTCACCGTATGCTTCAATATTTTGATGTATGTATGACAAATAAAGCTGAACTTAATCCTTATCCTTAATGGAGATGCAATACTGATTAGTCATTTTCCACCTGAATGCAGGAGCAGCTACAAGTGGCTGAATGGTCTCCTGTTGTTTTTTATGACCCTATCAAGGTTAGACTGATTGATAGGTCTAAGAAGATGTGTCCTGCATATTGAGAACATGCTGTTCCTCTTTTATCTCTGTTGCCGGGAGCATTGGAGGGACTGAGATAGATTGTTTCACAAGATCCAAGCATTTCTCAATTACACATCTTATTGAATTTTTCTGAAAGATAGCAAAATGGAACCAAAGTAATAGCATGTTGGCTCACACATCTAAATCCTGTACTTAATCCATAACTGAGAAATGAAGATGGAAGAAAATGTTTTGTCACAAGTCAGAACATTGCACCTCATGGAAATAAGGAACAGGACTCAGACTGTCGCTGTTAATAGAAGATTTCACTCCCCTTCACCCAAAGTGTTACAGGGCATGATTCCTGATCAACAATTATACTATATATTGCTCTCTTGGTGGCACGTTGTAAAGCCTTCTGCATAAAATCACACTGGAATACTTGAAATAGGTGCAGGAGTAGTCCATTAGCTTATTCTGCCAGTTACTGGATGACTTTTCTCATAGGATGAACACAGAGAAAACAGCACAGGATCAGGCCTTTCGATCCACATTGCATGTGCTGAACATAATGTTGAACATTATATCTCTTCTATTTGCACATAATCCATTCCCTGCCATATTCTAGTAACCACACAAAACGCTGGAGGAACTCAGCAGGCCAAGCAGCATCTATGGAGAATGTGTCTGGCCGAGACCCTTCGGCAGGACCCTGCCATATTCATGTGTCTATCTAACGACCCACTGTTTATCTGCTTCCAGTACTACCCCTGTCAGTGTTGTCTAGGTACCTCCCAGTCTCTGTGTAAAAAAAAATTGTCCCACATATCTCCTTTAAACTTTTCCCCTCTCACTTTAAGAGCGCTTCCTCTACTATTTGACATTTCTACTCTGGGAAAAAGATTTTTCCTGCCCACCCTACCCCTTTCTCTCATTATAAATCTCTGTTGGGTCTCCCCTCAGCCTCCAACGCAACAGAGAAAACAACCCAAATTTGAGTAACACACCCAAAATGAAAAATAAAGAGACGTTTCGGGCTGAGACCTTACATCAGGAGGGGTTTGTCTAACCTCTCATTAGAGTTCATACCCTGTAATCCAAGCAGCATTCTGGTAGACCTCTTTGCACTCTTTCCAAAGCCTGCACATCCTTCCTGTAATGGGACTAGCAGAATTATACATAATATTCTGACCAAAGTGTTATATATCTGCAACATGACTTCCTTACTATTGTATTCAATGCCCCAAACAATGAAGGCAAGCAACCCAAATGCATTCTATCTATTTTAATGGCTGCTTTAAAGTAGCTATGGACTTGGACCCCAAGATCCCACAATGTATCAACACCATGTTCCTGCACTACCCTTTATCCCTGTATTCCTTTAATATCCAGGAATATATCTATTTCTCCTTTGAATGCTATCACTAACTGAGAACACTTGGTCCTCTTAGGTAGAGAATTACAAAGTTTCATCATCTCCTGAGTGAATAAATTGCTCTTCATTTCAGTCCTAAGTGGCTAATGCATTATTTTAGATTTTAATCCCAGGTTCTTAGCCAGTGAATAAACATTTTTTTCATTTTTTCTTAATATAACAGCCCTTTGAGTATATGTTGACTATCTCACATCAATTCCAGTAATCTCATCTTCCCCACTTGTTTCCAAGTAGCTTGTTCTCTCACACATAGAACAGGGAACATTGTCCTACGATGTTGTGCCAACCATCTCCAAGATCAATTTAACCCTTCTTTCATCCATGTGCCTATTAAATGCCCCTAATGCATCCACCTCTACCAACACCCCTGCCAGCATACTCCACTCTGTGTAAAATAAACTACCTCTGACATCCCCCCTATACTTTCCTCCAATCACCTTAAAATTATGCCCTATGATATTAGCCATTCCTGCACTGGAAAAAATGTCTCTGCCTGTCCATTCTATTTATGCCTCATATCAAACTGTAACCTCTCCTTCTCATTTGCTCCAAAGAGAAAAGCCCTAGCATGCTCAAATTTTCCAGGTAAGTCTTCTCTGCACCCTCTCTAAAGCTTCCACATCCTTCTTATAATGAGGCAAACAGAACTGAACACAATACTCCAAGTGTAGTCTAACCAGAGTTTTGTAGAGCTGCAACATCATCTTATGGCTCTTGAACTTAGGTCCCCGACTAATAAAGGCCAACACACCATATGCCTTCTTAACCACCTTATCAACTTGCACATAAATTTTGAGAGATCTATGGACTCATTAAAACCCTCACCATAATCTTCCAACAACCACCAACACAAGGAGAATTTTTGATGGCCAATTAACCATTGTTGGTAGAATCTCAGATGGTGACAAGAGGGCGTACAGGAGCAAGATATGCCAACTAGTGGAGTGGTGTTGCAGCAACAACCTGGCACTCAATATCAGTAAGATGAAAGAGCTGATTGTGGACTTCAGGAAGGGTAAGATGAAGGAACACATACCAATCCTCAGAGAGGAATCAGAAGTGGAGAGAGTGAGCAATTTCAAGTTCCTGGATGTCAAGATCTCTGAGGACCTAACCTGGTCCCAACATATCAATGCAGTTATAAAGAAGTCAAGACAGTGACTACACTTCATTAGGAGTTTGAAGAGATTTGGCATGTCAACAAATACACTCAAAAACTTCTATAGATGTACCGTGAAGAGCATTCTGACAGGCTGCATCACTGTCTGATGTGGGGGGCGGGGTGCTACACAGGACCAGAAGAAGCTGCAGAGTGTTGTAAATGTAGTCGGCTCCATCTTGGGTACTAGCCTACAAAGTACCCAGGACATCTTCAGTGTCTCAGAAAGGCAGCATCCATTATTAAGGCCCTTTTCTCACTGTTACCATCAGGTAGGAAGTACAGAAGCCTGAAGGCACACACTCAGCGATTCAGGAAAAGCTTCTTCCCCTCTGTCATCCAATTCCTAAAGGTACATTGAACCCTTGAACCCTCACTTCTTTAATATATATTATTTCTGTTTTTGCACAATTTTTAATCTATTCAATATACGTATACTGTAATTGATTTGCTTATTTATTATTATTATTATTGCATTTTTTTCTTTCTTCTATATTATGTACGGCATTGAACTGCTGCTGCTAAGTTAACAAATTTCATAACACATGCTGATAAATAATAAACCTGATTCTGACTCTGATCTACCTGCTTATCCTTGTTCACCAATGAACACTTTGTTTACAGATAATAAAGTACAATACAGGCACTTCAGCCCACGATTTTGTGCTGATCTTTTAAACTCTAAATCAATCTAGTCCTTCCCTCCCACAGTATTGGATGTTAGGATTACACCCAGGTCACTGGAGCTGTGAGATAACTGATTACAAGCTGTGCCATTGTGCCAACACTGCTCTCTGATACAATAATATAATCTACAATGTCAAGATTTTCAGCTTAAATTGAGCTAAATGGCCCATGTTGAATGAAGCACTGCTCTCGCTAATGTAATTATATTTGATAGTCCTTGCTATTTCAACTTTCTCCCTCTTTGGTGATGAATTATTGTGTACTCAGACACAAATTCTCTGAGTCTTCCATCTTCACTCACCCTGCGGTACATTACACAATGGAAATCACAGATAAAAGGACTTTTTGCCTGATCCACGGGTAGACCTCAGTGGGTTGAACAGCATCTGCAGGGGTGGTGGGATTGAATGAATTGCCACCTTTTCAGATTGAGGGCCTACACCAGTCCATGCCCTTGTGTCTGCAGGGCATTGTGCTGATTCTTTGAAGCAAGCAGGTGTTCAGGGAATTGCGGGAGTGGTTCCTCTGAGTTTGATCCTGACCCTCAATGTTCAGGTCCCCAGCTGCACAAGTTGATAGGGTGGTAAAGGAGGTGTCTGGCACGCCTGCCTTTATTTGTCAAGGATTTCAGTTTGAGTGAGGTGGTTACTTTGCGGCTGAACAAAACTTTGGATGGGCCACATCTGAAGAAATGCAGTCTTCTTTTGTCCTCCTTATAGGAAGGATGTGGAGGGTGCAGATAGGTTCACAGGAAACTGCCCGGATTAGAGGGCAGGTGCTAGAAGGAGAGGTTGGGCCATCTCTGGGGTGGTGGAGTCTGACTGCAGACCCAGTAGAGGTTTACAAGATTATGAGTAATCAGTATATTTTACCCTGTATCAAAATGGCTACTACTAGAGGGAATGCCATTAAGGTGAGAGGGGATAAGTTTAATTGAGATGTGTGAAGCAAGTTTTTTACAGGGTATGGTGGATGCTGGTATGTGCTGCTTGAGGTGGTAATCACGTCAAATACAAAAAAACGGCATTTAAAATAATGCAGAGAATGGGGGGATATGGATTTGTGTAGGCAGGTGGGATAAGCTTAGATAAGTGTTTAATTATTATTCAGTTCACCGTTACCTTGTGGCTACAAGGTCCTCTGTCTACCTCCCGCTTTCCAGGGAAACAAACACACCCTATCCAGTTTCTCCTTATGAGCTTAATTCTCCCCATCCAGGCCACATCCTGGTAAATCTCCTTGGACAACTTCAATATCAAGTTTGAAGTTAAATATATGCTTACACTTCAAGAAATCCTGCAATCACATCCTTCCTATAGTAGAATGGACTGAACTGCACAACATGTCCTATGAGGAAAGGCCGAGCAAGCTAGGGTTTTTATCCTTGAAGTGTAGGAGGATGAGAGGTGACTTGATTGAGGTGTATAATATTGATAGACACAAAGCTAGAGTGGACAACCACTGCCTTTTTTCCTTCCGCAGCAATGGATAATAGCAGAGCACATCCATTAAGGTGACTGGAGGAAAGCTTAGTGGAGATGTCAGAGGTACGTTTTTTTTTACACAGAGATTGGTGGGTTCCTGGAATGCACTACTGGGGTTGGTGGTGAAGGCAGATACATTAGGGATGTTTAAAATGCTCTTAGGGACATTGAGATAAGAAAAGTGGAGGGTCATGGCTTGTGTAGGAGGGAAGAGTTAGATTGACCATGGAGTAGGTAAAAGGTTGGCACAAGATCGTGGGCCAAAGGGCCCATATTATGCTGTAGTGTCTTATAACCATATAACAATTACAGCACGGAAACAGGCCATCTCGGCTCTTCTAGTCTGTGCCGAAATGTTCAATGTTCACGTTACCAATCTACTGATCTGCCATTTGTTGTCGTACAACACACACAAAATTCTGGAGGAACTCAGCAGGTCAGGCAGCATCTATGGAGAGGAACAAAGAGTCGACATTTTGGGCTGAGACATTTCATCAGAAAGGCTTGTGCAACTCTTTGTCATACAACCCTCTGCCTCAACAAGTCAATGTACAGACCATCTCACCCCACTGCCCCCCCAGTCCATCTCATCACTGAATTGCCCCCACCAAACCATACTAACAACTTCAAGTGCTGATTGTTTGCCTCAAATCCTATTGATCCCAAGCATGAACCTTCAGTGATCCTATCTGATCATTTCCCTACTTCTGCTATCCACAACCATCCCCCACCTAATGCCATGACCCCAGCACCTACACCCCAACCTTCGCAGTTCTCATCTGAGCACGTTGAAGGATGCAGCTTAAGCCTAACATTAACATACTGAAATAGGTGCCATTTTATTACCACTGCGGTGTTTACTGAAACATTATGCACGTGGTTCACTTGATTCCGCAGGATTACAATTCCGTAAAAGCATCATAGGTATGATGACAGTGTTGATTAAAGTGTAAGCATGTATCTAACTTTGAACTTGAAACTTGAAACTGACAAGTTTGGAACAGGTAAACGGGTAATCTGAATCTCAGTTACTTAGGTAACATCTCATTTACCGTGTGATCTGGAGATGGTTAAATATTTCATACCTGGAAATAAAATCTCCAATTACAGGTATTTTCTGGCACATTATCAGCCCTGGAAAGTTAATATTTAGAACCTCTAGATTCCTGCCCACTATTAGCGGAGTTGACATTAGCGAAGCCTGAGGAATATAACGTAAAGTATCAACAAGCCTGGAAATCATCTAGTAAATGTTACATCAGCAATGTGCATTTATTTAGCTTGTTAAGTTTACTGAAATGGATCCCAAAACACCTTTCAGAATTGTTAACCAGTGGAATTAGACACTGAGGCGCATCAGGATATAATAAGTCTAGAGCGTGTTCACTGCTGTAGCATTCAAGGAACATCTTAAAGGATAAACAGTGGAGCTGAAGCTGTTTAAGGAAGTCAGGCAACAAATTTTATTAAAAGTACAATGGCTTGATCCCAGAGTATTAAAGAATGAGGGAGGTTGTCCGATGAGAAGACCCTTACTAAGATTTACCTAAACATGGTGGTCTCAGAGGTTGAGAAGTGACTTAAGGGAGACAGGCGAGCTTTTATGAGGAACAGAGAGGACAGGAGATGCAGAACATCAAATCAGGGGTATCTCAGCAGCAGTTGGCCACTTAAGACCAAGGTGAGGAGAAATATTTTCTCCTAAAGGGACAAATATATTGGTAAAAATTGATTAAAAATTGGTTTATTCTTGTTAAATGTACAGTGAAAAACTTTATTTTGCATGCTCTGCATACAGGTTATCTCATCTCATCTGTACACGGGGAAGACAATAACTCATGCAGAATATAATGACACCATTACAGAGAAGGTGCTGTGCAGGCAAGTAGTGAGGTGCAGGAGCCATGATGAGGTAGATTATGAGGTCAAACTTTCATCTTTAATTTAAGAGAGGTCTGCTCAAAAGTTTTATAACAACAGGGTGGAAGGTGCCCATGAGTCTGGTGGTACATTTCCAAGTTGTACCTTCTGCCTGATGGAAGTGGGGAGAAGAGGGAATGTCTGGGGTTGGACGGGTCTTTAACTTTTCCGAGACAACGGGATGTGTAGATAGAGTCTATGAAAAGGAAGCGGGTTTCTCTGATGTGCTGAGCTGTGTGCACATAACTCTGTGGTCTTGGGCAGTGCAGTTACCATAACAAGCTGTGATGCATCTTTAAAAACTGGTTACTAGAGCATGCTGCATTTCAAAATGCTGGACAACCAAGCATTCACTGTATCTGAATGTTTCAAACAACCTCTTAGCTGAGTGGTTTCTTTGTAAATAATTTCTTCACAAAGGAACGATGTCATTCCAGCTCAGAGACCACTTATCTTCCCATAGCACACTTATCAGGACACAAAACTTCACACAGGCATTACCAAGTGAGATTTGAGATCAGTAACAACAAGTGAGAAAGGGCCCTTGTGGGATGTGACTACCCTTGGCTGGGCTGATGAGGGGAAAAACTTGAAAATCAGAACATAGAAACATAGAAACATAGAAAATAGGTGCAGGAGTAGGCCATTCGACCCTTCAAGCCTGCACCGCCATTTATTATGATCATGGCTGATCATCCAACTCAGAACCCTGCACCAGCCTTCCCTTCATACCCCCTGATCCCCGTAGCCACAAGGGCCATATCTAACTCCCTCTTAAATATAGCCAATGAACTGGCCTCAACTGTTTCCTGTGGCAGAGAATTCCACAGATTCACCACTCTCTGTGTGAAGAAGTTTTTCCTAATCTCAGTCCTAAGAGGCTTCCCCCTTATCCTTAAACTGTGACCCCTCATTCTGGACTTCCCCAACATCGGGAACAATCTTCCCGCATCTAGCCTGTCCAATCCCTTTAGGATTTTATACGTTTCAATCAGATCCCCCCCTCAATCTTCTAAATTCCGACGAGTACAAGCCTAGTTCATCCAGTCTTTCTTCATATGAAAGTCCTGCCATCCCAGGAATCAATCTGGTGAACCTTCTTTGTACTCCCCCTATGGCAAAGATGTCTTTCCTCAGATTAGGGGACCAAAACTGCACACAATACTCCAGGTGTTGTCTCACCAAGGCCTTGTACAACTGCAGTAGTACCTCCCTGCTCCTGTACTCAAATCCTCTCGCTATAAATGCCAGCATACCATTCGCCTTTTTCACCGCCTGCTGTACATGCATGCCCACTTTCAATGACTGGTGTATAATGACACCCAGGTCTCGTTGCACCTCCCCTTTTCCTAATTGGCTACCATTCAGATAATAATCTGTTTTCCTATTTTTGCCACCAAAGTGGATAACTTCACATTTATCCACATTAAATTGCATCTGCCATGAATTTGCCCACTCACCCAACCTATCCAAGTCACCCTGCATCCTCTTAGCATCCTCCTCACAGCTAACACTGCCGTCCAGCTTCGTGTCATCCGCAAACTTGGAGATGCTGCATTTAATTCCCTCATCCAAGTCATTAATATATATTGTAAACAACTGGGGTCCCAGCACTGAGCCTTGCGATAACCCACTAGTCACTGCCTGCCATTCTGAAAAGTTCCCGTTTATTCCCACTCTTTGCTTCCTGTCTGCTAACCAATTCTCTATCCACGTCAATACCTTACCCCTAATAACATAGGATAGGTGTGATGTAGAGGCTTTAAAAATCAACCTGAAGTAGGAAAGAAGTAAAGAAGCTGGGAGATTTGGAGACCAGTAGGTCTTTGGACTGGAGGAGCACCTAGAGTTTCTCCAGACAGAAAAATAAGTGTCTTTTTTTTGCCTTATTTATGAAAAGTCTCCCATGTTTATTAAAATTTAAAAAACATACCTAACACTGAGATGTGTAAAAGCAAATCACATGCAGAGAGGAAATGCCACAGATGTCTTATTTTGCCTAGTTGCATCTGGTTTCTTCAAAAGCCAAAGAAGCTCTAGAAACCATGGGAACCATGGGGGTGGAACAATAGTGCAGGGCAGGACAGTACAGCACCTACTGTAAGATTGGGGTTTAATTCCTGCCCACATTCTGTATGTTCTCCCCGCGACCACGTGGGGTTCTGACCAGCGCTTCAGTTTCTGCCCACATTCCAAAGGCGTACAGATTAGAGTCAGTACATTGTGGACGTGCAGTGTTGAGGGTGGAAGTGTGATGGCTCCGCAAGCTGCCTCCAGCACACCCCCTGCAAATCACTGATTCTTCACAATTTGGATAAAACAGGTTTTAATTTTGAAAAAAAATTTTTAAATGATAAGAAAACTAAACTTATATGTTTATAGAACAAGGTCTCAGCAATAAAGCAATATTTTGGTACAACCTCCTGATATTGTAATGTTTTCATATTATATGTGTTTTTCCTGTTATTACTTAGTTTTTGTTAACATAAACACAATAAAAAGCTAATTATTCCTATTTATTTCATCGTATATATATTTAGAGCATTTAAATCATTGTGTCTACATCATAGGTACACATATATGCTGTTAAACGTTGTATATTCACTTCTGTTCATTTTTTATACTATTTCAGGTGTATTCCTTTAAAAACTCTTACATCATGCAACTTTGATCATTGGCATTAAATATACAAAATAACAATTTTGGACATAAAACACACATTTTTTAGTTTTAAAGAGACAACTACTTTAACAAATCAACTGTTTTGGTGGAACAGATTGGAAGCATATTAATTTACAACAAAGAAAGTGCCATCTGATGGTGGTGACTGAGACCTGACCTTGGTGGCAGTGGCCTAATTACAACACACAATTCCAACCTTTTCACCACTCAGCTCAATGCTTCCTTGCTTAACAACTTTATTTAACAATTTGGTGCAACGAATAACAATTTGTCATGTACATTTTATCCTTCTGTAAATATTAACAACAATGGTAAACAGCAAAATAAAAACTACAGTACAACTTGAAGGTTTAGGTATAAACATCAGAAAACACACCAGGAACTAAAAAAGATTCCATCCATTTCTGGGCTTGAAAATCTCTGAAAATGTTCAGTCAGCTTTATCAGGAAGTAGACGATTAATATGGTCCTCCTTTATGAAGTCCATGACTTCAGCAGACAGGTGGTAGATCTCCCTCGTCCTGTTTGCACGATCCAGTGATGAAGGCTCCATCAGTTTGACCAGAATATCTTCAACTGGTACGTAGCACATATCCTTTCCACCTGGTTTTGGATGGAAGCGCGTGTTGGGCCCATGAAGGGGGAAAAACTCCACTTGACCATCTTGATGATGAGCATCCACAGTGACAGCCTTTGCTAACCACCAATTTTGGTCATAAATGACCACAAGCCAATCTCCACAATTAATTACACCAGCAGATGTATCTGTCGTAGTCCCGTCAGGACCACTCTGGGATTCCTGCTCCATTTCCTCCATCAGCATTGCCAAAGGCCCTCTGTTCTTTCCCATTGTGGTAGGGCCATCATTCTCCTCAGTCTGTACCCTGGCATGTGTATTTTCAGTCAGCTGAAATATTGTTGGGCTGAAACACTGGCACATCTGTGGCTCACTGCAGAAACACGACAATGGATGCTGTTTCCGTAAGGTATGACCTGATGGATTTTCCTCGTTGCTGGTAAAGGTGTCAGTGGTTGAGGAAAGAGTGCATGTCACCTTCAGCAACATGATACAGCTGAGTACTGCAAAGGCTTCTCACAACCATCTCATGGAAGATTTTGCTTCCCTGTAGCATCTGGTCTGATTTTTTTCTTGGTGATTCTTGTGCTTTTTTATTTCTCGTTTGCTCTCGTCACCAATGCATTTTCAGTTTGTTCCTATCTTTTATTATCTCTTGAAGTTTATTTTTCAAAGCTTTCATCTCTCTCAAGTATCCTTCTCTTGTTTTCTTTCTTTCCCTTTCCCCTGCTATAGCCTGCCTACTGCGAGCAGGCTCCTGTATAGTCTGATCCAATGGACTATCTGGGGCAGTTTCTGGGCGTTCTGGGCCCTTTCTCTTACGCTCTCTTGACTCTTGCTGTCTACATTCCCATGCCTTTCTCTTATATCTTACTCCTCTTTTCCCTTTCCTTCAAATCACTGATAGTTTTTATCTTCCCATCCTCTACTCTCTTCTTCCATCTTTGCTTTTCCTTTCTCAGGTATTCCTCCTTTAACTCTGGCTCACTATATATTTTCTCTCTCTGCTTTTTTTTTGGTATTCCCGGTTTCTTCTCCTTCACTCCTCCACTGATAGCTGCTGCCTAGCCATAACTTCCTAAAATACATAAAAGGAAGGTCAGAATTTAATGGAATGCTGAAATTATGCAAAATTACTATGAATTTAATTATGTTTAATTTGGTGAAATTTTATGAAATGGTTATGAAATGGTGCAACTAAATTCATTTATGGTTTCAGTCATTGGGGATACATATAGTAAGGAAATATTGTAGGCCTGTGTGTGGAAGAATTAAAGGGGAAATTATGTATACATAATTATATATAATATAATCATGTATATATAATATATATATAAAATAAAGAGGTTAATGAAACATTACAAGCCATATTACTATTTATTGTGATCATAAATTATATTCAAACCTCCATTGAGGATGATTTGGATGTTTCTGTCAACACTGTCAGACAGAAAACCTGACGGTGTTGACGTCTGACGGTGGTGACAAACACACTTTTTTACATGACATGCATGAGTTGTATACAGGAGGCATTTTGTTTTCCCTCTACTTAAAGTGAAAAATTTATGTCATAATTTAAAATAATTCTTTCTATACAAAAGAGACGGTGTTGACACGTCATGGTTGTGACAGTAGCAACATGAATAAATATGTAAAAATTATTGAAAAAATAGCAAACTTACAGGAGCATGTTTGACCTTGTTGCATTTAGCAGATGTAGAGTGTGGAAAGGGGGTCCTCAGGAATGTAGTTAAACATGTGGTTGCCTGATTTTATTGTTTTTTTTTATAAATATCTGATGGTGTTGACAACAACTTGGGACACATTTTGAGCAACCACAAAATAAGAGTAAATAATGTTGAAAATTCACTGCTTTTAGTTTTAAAGAGGTTTTTCACTCTACACTTCCATCTGGTGTGTATGTGTGTGTATATATAAAATACAATTTAAGTGATTTTTCACACTTTTATCAAATTGAAATGATAATCTCTTGTCTGAGGACAACTGATTTTGTGGGTACTGGGCTCTCATGTAATCATATAATTTATAAAATTAAAAATAAACATATGAAATAATGTTGCATTTGTGCAAAAGACCCTCAGATGATCAACCCTGATTATTTTAAATAGGAAAATGTTACTCATTTTCAATGGAATTAGCACTTTTCTTAGTGGGACATGTTTTCGCCGAAGTCTCAAGAATCAGTGACATTTGATTTGATGCAAGTGAGACATTTCACTACACGTTTCGATGTACATGTGACAAATAAAGCTAATTTACTAAAGTCTTTAATCTTTAGATTGTTATTGTCATTGCCTCCTGTCAGACATTTACACACTTGCCTGGCGAAAAACACATCAATTCAAATGTGTGAGATCCTAACAGGGCTCAGATAAACTTGTTGTCAGCTACACTGACTTCCACACAGTTTTATCTGAATGAATGTCCAACATTACCCAACTAGGCACATTGTGCCATACATCTATTTTGTTTTCTAATTTTAATTTTATTTTAGAGATACAGCGTGAAACAAGTCTTCCTGGCCCGACGAGCCACGTCACCCAGCCACCTGCCTATTTAACGCTAGTCTAATCACAGACAATTTACAATTGCCACATCTTTGAACGGAGAGAGGAAACCAGAGGACCTGGAGGAAACCCACACACTCATGGGTAGGATTTACAAACTTCCTAGAGATGGCAGCAGGGTTGAACTCTGAACTTCGACACCCCAAGCTGCAATAGCATTGCGCTAACCACTATCCAGTGAAATAAAATGTGAACATCTCCCTGCAAAACCGGTAAGTGTTAACCTTCCAGTGAGTTAAGAAATCCTTTTCAAATAACTGGCTTAAATTGTGCCTGCTTATGTTATCCAATCGGACTGGAGAACAGTTGGTATTGCTTGGGCCTGAATAATGAGTGAAATATTTGAAATCAGCTTGAGTTGCTGCCCAGTCCTATTTAAAGCTTAACCATAGAACATGGAACACTGAACGGTACATCACCCTGTGGCCCTTCAGCCCACTATGTTATGCTGACCTATAGAAAACTACTCCATGATCAATCTAATTCTTTCCTCCTACACATTTCATAACCCTCCATTTCTCTTATGCCCATATGTCTACCGAAGAATCTTTTAAATATCTATATTATATTAGCCTCTACCACCAGCCTTGCAAACACTCCTTCCATCGGCAGCCTGTTTCACCCTCTGAGTGAAGGAGATCCCCCTCAGGCTCCCTTTGAATATATCACCTTGCATCATCTACCCTAAACGTTCGTCCACTCACAAACAGATTACCTCTGCTATTGACCATTGGCATCCTGGGAAAATGGTGTTCGTATTCCACTATATCTATGCCTCTCATAATCGCATACACCCCCATCAAGTCACCTCTCATCCTCCGTCGCTCCAAATGTAAAGACAACCTTTCTTCATAAGACATGCTCTCTAATTCAGGCAGCATCTTGGTAAATCTCCTCTGTACCCTCTCTAAAACTTCCACCTCCTTCCTATAAGGTGACCAGAACTGAACACACCACTCCAAGTGTAGTCTAACCATAGTCTGTCCCTGGAACTTGGCAGTGAGTTACAAGAACTTCATCAGCTTGGTATCAATTGGACCTTGGAGTTTCTGACTAACAGACCCCAATCAGTTAAGTTAGACAGCCTCTCCTCCTCCACTCTCACCCTGAACACCGGTGTGCCTCAAGGCTGTGTGCTGAGCCCTCTTCTGTACTCCCTTTTCACCGATGACTGCGTTCCTGCATATGGTTCTAACTCCATAATCAAGTTTGCTGACGACACCATGGTGGTTGGTCTGACCAGAGGGGATGATGAGACAGCCTACAGGGATGAGGTCCAGCATCTGGCCGTGTGGTGTGCTGACAACAATCTGGCTCTTAACACCCAGAGACCAAGGAGATCATTGTGGACTTCAGGTATGCCAGGAGTCACACTCACGTCCCCATCTACATCAACAGAACTGTAGTGGAGCGTGTATCAAGCTTCAAATTCCTTGGTGTCAACATTTCCGAGGATCTCACCTGGTTCTTGAACTCCTCCATCCTGATCAAAAAGGCGCAACAGTGCCTTTATTTCCTGCGGAGCATCAAGAAAGCTCACCCCTGTCCCAGGATATTGATGGACTTTTACCGCTGTACCATTGAAAGCATACTCACCAACTGCATCTCAGTGTGGTATGGCAATTGTCCCGTATTGGACCGCAAAACACTCCAGCGTGTGGTGAAAACTGCCCAGCGGATTATCGGTACCCAATTGCCCGCCATTGAGAACATCTACCATCAACGCTGCCTGGGCAGGACGAAAAGCATTATCAGGGATGCATCTCACCCTAACCACGGACTTTTTACTTTCCTCTCATCCGGTAGGCGCTACAGGAGCCTCCGCTCCCGCACCAGCAGGCACAGGAAGAGCTTCTTCCCTGAGGCTGTGACCCTGCTGAACCTCACATCACAGCGCTAAGCAGTATTGCACCCATATTGTACTGTCTCAGTACTTTAATATTTGTGTGCTGTAGCACTTCTTGTATTCGCAGTTATTTTATAAATAACACTATTCTTTGCATTTCTGGTCAAATGCTAAATGCATTTCATTGGCTTTTTATCTGTACTCGGCACAATGACAATAAAGTTGAATCTAATCTAATCTAATCTAAAAGTGGGTAGCTTTCAAGTACCAACTACTGTTCACGGCCAATATTACACACATGATTGAATTTACTTTGCATTCAAAAGCTGTACTGGAAAGTCAGAAGTCAAAAGTCAAAGTAGAATTTATAGTCACATCCACACATGCAATGAAAAACTTACTTGCAGCAACATCACAGGCACACACAGCATCAAATAAACAACAGTCACAAACAAAACATAAACTGGTAATGGTTTATTATTGTCGCATGTATTAAGATATAGTGAAAAGTTTGTTTTGCATACTGTCCAGAATAATCAAATCATCACACAGTGCATTAAGCTCGAGAAAGATGAAACAATAGCAACACAGTATAAAGTTTAAAAAAACGCGCAGTGCAGGTAAATGATAAAGTGCAGGATCATAACGAGGTGGTTTGTGAGGCCAATAATCCATTTTATCATAGAGATGGTTAAGTCAAGAGTCTGATAACAGTGAGATAGAAGCTGTCCTTGAGCCTGGTGGTACATAATTTCATGTTTTTGTGTCTTTATCCCAATGGGAGAGGAGAGAAGAGAGAACGTCTAAGTCTGGTGAGTTCTTTGACCATGCTGACTGCTTTACCGCGGCAGTGAGAAGTGTAGGCAGAGTCCATAGATGGGAGGCTGGTTCCTGTGATGTGCTGAGCTTTGTCCACATCTCTCTGTAGTTTCTCACGGTCATGTGCAGAGCAGTTACTTCCTGGGGAAGTAGAGGTGAACATGCACACAATAGAATAACAAAAAAGTCCATGGTATTGCAAAGTGATCGAAGTGGTCATACTTTTGCTAAACTGTAGTGATTAGGGTTGTACCGGTTGGTTCAAGAACTGAATAGTGAAGGGAAGTAATTGCTCCTGAATCTGGTGGCTTTGTCCGTCATGTAGATGCTGCTGCAGTGGTACCCATCTCTGGATTCAAATACATCATCTCCTCTTGACTCTTAACTCAGAAAGGATAGGGCACAGAAGGCAGCCTTCCAGGTCTTTTGGTCAGTATCACATGTCATGATCTCTCTCTGTGGCATGGCTAATCTATTACTCCCATTCTATAAGCAGAAGCATCTCAAGCAAGTCTTAAAATATATTAAAATGGGCTCACTATGGTGCCTAATCTTGCACCCTTCCCACAAGGTCATTATGTCTTCTTCCCTCTCTTATTGGGCAGAAGGTAGAAAATCCCAAGGGCTCTTTTGGACAAACGGCCACACTCTAGGACTGTTCCTCTTCTGTTGTGACCTGTTTGTTGACATTTCATACACTAAAAGCTGAACTCTTAAACTCCAGATCCACCTTGTCTTTGCCCTTGCACTTGATTTAATTGTCAGCCCTGGACTTCCTCTGTAACTGGGGCAACAGAGTCTGCATTCTGTTGACTTTTAACTACTCTAATGCACCTGTCTGGATGTCTGGTAAAGCAAAAGTGATTCACTATATTTTAGTACACATAACAATAATAAACCAAGACCAATACTTATACCCTTACTGATTCTCTCCCCACCCCACCCCCTAATTGCTCATCTTTCTTTAATAATCAATGAAGTGCCGTCAACAAGGTAGCAAGGTTAGAGTAAACTCTATAACGTTGCTGGTTCATACCAAGAGATAATCCCACAGGAGATCACAGTTCAGTCACTGTTGTTAATGATAAAGGAAGTGTGCAAAATGGCTGCCACATTTAGAGGCCTCACAACAGTTTGCAGTTCAAAGTAGTTCATTATCCACGAAACATTTCCAGTGTAAATAAGGTCATCCGTAAATGAGTTATTCAATCGCGGTTATTCATGAAGCACGAAGATTATATTTTCTTCCTAGATCTCTATATCTCTCTGTATTGAAATCTATCCATTATCTTTCTAGTGACTTAGAGGAAGGCGGACAGGACCCTGCTGATTTAAGTGGAAGGGGGGATCCCGGTGAGTTAGAGGGAGGGGGAATCCAGTCATTTAGTGGGAGAGGGAGGGGGAACATGGCAATTTAGAGGGAGATGGAAAGGGAATTTGGTGATTTAAAGGGAGAAGGAGTCAAATTAAAGGGAAGGGTAGTTAGAATCCTGTGAGTTTAATGTAAGAGAGTGACTTAGCACAGTGATTTTAAAACTAGTGGGACATTGAACCTGCTTGACTGCCAACCGCTGTGGCAGGGTTTAAAGGCTATAACCTCCTACAAAGTTAAATCAAGCGACATTGGGTGGTGGCAGGGATTCGCTTCCAGATGAGCTCAGTGCCTTCTCTGCTCTGTTTGACTGTCGGAACATGGAGGAACCATCGCAAACCCCCACATCTCTGGCTGATCCTTTGACCTCGGTATCTGAAGCTGACGCGCTGCTGCCTTCAGGAGGGTGAATCCAAGGAAGGCATCCAGACTGGATGGGGTACTTGTCCATGTACTAAAGACCTGTACTGACCAACTGGCTGGTGTGTTCACTGAGATCTTTCACCTCTCGCTGCCAAACTCTGTGGTACCCACCTGCTTCAAGCTGGCTTCAATTACATTGGTGCCCAAGAAGATCGTGGAGACTGCCTCAATGACTATCGGCCAGTTGCACTTGCATCCATAGTGATGAAGTATTTGAGCGGGAGGTGATGAAACTTATCAGCTCCTGCCTGAGGGGTGACTTGGATCCATTCCAATTTGCCCAACAGACAACAGGTCCACAGCAGATGCCATTTCATTGGCTCTTCTCACAACCTTGGAACACCTGGACAGCAAAGATGCATACATCAGGATGCTCTTTATCGATTACAGCTCAGCATTCAATACCATCATCCCTTCAAAACTAATCAATAAGCTCAAAGACCTTGGCCTCAACACCCCCTCGTGCAATTGGATCCTCGATTTCCTCACTTGCAGAGCAGTCAGTACAGATTGGCAAAAACATCTCCTCCACAATCTCTGTAAGCACAGGTGCACCGTAGGGCTGTGAGCTTAGCCCCCTGCTCTACTCACTTTACACCTATGACTGTGTGGCTAAGTACAGCTCTAACACCCTGTATGAGTTTGCTAATGACACCACTGTTGTGGACCGTATCAAAGGTGGTGATGAATCACCATACCGGTGGGAGATTGAAAATTTAGCTGAGTGTTGTCATAACAACAACCTCTCACTCAATGTCAGCAAGACCAAGGAACTGATTATAGACTTCAGGAGTGGAAAACTAGAGGTCCATGAAGTCCTCATCAGAGGATCAGAGGTAGAGAGGGTTAGTTATTTTAAATTCCTAGGTGTTACTGTCCTGGACCTAGCATCTAAATGTAATTGCAAAGAAAGCACAACAGCACCTCTACCTCCTGAGGAGTTTGTGGAGACATCAAATATTCTGACAAACTTCTATAGATGTGTAGAGGAGAGTGTATTTACTGGCTGCATCACTTGGCTGTTTCCTTTGAATGGAAAATCCTACAAAAGGTAATGGATTAGGCTTGGTACTTCACGGGTAAAGCCCTCCCAACCATTGAGCACACCTACATGAAACGCTGTTGTAGGAAAGCAGTATCCATCACCAGAGATCCCCACCACCCTGCCATGCTGTCTTCTCACTGGTGCCGTCAGGTAGAAGGTGCAAGAGCCTCAGAGCTCGCACCACCAGGTACAAGAACAGTCACTACCCCTCAACCATCAGACTCTTGAACAAAGGGGATAACTTCACTCACTTGCCCATCCATTGAGAGGTTCACACGACCAATGGTCTCACTTTAAGGAATCTTTATCTTGTTATTTCATGTTCTCATTATTTATTGTTATTTATTTATATTTTGTATTTGCACAGTTTCTTGTTCTCTGCACTCTAATTGACCTTTCACTGATCCTGTTAGAGTTACTGTTCTATAGATTTGCTGAGTATGCCCACAGGAAAAAGAATCTCAGGGTTTGTATGTGGTGACAGATGCTCACTCTGATTGTAAGACTTACTTTGAACTGGTGAACTTAAAGGGAGATGGAAACAGAGTGGGTGAGTTTAATGGGAGTGCAAGCTGAAACCCAGAGAATTTAATGTGAGCAGCAGGTAGAACCCAGTGGTTTTAATGGGAGAGGGAGATTCAGGAACAGTTATTCTGATAGCGCAGTGGTTAACGAGATGCCATTGCAGATCGGTGCATTCTGGAGGTCAGAGTTCAATTCTGCATGTCCTCCCTGTGGAATGTGTGGGCTTTTCCTGGGTGCTCTGGTTTCCCTCCACAGTCCCAGGACGTACTGGATAGGTTAATTGGAGATTGTAAATTAACTCCTGATTAGATTAGGGTTAATCAGGGTTTGGGGTCGCTGTGACAGTGTGGCTCGAAGGGCTGGAATGGTCCACTATGCACTGTATTGCTTAATAAATACATAAATATATACATATCTCACAAGCATTCGGCTCCTGAACCGCCATACATAACTTCAGTACTCTGATCTGATTCTGTCACTTACAGCCTCACTTTCTACTCACGTTCTCCGTGTTATTTTTGCTCACACAGTTTGTCCATGATACAATGGAGAATACCATTGTGCTTGCTGAATGACTGGACGGTGGCTTTTCGGCAGGTATTGCACTGAATTCACTTTGTTGGTTCTGGGCTGACTCTTCAGATAGTTCACCATCCACTTTGGCATCAGAAAGATGACTGGTCATTCACCTGTCCATAGCATTGAGCACAGGAACAGGCCATACTAATTACATTAGTAATTAAGTGCCTAAATGGTCCCTAATGCTTACACAAAGTGCTGCACGTTCATGTGTTAATCTAAAAGCATCTTGAATGCCTCCACTACCACCCACTTTCCAGCCACCTACGTAGCGCTCTCTATATTAAATCCTTTCCCCGCACATCCCCTTTGAACTTACTCCCTCTCATCTTAATTATATGCCCTCTGGTATTAGGCATCTCAACCCTGGACCTGCTGTCTATCTATACCTCTCACAATCCTATGAACCTCTTCGTCAGTCGATGCAGCAGGGGGACTGGGAAGCTGTTGAATATAAGCTGTCAGGGGACTGCTGATACTGAAATCTGGAGCAACACCCCAAATACTGGAGGAAGTCGATAGGACGAGCATCTGTGGAGAGAAACAGACAGTCGATGCATCAGGTAAGACTCTTCATCTGGACCAGAGAATCAGATGGGTTTTTGGCTGTGATCCATCTAATTCTCTGAATTTAATCCTAATGGATTTGGTGAACAATCAGGGCAATTAATCTCTCTGTGTTAGTCGACAACAGAGCTGGACACAAGGTGAGGTCAGTTCTAGTGATGAAAAGCTTGGGGAATCGTAGGCCAAATATCATCTATTTATATCATCATGAGATCACACAGCGTGAAACCAGGCTCTTTACCATAAAGTGTCCATGCTGATCGAGAAGCATCAATGTGCATTAATCCTACCCTAGCCTATTTTTCTCTCCCCACTTCCTGTCAACCCTTCTGCATCCCAAATTCTACCACCGATCTGTACAAGTTACTACAGCTTGTCAATTTATGATCATTTAATGATATGGTGGGATAGCAAAGCATGGGAATCAGTGAGACCCGAGTTTGGAGCCTAGTGTTCGGGGTCCTGTTATTGGCAAATTCAGAGTTTGAGGCCCAGTGTTCAGAGACTGGCGGGTTTTGGGATCACATGCCGAAGATCAAGGCCTGAGGGCCAGCCAGAAGTCTGGAGGTCATTGTCTCCAAGTCTGCAAGTCTGCTGGGGTCATTGAAGCCCAACGTCTGCAAAACCACAGGTCTGCTGGAGGCCAAAGAGGTCCTGTCCTGGTGTTGGACAACAGTGTACGTGTGTGGTGAGTGGATATATTGCTGCTGTTATTTTGTTGTTTGTGTACTTATTTATTTACAGATACAGAACAGAACAGGCCCTTCCGGCCCAATGGTCTATGCCGCCCCGCAAGCACCTATGTAACCCTGGCTTAGTCACAGGACAATGTACAATCACCAAATAACTTACTAACTAGTACGTCTTTGGACTGTGGGAGAAAACTGGAGCATTTGGAGGAAACCCTGGTGAGCACGGAGAGAATGGACAAAGTCCTTACAGGCGGTGCTGGAACTGAATTCTGAACCCAAAGCCCCAGATGGTGATAGTGTCACGCTAACTGCTACACTACTGTGACACCCTGCTCTGTTTTGCTGTGCTCTGGGTCACTCTGCTGAGCATTGTGGATATGCTGTGTTGGTGCCAGAATGTGTGGTGATACTTGTGAGCTGCTCCTGTCACTGGGTGGTGGCTGAGAATGGACCCAAATGCAAGACACAGACACTGAAGTACAAGGAACAGGACTTAACTAGAGTAGGGACATGACAGGATTCAGACCAGGAGCAGGTACAAGAATGCAGACTTGGGCTAGGGAAAGCGGGACCAGGACTAGGAACCATGGACTAGGAGACAAGGCTTGGACTCCAAGCCTGGACAAGGACCCAGAACCTGGGCCTCAAACTCTGAATTCGCCAATAACAGGGCCCCAACCACTAGGCCCCAAACTCGGGTCGCACTGATTCCCATGCTTTACTATCCCACCATATCATTAAAAGATTATAAATTGACAAGCTGCAGTAACTTGTACAGATCAGTGGTAGAATTTGGGATGCAGAAGGGTTGATAGGAAGGCTGGGGTCTTGGGTCTTGAGGCTTAGCTAGAGGCTGGAGTCTTGGGTCTTGAGACTTGGCTAGAGGCTGGGGTCTTGGGTCTTGAGGCTTGGCTAGAGGCTGGGGTCTTGGGTCTTGAGGCTTGGCTAGAGGCTGGGGTCTTGGGTCTTGAGGCTGAACGGCTGCGGGATCGTTGAGGCTTGAGTTCTTGGAGCTTGGCTGTGGGATTGTCGAGGCTTGGGTCCTCGGAGCTTGGCTGCGGGATCGTCGAGGCTTGGGTTCTCGGAGCTCGGCTGCGGGATCGTCGAGGCTTGGGTCCTCAGAGCTTAGCTGCGGGATTGTCGAGGCTTGGGTCCTCAGAGCTTAGCTGCGGGATCGTCGAGGCTTGGGTCCTCAGAGCTTAGCTGCGGGATCGTCGTGGCTTGGGTCCTCAGAGCTTAGCTGCGGGATCGTCGAGGCTTGGGTCCTCGGAGCTTGGCTGCGGGATCGTCGAGGCTTGGGTTCTCGGAGCTTGGCTGCGGGATCGTCGAGGCTTGGGTTCTCGGAGCTCAGAGACAGACTGGGAACTAAACATCAACAGAGAGCCGGGACTTATCCTTCGACAATCCGGGACTCATCTTTAACACGACATTAACATGAGACAGGACAGAACATAAACATAGAGCCAGGACTTATCCTAAGACAAGCCGGGACTCAACTTCTCTACACCAAGGTGGGACAGGTCCATTTGTTGGGTAACGGCAGGACAGCCAGACTTACCCAACAGAGGCAAAGACAAGACATGTCCCCCCGCAGGGCAACGGCAAGATGGCCTGACTTACCCCACGGAGGCAAGGACAAGACAAGACATGACCCCCCGTAGGGCAATGGCAAGACAGCCTGACTTACCCCATGGAGGTGAGGAAAAGAAGAGACAAACACCAAAGAACAACAGACAGTTCCATCTCTGCTCCAGGGTAGCTCCAAGTCTCAGTTCAGCCAACAACCTCAGCTGGCTACAGAAACAGCTGGATTCCTACCTAGCTCAGTGTGGCTGGCAGCCACTCAGCTGGCCCGGGAAACAGCCAAATCCATACCGCAAAGACTATTCCAACAATTGGCAACAAGGCTCCATGAAGCAGTGGTCCTCCAACCGGGCCTAGAGATCACAAATGGTTTCATCAGCAGGTTGCTCCAAGGGGGACTGACAAGACAAACCAGCAGCCCCCACTCACCCCCAAGGCTACTTACATTGCAGCCCAAAGATGGGAATCAGGTGCCTATGATTAACGCAAACAAGGGACAGCTGGAAGACCCGGAGTCCTGAGCCCACGAACCAGACCGTGTACCGGAATGTGGACTTCACGGACCGGACCATGACAGCTCCCAGCATACCCTTAGGTGTGTTTGTCCTTATTAATACCACACGTTTCACTGTAAGTTTCGATGTACTCGTGATAAACAAGTATGAATCTGGAATATTAAGTTTGTATCTTGAATCTTGAATCTATGGATTCACGGACAGAACGAACGAATTCCACAGAGACAGCACTGAAGGACAGGACCGAAAGTGAGTTATTGGCGCGGGGAGGTGGCAGCTTCACCAGCTGTTACAGCTCTTCCAAACATTGCTGGGTTTTCCATATTTCAAATGTACATCAGCAATGGACATAGGAATCAGGTGGGAATGTTGATCTAGGAAAATGGTCTTATAAGTTGGTGGAGCATCTTTGAGGGAACATCCTATTTCTCTGCCCCGTGTGTTGCACTGAATGAGTCTATTCTTTAGTGTCTCTAATTTCTGTCAAGGGAGCCTTCCTTAGCCAGTGGTAGAGCCAGCACAGAAGCAGCCCTTCAGACCACCATGTCCAAACGGACCATTTTATTCATCTAAATTAATTCTATTTGCCCCATTAGGACTCTATCCTTCTCTGCCTCGCTTATTTATGTGACTGTGTCAATGCCTCTTAAACAAAGAAATCATATCTCATTCCACCACCTCTGGAATCGTTTTTCACATATCAATCACTCTCTGTTAAAAATATTACCCCTCATTCCTTATGGAAGTGTATAAGGACATAGGGTGAACATGGACAATCTTTCTTTTCTCAGAAAAGGGAATTATAACCTAGAGGGAACGGGATTAAAGTCAGAGGAGAAAGGTTTAAACGAAACCTGAGGGTCAGCTTCTTCACACGTAGGGTGGTGTGTATGTAGAACAAGCTGCCAGAGGAAGTAATTGAAGCACCAACATTTGAAAGACATTGGGACAGGTACACAGATAACAAAGGTTTCGAGCAGGGGTTCCCAACAAGAGGGCCATGAACCCCTCACTTAATGGTAGGGGTTCATGGCATTAAAAAGGTTGGGAACCCCTGGCTTTGAGGGATGTTGGCCAAATGTGGGCAAATAAGACTAGCTGAGCTGGCATGGATGAATTGAGCCAAAGGGCCTGTTTCTGTGCTATATTACTCTATCACTCTGTATTCTTCCTCTCACCTGTGATGCTCCTATTATGGGCAAAACAATTTTGACTATCTACCCGCCTTGGCATGGTGGTTGCTGGCAGCACAGGACCCAGGTGCTGAGGAATGGCAGACTTTGCAATGGTGAGCACTGGCAACTCAGCAACTCAACCCAGGTGCTGAGGAATGGCAGACTCCACAGGAAGAAACAGAAACAAGAGGTTATCCTTAGGAATAACAACAGTGACACCGCGAGGCAAATCATTCTCTACAAACGTAAGGACTCCGGCACAGCGCTAAACGGGAGTCCCCTTTCAATAATCATAGAATGTAGGAAACCCCGTACCAGTCACAACTTACTAGACAAGCTTAAACAGAAGGCACAAGGGTTAACAACTCTAGTTAGGACAACAATGAGTGAATACAGGTGCTCAGCAACATGGAAGCCCAACGCTCTGAGGCACGCCACAGAGGCCTACGGGGCTCATGAGACTATCTATGTCTCTCATAATGTTATGTACTTTTATCAGGACAGCTCTCAGCATCCTTCGCTCCAGGGAAAACAAAGCCAGCCAAACCAGCTCTCCCATAACTAAAGTCCTTAAGTGAATTTTCCATAAGGATCCCAGTGTAACCCAATAGCCAAGGAAATAAAGCGTTAGCGTTCACCCAGAGGCGGAGGAGGTCAGGTTTTACTTGGGTTCCATCTAGAAGGCAGGCCAGAAGCAAATAGGTAGCAGCTGGGGTGAATGCAGGAGGAGACAGGAAAATAAATTTAGGGAGAGGACCAGTTCAGTTGGAGGACAAATCATTGGAAGAGTCAGGAAGAAGGGGGAGAGATACAGTGCACTTTGCAACCTAATTCCTTTAGAATCTTACAACACAGCAATCCTATCACCTTTAGCCGATCACTTTTCAAATGAGAACATGCCCAATTTTTAGAATTGTTCCTCATAATCTTATCTCCTTTCTTTTCAATTATTCAGATTGTACTTCAATTGCTGTGAATTTCAATATTCAACAACAATTCCTGGCAGCCTGCATTTTCCAATCTCAAGCTCTCAATTTTGTAATTCTGCATTCCCTGCTCTCATTTCACTTTGAAGAATCAGTTTGTATCAGTATTAGTTGTCAGTCTCAGCATTTTAATGGGCTCAGTCACTTCCTTTATCAATCTTCTTTTCTCCAATGAAAAGAAAGCTCTGAATAGTGAGTTTCTTTTCATTATGGAAAGCCCCTGAGCTCTCTGTAGCCTTTTCCAATGTATCAATGTCCTCTTGAGATGAAGGGAGCAAAATACAGTGTCACACGTCTGGCCTCACCAATGACCTGGACAAGGTTAACATAACTTGCCTTGACTTATGGTATTGGGAGAATTGACTCTGCTGGGTTGCCAGGCAATGATGTACTGAGCAAGTGGGATTAAGGCAGGTGGCTCACTCTGAAAGAAAAAAGCTCCAGGCGAGCGAAGAGGAAAAACAAAGATAAATAATGCTTCACATATGACATTGAAAAAATGGATAGCAAGACTTTAGTCTTTATGTGACTAACCAGGTTTATTGTACAGGGAAATGGACCAATTTAATCCACTGGTGTTGTGGAGAATTGCTGAAATTTTGAGGTCTTTGGGAATTCCTACATCGTATAGATTCACTTTCAGTGACTCTTCATCACATGCTCTCCAAATGTATTGCTTGCTTATCCATCTATCTATTATTATGTTTGTTATTTTTTGTAGTTGCAGTTTGTTGTCTTCTGCACATTGGTTGTTTGGCTGTCTTGTGTGCGGTCTTCTTTTATTGATTCTATTGTGCTTCCTTGTATTTACTGTGAATGCCTGCAAAATATTAATGGTGACATATATGTACTTTGATAATAAACCCACTTTGAACTTTGAATTGAACTTTTTTTCTGTCATGTTGGATTGACCTGTACAACTGTTATTTTCCTTGTAATTTTACTTTCTCATGATTGCGTATATTAGAGGAGAAGATGGCGGTGCGACACAGCTTGCAGTGGCCACTCCGGTGAATGATATCTGTTATCTGTCAAGTAGGGTGCCATGCGGAATCCTGATTTGATGGAAACAGACGTGAGAGCATGGAGGAACATCTGGTGAAACATCTGAAATGCCTGTTTTCGCTGCTGCTGCTACTGTGTGATCCAGAATCTCCAGAAGGGAAGGCCCCGAGTCCTCGGCTTTGCTTGTTGCTTGGTGGCCAGGATGGGGTTGAAGCGCTCGGCAGAGGATGGCACTCAGTGCTCAGTGTCGAAGGCTCTAAGTTTTCGGATGGACTCAGGGTCGGCTGCAGTCGGGTGCTTCCAATGTATCGACAAGTTTGCGGTGCTTGGAGGTTGATGGCAGGGAGAGTTTCTCCCTTCTACCGTCTGTGTGAAATGATGGGGCTATCGGGACTTTGAGACTTTTTTTTACCGTGCCCATGGTCTGCTCTTATCAAATTACAGTATTGCTTTGCACTGTTGTAACTATATGTTATAATTATGTGGTTTTTGTCAGTTTTAGTCTTGGTTTGTCCTGTATTTCTGAGATATTTTTCTGGAGGAACATTGTATCATTTTTTAATACATGCATTTCTAAATGACAATAAACGAGGACTGAGTGTCCTCATAATCTAATCTAATTACCGATATACATGTAATTGTTCGTTATGTTTTTAGTGGTTGCAGTTGCCTTTGTTTCTTTCTGGAAACTAGCTTTGTTTCAGTGGCAGATATCATATTATTTGAATAGGGGTTATCGTATTGATTAATTTAAACAATGGAATTCGAATGGAACTTACAGGTTATCAGCAATTGGTTTAAGAGTACCAAACCATGCTGGTTTGGTCTCTTTTGTCTTTTGTACTTCCCACTGGCACTAAACTCTTTATCTCTTGCTCTTTCCCTTTTTCCTTTTTCCTCATTTTGTTCTTGTAATACTTAATAAGAATGGCTTTAAACAACAAGCTTTATGCCTGATTCTTGACTTCTGAAGAACCTCGGGACAATAAAAAGATTCAACAGTCAGTTGGCATTGGATTTACTTTGTACACTGCCAACACTGAGAACAAATTGAACTTATTTTTCAACAGGTTCAGCATGGGACCTCCTGCTGCCCCTCCCCATTTGCCCAAACCACACACCCTCCCTGCCCCAAAGCCTTCTCCCTCCACCCCTCACATGAATGCTTGTGTTCCAAACCCCCAACTTTGGAGTATCCTGTCTCCATGGAATGACCACCCTCCCCCGCCTGACTGTGTCTGCAGGTCAGGTTAAGAGAAAGCTGGAGAGACTACATCAAGGCAAGCCTGCTGGACCAGATGCTATCAGCTCAGGGTGATGAAGGCCTGTGCAAGCCACCTGTCTGGGATTTTGCAGGACCTTTACAATCAGAGTCTGGTCAAGAAAAGATACTGGTGCTATGGAAGACTTCCTGCTTGGTTCCTGTACCCAAGAAGGCAACTTCATCTGAACTTAATGACTACAGACCAATTGCCCTCACATCTCATGTGATGAATGTGCTGGAAAGGCTGGTCCTGACTTACCTTGGACCACAGGTGAGATTTTCATTTGACCCTCTACGGTTTGCCTACCAACCTTATGTGGGAATGCAAGATGCCATCATCTACCCGTTGCAGAGAGCTTACTCCCACCTGGATGATGCTGATGGCATTGTGAGAACCACATTTTTTGATTTCTCTGGTGTCTCCAATACAAACCAGTCACTTCTTCTGAGCAAAAAACTGCAAAGGATGGGGTAGGCAAATCCATTATCTCCTGGATTACTGCCTAACTGACAGACAGACCCCAGTTTGTACTGCTGGATAGTTTCCTGTCTGAGATGGTGGCGAGTGACACTGGAGCCCCACAAGGGACTGTCCTGTCTCCGTTTCTGTTCACACTGAACGCCTCAGACTTTCAGTACAAATCTGAGTCTTGTCACTTGCAGAAGTTCTCTGATGACTCCGCGGTGGTTGGGTGTATCAGAGGTGGGCAGGAGTTGGAGTACAGAGGACTGGTGAACAGTTTGTGGAGTGGTGCAGGAGGAATCACCTGCTCCCGAATGTGGCCAAAACCAGGGAGATGGTGATTCATTTTAGGAGGAAGAGGACTGTGACAAATCCTGTATAGATTTTAGGAGAAGAAATTATGGTGGTGGAGGAGTATAAATACTTGGGTGTTCAACTCGACAACAGACTTGACTGGAAAACCAACAGCAAGGATGTTTACAAGAAGGGGATGAGCAGACTCTATTTTCTAAGGAAGCTTTAATGTGTGCAGCAGGATGTTAGAGATCTTTTACCAGTCTGTTATAGTGAGTGCAGTCTTCTTTGTGGTTTTATGCTGGGTGCTGGTGATGCAAAAAGACTAAATAAACTCCTCAAAAAGCCCATGACTACAACCTGGACTCTTTTGAGTTAGTGGTGGAGAGGAGGTCACTGAACAAACAATTATTCATTATGGACAATCTGGCACATCCTCTCCATGACCTACAGAATAAGCAGTGGAGCACCTTTTCGAACAGCTCATTCAGCTCCGCTGTCACAAGGATTGGGACAGAAAATCTTCCCTACCAAATGCAATAAGCATGTACAACAGTTCATCTCTGTAAGACACACATCATAGTACAATAGTCTGTGTTTTATTATTTCATACATTATTATTGTACATCATTGCACATTGGTAAATTATTCTGTACTTTAGCATTAGTTAATATTATTATTAAATTTATTGTTATTGCTAAGTGTTTTTTTAAATGTTGCTGCTGTAACGGAATAACTTCCCACTCAGGATCAATTAAGTAGTTATTATTATTATTACTATTATTGTTCGTAACAAGAGAACTCGATCTATCTTTGCTGATCTCTCATAACAGAAAATGCTGGCACTATTTCAGCGGGCCAGGTGGCACCTGTGGAAAGAGAAACAGCGTCAATGTTTTATGTTGAAGACCTTCCATCAGGAATAAAACCAAGTTTGTTAGGGTGTTGAGGTGGGGGATGTCTGTGATAGAGTAAAACTGGGGTGACCATGAGGGTAAGTTTTAGAACTCAGCGGGCTGCCTGATTTGTCCATCTGTATCTGTTGTCCAGATGGCTGGTCACGCCTGTTTTCACAAACAGGGACATTCCCCTCATCCCACCCTTCTCATTTTGTTCTTTTCCTTATGTTTTTCTTATTTTGTCTCTGGGAGTAGAGGACACTCTTAGCCTGACTGCCAGACATATCATCCTGCTCTGCATTTTGCAACTCCTACATCTTTGTCTTTGTTCTCAATTTTTAACTTCTCTGATTCACACATTGACCTAGTAACTTTGTTCATAGCTTCTCTCCATAGTCATCCCCATTTTTCCCTGTCATTACTCCTCTCCCACTTAAAAAGATCAAAGCTCAAAGTACATTTATTATCAAAGTATGTATACATTATACAACCTTGAGATTCATCTCCTTACATGCAGCCACAAAACAAGAAGCCCAAAAGAACCCCTTAAAAAAGACCATCAAACCCCCAAAGTGCAAAGAAAAAAAAACAAATACTGTAATGAAAAACAATAAATACAAGCAAATAGCGTTCTGAACTGAATTCCACAAAAAGAGCCCACATCCACAGACCTTTAGTTCAGTAAAGAGTGGTGTAGCATGCTGAACCAGTCTGGCATTTGCCTTGGCCCTGACACCCTCACCTTTTCAATCTGGCCCATTGCCTAAATCATCGTCCGAACATGGGGTCCAGTCAGTTTGGTACTGTCCGGGGTCTGGACCCCGCCATCTTGATTTGGACTGCACCCAACCTTTCCAGTTTGGCCCGGCACTTAAATTGATCGAACTCAGGTCTTCCTTGCTCTTGGCGATGGGCCCACTGCCTCACCTCACCTTGGTTTTTCCACATCAAATTGCCTCAAGACCAAAGGGAAGTTACAGGCAATGACTGCTTACAGAAAAAGAGTGATTAATGAAGTATTTAGTTGTTTTCTTTGTTTCATTGGCCAACAGTCAGAAGTAGCAGAGATTCACGAGTGTCACCTTAAACCAGTATCTCATTGAACAGATAACCTTGTTTACAGGTTATCCCATAGTCACCTCATTTTACCCTGTCATACCTCCTCTCCTACTCACTGGCCAGAGAACCCTGTTTATGTCTTATGGTCTTTACAGCTTATCCCATGGTCACCCGTGCTTTACCCTGTCATACGTCCTTCTCCACCCATTCTGCAGATTTCATCTTTTCTTCACAGGTCTGAGGAAAGGTCTCCAACCTGAAGCATTAACTCTCTTTCCCCTCTCACACTGCAGTCTGACCTGCTGAATTCTCTTACCCCCTTTTCTTCTCCTCACTTGCCCATCACCTCTCTTTTGCTCCCCTCCTTTCCTTTCTCCCATAATCCCCTGTTCTCTCCAATTAGATTCCTTCTTCTTCAGCCCTTTACCTCTTCCACCTATCCCTTCCCAGCTTCTTATTTTACCCTCCCTACATCACCCACCCACTTTCACCCATACTTGGTCTCACCTATTGCCTGTCACCTTGTACTCACTCCCAATGTTGACTGTTTATTCCCTCTATTTTGTGGTGTCACTGGATGTTTCCAGGATTTCTTGCTTTTATTTTTATGTTTTCAGCACTTGCATTTTATTTTCGATCTTCACTGCTGACCTTACATTGACATGGAACCACTTTATTGAATTTAGCCCCATCCATTCCCTTGGATGACCATAAAAGCTCTAAGGCTTTCATCAAAGAGACACAGGGGTACTGGCCAATAATTATCTCTTCACATTTGTAGCCTGCTTTGGGCAGAAAGCAAATGCAATGCATCGTACAGCACCAGCCCTTCCTGGGTTATGAGTGGCCACCTTATGGACACCCAGTACATAATGAACTAGCTCCCATTAATTCCTATGCAAGAACCAGTCTTAAGCAAAATGTGTTTCCACAACTTTGCTGCAGTAATCAGACATTGTTGGTATGGCTTTTAGTGTTAATGTCCCTCAACAGATACAGTGAAAAGCTTTTGTTTGCATGCCATCTAGACAGATTATGCCATACAGACATACATTGAGGTAATAATAAAAACATGGAATATAGTGACACAATTACAGCGAAAGTGCAGTGCAGATAGACAGATAAAGTGCAAGGTCCACACGAGGTGGATTTGGAGATACAGAGTTCATCGCTTGGCATATTCAAAGTCTGTTCAAGAGTCTGACAACAGTGGGACAGAAGCTGCTTCATAAGAATAAAGGGTGTCTGTTTCACTGTGGGAGGCCACTTAAGATAGTCATTTTGGAGATCAACCGGCAATCACCTTTATTCAAATTTTTATAATGGTGCCCTATTAAACAATGAAACATCGACTGGAACATAAAGCCAGTTGAAATTAACCATTGAACATGGGGCATCTATGTGATTAGGCAGCAAGTGCCAATAAATAAAAAAGTATTGTGGTGGGTGGTCGTTTGAGCAGCTGGTGCATATCACAAGCCCTGGTTATGTGACCACTGACCCCAGACAGACAATCTCTAAAGAGTATTGATAATGGCTGGGGTCACCCATCTTGTAAAGACACTGCCCAATAGCAATGGCAAAGCACTTTTGTAGAAAATTTGCCAAGAACAATCATGGACATGGAAAGACAATGATCCCCCATGTCATATGACACAGGACATAATGAAGAGATGATTGTTAATGAGATTGGTTTATTATTGTCACATGTACAGTGAAAAACTTGTTTTGTATACAATTCACACAGATCAAACCACACACACCGTGCATTGAGGTAGAACAAGGTAAAACAATAACAATGCAGAATAAAGTCTAACAGCCACAGAGAAACTGCAGTGCAGGTAAACAGTAAAATGTAAGATCATTTTGAGGTAGATTATAAGGTCAAGAGTCAATCTTATTGTACAAGCGCCCAACAGCTGTCCTTGAACCTGGTGGTAGGTGCTTTCAGGCTTTTGATTCTTCCGCCCATCGAAAGAGGAAAGAAGAGAGAATGACTGGTTTGAGTGAGCTCTTTGATTATGTTGGCTTCTTTACTGAAGCAGTGAGAAGTACAGACAGGATTAATAGAAAGGAGACTGGTTCCTGTCATGTGCTGAGCTCTCTCTACAACTCTGCAATTTTTGCCTTTCACATGCAGGGCAGTTGCCTACGCAAACATTGTGCATCAGATAAAATGTCTTTCATTAACACCATTCATTACAAATCTGAGGAAGTAAGGTTACAGAATTGAGTATTTTTGGTGTATTTTCTGACTTACGGATGAAAAGAAAGACTTGTGGACGTCTGTAAAAACAGAACAGGAAAAGGCGTTCACTTTCATGTACTGCTGACGGGCCTGAGATGTGTGAAGAATCACTGCATCAAAAGTGATAATGCTGTCAAAGATGATGTGTGATGTCGTGAGCTTGTTGGCAGGGTGAGTCTGTCAAACTCACCATTAATCACGGCACATTTGAGCAGCATGCGGGGAGAAGGTAGCACTTCCAAACAGAAAGGAGTGAAAAACACTACAAGGTGGGAGCCTGGTCAAAGACCAGTTACACTGAGAATTCCAGTGGCTGTGGAGAAAGAAACAATTTATTTAAATCTAGAAGATGAAAATAAGCTTCAGTCAATTAAAAGGAAAAATGGCAGACATTACCATACTTGGACATACATTAACATCAACTCGCTGTGGCAGGTTGGGAATGGGATGGAAGTATTCCTGACTCTCTTGCCAGACCTTTTCATTGGCATATGAGAGTAAACCTCACTGCAGTATGACTGAAGTCACAACACAGAGCAGATCCATAGATTTGGTGATGGTATCAAAGTTACTAAAGTAAATTTATTATCAAATTATGTATATCTCACTGTATACTACCCTGAGATTCATTTCCTTGCAGGCATTCACAGTAGAACAAAGAAATACAATAGAATCAATGAAAGACTACTCACAAAGACCGACAAAAAGCCAACATGCAAAAGAAGAGAAACTGTGCCAATCAATAAATAAATAATACTCAGAACATGAGTTGTAGAGTCCTTGAAAGTGCGTCCATGGGTTGTGGAATCAGTTCAGTGAGGTGAGTGAGGTATTCCATGCAGGCTGAGGAGCCTGATGGTTGACGGGTAACACTGTAATTGTTGGTGAACCCGGTGCTGGACCTCGTTCCCGATGGCAGCAGCAAGAAGAGAGCATGTGCTGGGTGCTGGGGTTCCTTGCTGATGGCTGCTGCTTTCTTGTGGCAGAATTCCTTGTAGGGAGGGTTTTTGCTGTGATGGACCGAGCTGTATCTCCTGCTTTTTGGTTGCTTTTCTGTTCTTGGCCATTGGTGTTCTTGGACATTGGTAGAAGGAAATTAATAAAGCAATTGGGCTTTTAGGGCAAGTGAGTCATTTCATGGTCACTGTGCAGATGCTAGCTTTTAATTATTCTAGATTACTTAAATTAAGAAAAAATATTTCTCATACTGTGATTTGAACTCTTACTTTCAGTCCATTGGTTAAAACTGCTAGGTTATTAGCCTAGGAGCATAACTTCAATTGTACCATCTCCCCAGGTGTGAACATTTAAGAAAATGAAAGCAAGCAGTGTGTATCATAAACAGTTGCTGGTAACAATTCAACATTAAGGGTCTACTGACAAATACAAGATCACCCGCACTTGCAATTTACGACTCCATGTGGAGTTCAATTTGAATCAATGTCAATGGTTATCTTGCGAATAGCACCAAATGACCAGAATCAGAACCTGATGCAGGACCCATTGTATATGACAGATAAAGTTTGATCATTGTGACAGTGGGCTTGCAAAGAAATCCATGCTTCATTTGTATTCAGACAATTAATATGTTTGATTGAAACTTGCGATGTAATCATGGTGTGTGTTTGTGTGTGTGTGTGTGTGTGTGTGTGTGTGTGTGTGTGTGTGTGTCCGTCCATGTGCCTCAGCCCAAAATGTCAGTTCCTTATTCCTCTCAATAGATGCTGCTTGCCCTGCTGAGTTCCTCCACCATTGTGTGTCTGTGTTATTCTGGATTTCCAGATTCTGCAGAATCTCATGTGTTAATAATATGTCATAGCTTAAGCTTTTTAAAACTGCTTAAATGAGTCCACTCATGTGAAATGAAAAAGACTTTAAAAAGAGTAGCACAGTAGTTAGTGCAATGCTATTACAGTGCCAGTGACCCGGGTTCAATTCCGTCTGTATCTGTAAGGAGTTTGTATGTGCTGCCCATGATTGTATGGGTTTTCTTCTGCATTACAAGGAGGTACAGGTTAGTAAGTTAATTGGTGACATGGGTGTAATTTGGTGCCAGAAGGGCCATTACCATGCAGTATCTCTAAATAAATAAGAATAAATATTAATATATGGTATGTCTTGGTGTTATTGGAAGGTAAAAATCACTTGAGAACATTGATTCCAAATTTACATGTATGGATCCTTCAACTACTAAACTAACAAAATTGCAAGGAAAAATGTTGCATTTTTCCAATGCAGAGGATTCCGGTTACTTGGGACACCTTGGGACCAGTATATTTGATCTAATTAAGTGACTGCCCCAAATAGCCAAAGTTTCATAGCAGTCATTGAACTGAAAAAAATAGGCAAACTATCATTTAACTGAGTAATAATTTATGTATTTAAATGAAATACAAAACAAATTAGAACACTTCCAATCTCTCTTCAGTACTATAAAATTATGCATTAGTTCCAAATAGTTATTGGCAGAGGAATTCATCAGCTTTATTGTTTTGATTGACTAGAAATGAACAAAAATAACACAGACACCTAGTTTAGATAATGGACTCCCTTCATACAGTGGTTTGAATGATTGCATCCTCCAAATCTACATTTTCAATTTAACTTTCAAGATGATTGTAGATATCTTTGTAATTCTTAACTCGAAGTAGTGAAATCATTTCACTTTCACTCCTGGCTGTTTCTGGCATTCCCAAGTCTGAATTCTTGAAACCACGGTGAGTGAAACAGTTCCATATTGTCTTACTGCTTATCCCTTGCCAACTATCAATCGCACAAATCACTCCTTTAAAACACAAACACAGGCAACTGACACTATTTAAAAACTGATTGCTCGAAGCATGGAGAAGTGTCTGATGGTCATGCAACTGCTTATGACTGATGCTAGTTGGAAAGTATTGGGCAACAATCTACTACACCAATCAAATGGCATGGTGTCCCGAATAAGTGAAGGGAATCTTGGCTATTTTGTCAATTTAGTTTTTGTTCTTTAAGAATTGTCCCAAATAAATTGTCCCCAATAAAGTGATGGCTCAATTAACTAGGATCCCCTCTAGTGAGAAAGACCACATCAATAAACAGCCACTGGTCTTGTATTTCCCAAAGCTGTGTAGATTTTTCGGTATATGGGCACCACTGTGCATCAGTCTGATTTCTGTTCATTTGGCCTGAGTTTCTTGTACGCAATGAAACCATGATTAATTTTGCAGGTAAAAGGGAAATTTTATATATATATATATTTGTTAAGTAGAGTTATTTCATTCGGTTGGTGAGCTGCTTGGATTGCCAAAGCACCTGAAATCATTTCATCTAGGATATATATCACGGACAAGGGACAACTCTATTTTTCTGATCCCATTCCTATTTGTATTCTCACTGTAACATTGCAAGGTCTTGATGCATTGTGCCATCCAGCTAAGTCCCTGGCCTGTATATCTAGGTGGCACAGCTGGCAGAGCTGCTGCCTCAGAACCAAGTTCAGTCCTGGCTTTTGATGCAGTCTGCGTGGAGTTTGCATGTTCTCCATGTGACCATGTGAACTTCCTTCAGGTCTTTTAATTTCCTACCACATCCCAAAGATATACAGGCTGGCAGGTTAATTGGCCTCTGTAAATTATCCCTAGTGTGTCGGTGAATTGGGAGGAGATCATGGGAATGTGGAGAGAAGAAAGCTTGGATCAGTTGAATAGGTGCTTAGTGGTCAACACAGAATCATTGGACCTGTTTTTATGCTCTACGACTCTGAAATGTCTTCACTAAGATTTAATAATCCATGGAAAATGGATCATAATCATAAAAAGCAATTGGGTCAATGATTTATTTGGGCAGCCATTTACTTGGGACACATTTATGAAACAAAAACTAAATCAAGAAAATAGTCAGGGTTCTCTTAGTTTATTTGGACACTATGCTGCTTAATGCTGAACAGTTTTTAACTAGCATCAGTCACGTGCACTGGCGTGACTGCTAGGCACTACACCATGCTTACAGCAGTTTTTAAGTAAAATCAGTTGCATGTGTTTGTGCTTAAAAAAACATTGACTTCTGTCTTCCTGTTCATTTCAATGCCTTCTATGCTCGTTTTGATCGTCAAAACATGGAAGAACCATCACCAACTCTCACAGCCCCGATTATCCTGTGATATCAGTCTCTGAGGCTGACTTGTGACCATCCTTTAGGAGGGAGAACTCACAAAAAGCATCCAGCCCAGATGGGGTACCTGACCAGGTACGAAATGCCTATGCTGATCAACTGGCTGAGGTGTTCACTGAAATCTTTAACCTCTTGCTTTGGCTGTCTGAGGTAACCACCTCCTTCAAGTAGATTTCACTTTTACTGGTGCCTAAGAAGAACGTGGTAACCGGCCTCATTGACTATCATCCAGTGGCACTTACATCCACAGTGTTGAAGTGTTTTGAGAGGTTGGTGATGAAGCATATCAATTCCCGCCATAAAACAACTTAGATCCACATCAGTTTGTCTTCCATCGCAACAGTTCCACAGCAGATGCCATCTCATTGGCTCTTCACTCAACCCTGGAACATCTGGACAGTAAGGATGCACACATCAGGATGTTCTTTATAGACTACAGCTTGACATTCAATACTATCATCCCCTCAAAACTAATCAATAAGCTTCAAGATCTTAGCCTCAATACCTACTTGTGCAATTGGATCCTTGAGTTCCTCACTTGCAGCCCCAATTAGTTTGAATTGGAAACAACATCTCCTTCACATCTCCATCAGCACAGGTGCACCACAAGGCTGTGTGCTTAGCCCCCTGCCCTCTTTGCTTTACACTTACGACTGTGTGACTAAGCACAGCTACAATGCCATATTCAAGTTTGCTGCTGATGCCACTGTCATTGGCCAAATCAAAGGTGGTGACGAATTTGCATGCAGGAGAGAGATTTAAAATATGGCTGAGTAGTACCATAACAACAAACACTTACTCAATGTCAGCAAGACCAAGGAGGTGATTATTGAGTTCAGGAGGAAGAAACCAGAAGTCCATGAGCCAGTCCTTGTCGAAGGACCATGGTTGGAGAGGGTGAGCAACCTTAAATTCTTCAATATTATCATTTCAGCAGACCTGTTCTGTGCCCAGCACATATGTGCAATTATGAAGAAAGCATGGCAGAACCTCTACTTCCTTAGTAGTTTGCAAAGATTTACCAAGAAATCTAAAACTTTGACAAAGTTATATAGATATGCGGTGAAGAGTAAACTGACTGGATGCATCACAGCCTGGTATGGAAACAACAATGCTCTTGAATAAAAATCCCACAAAAAGCAGTGGATACAGTCCAGCCCATCATGGGTAAAGTCCTCCCCACCATTTAGTGCATCTACACGGAGTGTTGTTTCAGGATCCATCACCAAGGACCCCCACCAACCAGGACATGCTCTCTTCTCACTGCTGCCACCTGGTAGAAGGTACAAGAACCTCAGGACTCACACCATCATGTTCAGGAACAGTTATTACCCTTCAGCCATCAGGTTCTTGAACCAAACAGGATAATATCACTCAATTTCACTGAACTGTTCCCACAACCTATGGACTCACTTTCAAGGACTTTTCATCTCCTGTTCTGCTATTTATTGAAGAGTTATTTATTATCGTTATTTCTTACTTTTTGTGTTTGTAGTTTGTTGTCTTTTACACATTGGTTGAACACCCAGTTGGTGCGGTCTTTCATTGATTCTATTATGGTTATCATTCAATAATGGATTTATTGAGTATGCCTGCAAGAAAATGAATCTCAGGGTTGTATATGATGACATATATGTACTTTGATAATAAATATACTTTGAACTTTGATAGTTGGTTAGGGATAAGCACTAAGAAAATTCAGAATTGTTTCGCTCACTGCATCTCAAGCATTCAGGCTTGGTTGGAATTGCCAGAAATGGTCGGGAGTGAAAGTGACATTATTCCACTACTTCAACAAGTTAGGAATTAGAAAGGTATCAACAATCATCTTGCATGTTACAATGGAACTGCAGATTTGGAGGATGCAACTGTCTAAAACATTGTATGAAGGTAGTCCATTACCTGCAGCAGGTGTCTGTGCTGATTTTGTTCATTTAGAGACAATCAAAAGAACACGAAAGATGCATTCCTCCATCGATAACTATTAGGACTAATAACGCAAACAACAGGAATTCTGCAGATGCTGGAAATTCAAGCAACACACATCAAAGTTGCTGGTGAACGCAGCAGGCCAGGCAGCATCTCTAGGAAGAGTTACAGTCGACGTTGCAGGCCAAGACCCTTCATCAGGACTAACTGAAGGAAGAGTTAGTATGAGATTTGAAAGTGGGAGGGGGAGGCGGAGATTCAAAATGATAGGAGAAGACAGGAGGAGGAGGGATGGAGCCAAGAGCTGGACAGGTGATTGGCAAAAGGGATATGAGAGGATCATGGGACAGGAGGTCTGGGGAGAAAGACAAGGGGGGGGGAGCCCAGAGGATGGGCAAGGGGTATAGTCA
Organism: Mobula birostris; assembly: GCF_030028105.1. NCBI lineage: Eukaryota > Metazoa > Chordata > Chondrichthyes > Myliobatiformes > Myliobatidae > Mobula > Mobula birostris. The sequence continues at coordinate 6,030,993 of NC_092390.1, read as the reverse complement.
GAGGGACAGAGGGAGAAAAAAGAGAGTGAGAAAAAGAATGTGAGTATAAAAATAAATAACGGATGGGGTACGAGGGGGAGGTGGGGCATTAGTGGAAGTTAGAGAAGTCGATGTTCATGCCATCAGGTTGGAGGCTACCCAGACGGAATATAAGGTGTTGTTCCTCCAACCTGAGTGTGACTTCATCTTTACAGTAGAGGAGGCCGTGGATAGACATGTCAGAATGGGAATGGGATGTGGAATTAAAATGTGTGGCCACTGGGAGATCCTGCTTTCTCTGGCGGACAGAGCGTAGGTGTTCAGCAAAGTGGTCTCCCAGTCTGCGTCGGGTCTCGCCAATATATAGAAGGCCACATCGGGAGCACCGGATGCAGTATATCACCCCAGCCGACTCACAGGTGAAGTGTCGCCTCACCTGGAAGGACTGTCTGGGGCCCTGAATGGTAGTGAGGGAGGAAGTTTAAGGGCATGTGTAGCACTTGTTCCACGTACAAGGATAAGTGCCAGGAGGGAGATCAGTGGGGAGGGATGGGGGGGACGAATGGACAAGGGAGTTGTGTAGGGAGCGATCCCTGCGGAATGCAGAGGGGGGGGGAGGGAAAGATGTGCTTAGTGGTGGGATCCCATTGGAGGTGGCGGAAGTTACGGAGAATAATATGTTGGACCCGGAGACTGGTGGGGTGGTAGGTGAGGACCAGCGGAACCCTATTCCTAGTGGGGTGGCGGGAGGATGGAGTGAGAGCAGATGTGCGTGAAATGGGGGAGATGCGTTTGAGAGCAGAGTTGATAGTGGAGGAAGGGAAGCCCCTTTCTTTAAAAAGGGAGGACATCTCCCTCGCGCTGGAATATTAGGACTAATACACAGTTTTATAGTACTGTAGAGATATTGGTAGTGTTTGAATTTGTCTTGTATTTCATTTAAATACATAAATTGTTACTCAGTTAAATGATAGTTGGTCTTTTTTTCCTTTCCAAGATTCCCATGAAACTTTGGCTAATTGGGGCAGCTGCTTCATTGGGCCAAAGTGTACTGGCCCCAATGTGTCCCAGTAAAACTGGAATCTACCGTATTGTGTTTATTTATAGCTGTTTCCATAATCTCAGGATGCCCCAGTGTGCACTGTACCTGACAAACTGCTTTCTAAGCGTACCCACTGTTAAAACTGGCAGCATACAGCAGGCTCCTGCAGCCATCAGCCTTAGAAAGGCCAAATTACTGGGTTGTGTGCTAACAATAAGGGCTAAACAATTGTTCTGTTTTCCAAAATAGTGTCAAGGGAGTTTTAAAGGCGTTCAATTCAACACTTCTGACAGTGTTGCATCCTCTCAGTGGTAGATGTTGTACTCAAGGATCCGGAATGAGATTTGAATTACAACCTTCTGGCTCATCTTAAGAGATGAGTATTGATCCACTATTTACATTCAATATACTGATGCACAGAAGAAAAATTCCTGTCTGATTTCAGTGAATTGGGATACACTTACAAAATTAATGGTAACCAAGGAAATGATAAACACTAGAAATGCTGTAAATCCAGAGTGACATGCACAAAGTGCTGGAAGAACTCAACAGGTCAGGCAGCAGCTATGGAAAGGAATACTTTCAAAGCTTTGGGTTGAGACCCATCAACAGGATTGAAACACCAACTGCCTATTTCTCTCCATAGATGCAGCCTGACCTGCTGAGATTATCCAGCATTTTGTGTGTGCTACCAAGGAACTGATGTCATGTTAGGCCAAGGTGCCCTTGGGGTTGCTGAGACCAGATGCTACGACCAGCTTCTGTGATCTATCCAACACTGGGTCTGCTTTGTCAGTCAGGGCTCTGACATTCAGAGCCTACCCCTTGCCTGTTTACCCTCCATGCTATCCTGCATTCTAGTGCTGGTAAAAAATTCCAAATCATCACTGCTGCCTCCATTCTCCAGCCTCTAACAGGTCAAAGGTCAAAGTACATTTATTATCAAAGGGTGCATACAATATACAACCCTGAGACTCATCTTGCCACAGATAGCCACGGAACAAAGAAACACCATGAAATCCTTTCAAAGAAAACATCAAACACCTAATGCACAAAAACAAATTACACAAACAGCAAAAAAAGTGAAAAAACACAGAAAATAAAACATCAAACCACAAAGTCATTGTAACCGTCCAAGAATGTTCAGTTCCGAGTTTCATGGGTACTAATTCCTGGAATGATTTGCTGTTTGATACAATTGTTGGTCTGGAGCTCAGAGCGTGAGACAAACCGTGCTCTCCCAACGCATTACCAATCTGATCCATATTGAATTGATTGCATTCAGCCGATCAATCATGCTGCAAATCTAATGGGCCTCCTATGCACGGGTGGCACTCTCATTTCTCGGGGGCTTTGGATTGTGTATGTTTCAATCTCGATGAGTCCATTTCGTATCTCCCACTCCACAAATTGCCCAGCGTGAACCATTACTAGCATGCCTCAGTAAAACATTTAATCATACTATTTCGTTGCCATTCTTGCTTTGTGTGTACGATCGAATCTTCACTCTTTGCTGAGTGCCTGTCCTCAGTGCCATAAGGATGACGACAACATGTAGCAAGTGTTATACTGCTGCTCATGCAGATTTTAATTTGCTGCCAGCCATAATTATTCTTGTCATGACATCCTTTTCAGATGTTCAGTCATCTGTGGTGTTAGCTCTAAGATACTCCCAGAAAACAATGCATTTGCTGTTAAAGTGCGTGTGGTCTCCTCCACAACCAGGGAATAATTGAACATTCCTCCGGGTGCTGCTAACTCAATTTTATTAATGCTACCTGCTTTGTTCCATATAGCATGTGGCTGAAGATATTATGTCCTACTGGAAATTCACAAAACTCTAGCAAGTAGGTTGGAAGTTATGAAGGCAACTTCTCTTTCCTGAAGCTCACATTTGAAATCAGTATGGAGTGGAACAGTAGCATTTCAGTTAACGTAACATGATTACAACCCGTGTTCAATTCTCGCCACTGTCTGTAAGGAGTTTGTAATTTGTCCCAGTGACTTCATAGGCTCTGGTTTTCTCCCACAATCCAGAGTACGAGTTGGTAGCTTAATTGGTCATATGGGCGGCATAGGCTCTGAGGACTGGAGGGGCTATTACAGTGATGTATCTCTAAATAAAAATCAATAAATACTTTGAAAAGATGAGATGAAATCAATGTTGGGCAATAACTTAGTTATGGCAAAAATCAGTTTGCAGTATTTATAAATACTATAAACAATTGTTGCAAAATTTATGTTTTTATCTGAACATTTGCTTTCTCCATTGCATTGCCTTGGTGGCAGCAACCAATGCGGCTAATGGTGACATTCTGCAGACGGTTTACAAAATGACTTTTCCTTCATCTTTTAAACATGCTTCTACTACACATCTGTGTGCAACTGGAGCATGTAATTTACGTTTTGATAATGTGTTTTTGGGCCAACTGAGTGATCTGGTGCTTTTGCTGTCTCTGAGAGAATTCGGTGTGGTTGAGAGTGACGTTGAGAATGGAGTATAGAGTCATTGAGTTATAGAAAAGAACAGCACAGAAACAGGCCCTTCAGCCCATCTAGTCCAATGTGAACCATTTAAACTGCCTGCTCCCATCAATCTGCACCAGGACCATTGCCCTCCATTCCCCCATAAAATCCATGTATCTATCCAAACTTCTTTCAAATGATGAAACTGAGCTCACATGCACTACTTGCACTGGCAGCTCATTTCAAACACTCATGACCCTCTGAGTGAAGATATTTCCCCTCATATTCACTTAAACTTTCCAACTTTCAGTCTTAACCTCTAGTTGTAGTCCCACCAACCTCAGTGGAAAAAGCCTGCTTGCATTTTCCACTCAATCTTCTACATTCCAAGGAATAAAGTCCTAACCTATTCAATCTTCCCTTATAACTCAGATAATCCAGTTCCAGCAAAATTCTTGTAAATTTTCTCTGTACTCTTTCAAACTTATTTACATCTTTCCTGGAGGTAATTCACCAAAACTGCACACCATACTCCAAGTTTGGCCTCACCAACGTCTTACACAACTTCGACATAACGTCCCATCTCCTGTACTCAGTACTTTGATTTATGAAGGCCAATGTGCCGGAAGCATTCTTTATGACACTATCTACTCATGCTGCCACTTTCAATGAGTTATGAACCTGTATTCCCAGATCCCTTTGTTCTACCACACTCCACAATGCCCTACTGTTCACTATGTAAGATCTACCATAGTTGTTCCTACTGAACTGTGTGGATTAAATTCCGTCTGCCATTTTTCAGCCCATTTTTCTAGCTGGTCTGGATCCTAATGCATGCTCTGATAGTCTTACTCACTGGCCCTACACCCTCAATCTTGGTGTCATCTGCAAATTTGCTGATCCAGTTAACCACATTATCACCCAGATTGTTGATATAGATGACAAACAACAATGGATGCAGTACCGAACCCTGCCACATACCACTAATCACAAGCCTCCAGTCAAAGAAGCAACTACTACTTACACTCACTGACTTCTTTCACAAAGCCAATGTTCAGTCCAGCTTACTACCTCATCTTGAATGCCGAGCAACTGAACCTTCTTCACCGACCTCCCATGCGGTACCTTGTCAAGTACCTTGTTAAAGTCCATGTAGACAACATCCACTGCCTTGCCTTCCTTAACATTCCTAGCAGCTTCCTTGAAGAACTCTGTAAGATTGATTAGTCACGATGTACCATGCACAAAGCCATGCTGACTATTTCTAATCAGTCTAAGTAGTTCCAAATACTCATACCATGTATCTGGTCCCTTAGAATAGCTTCCAATAACTTCCTCACTACTGATGTCAGGCTCCGCTGCCTAAAATTTCCTGATTTATTTTTAGAGCCTTTCTCAAACAGCGGAACAATATTTGTTATCCTCCAGTTCTCTGATATCTCACCCGTTGCTAAGGCTGTTTTAAATATCTCTGCCAGGGCCCCGCAAATTTTTGCATTTGCCTCTCCTGGGGTCTGATGGTGGGAATTTATCCACCCTATCTGCTTCAAGATAGCAAACATCTCCTCCTTTGTGATATGTATAGGGTCCATGACCTTGCCACTGCTTTACCTCACTTGTATTGGCTATGTGTCCATCTCCTGAGTCAATACAGATGGAAAAAATCCATTCACGATTTCCTCTATCTCTTTAGACTCCACATATAGATTTCCATTCTGATCTTCCAGAAGACCAGTTTTGTTCCTGGTGATCTGTTTGCACTTAGCATATCTGTTAGAGTCCCATAGGATTCTCCTTCACCCTGTCTGCTAGGGCAACCTCATGTCTTCTTTTAACCATCCTGGTTTCTTTCTTAAGTGTTCTTGTGCATTTCTTATATTTCGTAAGTACCTCAATTGTTCCTACTTGGTTATACTTGCTATGCAACTCCTATTTTTCTATAAACAGGTCCTTAATATCTCTTGAAAAGTAAGGTTCCCTAAACCTGTTATCTTTACCTTTTATACTGAAAGCACATGGAAGTTTTGAGCTCTTAAAATTTCATTTTTGAAGTACAGCTTTGCCAGAAACCAGCCTGTCCCACTCCACACTTGCCAGATCCTTTCTGATTCCATCAGAATTGGCCTTTCTCCAATTTAGAATCTCGATTTGTGGATCAGACCTATCTTCTTGCATATTTATTTTGAAACTAATGGCATTATGGTTACTAGGTTCAAAGTGTTCCCCTACTCAAACTTCTGTCACCTGCCCTGTCTCATTCTTTAATGGCAGATCAAGTATTGCACACTCTCTCGTTAGGACTTCTACATCTTTAGAAAGAGGTGATGTAGGGTCAGAGAATATCGAATATTTCTGGGTGCAGAAGAAACTGTAAGATTAAAAAAAAATTATGGGAATCATATATAGACCTTCAAATAGTAGTCAAGATGTGGGGTTGAGATTGCAGAGGGAGCTGGAAAAGGCACGTAATAACAATAATGACACAATTGAATTGGGAGTTGTCATTGGTGATTGGGAAACTCAGGTTGGTGTCGGATCGCAAGTGGGGGAGTTTGTTGAATGCCTAAGAGATGGCTTTTTAGAGCAGCTTGTACTTGAGCTTACTCGAGGAAAGGCTATCTTAGATTGGGTGTTGTGTAATAACCCAGATCTTATTAGGGAGCTTAATGTAAAGGAACCCTTTGGAGACAGTGATCATAATACGATTGAATTCATACTGCATTTTGAGAAAGAGAAGAATAAGTCACATGTACCAGTACCACAATAGAATACAGGGAATTAAAGGGGCATGAGAGAGGAGCTTGCCCAGGTGGATTGGAAGAGTGAAAGGGAGGTGGGAGGTGATATTGGATCACTGGAAAATGACACTGGTGAGTAGTAATGGAGGCAAAGAAATGGCAGATGAACTTAATGGGTATTTTGCATCTGTCTTCACTGTGGAAGACACTAACAGTGTGCCAGTGGTCTGTGAGTGCAGGAAGCAGGAGTGCTCCATTGCTAATATAAAGGAAAAATGTTAGGCAAACTCAAAGGCTTTAAGATGGATAAGTCACCTGAGCCAGGTGGACTACATCCCAGAGTTCTGAGAGAGGTTGCTGAGGAGATAACGAATGCATTGGTGATAACCTTTGAAGAATCATTTAATTCTGGCTTGTTTCCAGAGGACAGAAAGATTGCAAATGTTACTCCACTCTTTAAGAAGGGACAAAAGCAAAAGAAAGGAAATTATAGGCCAGTTAGCCTAACCTCAGTGGTTGGGAAAGTGTTGGAGTCTATTACTAAGGATGAGGTTTTGGGGTTCTTGGAGACTAATGAGAAAATAAGTCAAAGTCAGCACGGTTTCTCTAAAGGGAAATCTTCGAGGAAGTAAAAAGTAAGGTGGACAAAGGAGAGGCAGTGGATGTCATTTACTTAGATTTTCAGAAGGTATTTGATAAGGTGCCACATGTGAGGCTGCTTAACAAGATAAAATCCTATGGCATTACAGGAAAGATATTGGCCTGAATAGAGGAATGGCTGACAGGCAGGAGGAAGCAAGTGAGAACAAAAGGGGCCTTTTCTGATTGGCTGCCACGTCATGGTCCGGATCGGGGACTCCCTGTTTCTTTAAATTTACTTTGTTTATGTTACGATCCGGACCGTTGACTCCCTGTTTCCCTTTGGTTCCCTGTTTTCCCGTGTCCCTCGGCCTTGTTGATTAGAGGCAATTTACTATCGGCTGAACCGGTAGTTTATAGTCTCCGGCTTTCAACTGTTCGGGGCGACAGCGTTTGCAAAGTCACCAAGGTACGGCGTGCCAATGTCATCTGGCCGGAGCAAGCCTAGTCTCTGCCCGAAGCGAGTGCCGGTAATTCGCCTTTCCTTACTGGAGCAACCCTGTCCAGTTACCTCGCCAAAGCGAGCCTGCAAAGTTTCCTCACTGAGGGGGGTCCATCAGTTAACCTGCTGGAGGGAATCAAGAACCACTGTCTACTGTTCCCGGGCCGAGTCGAGAGCTCGCCACTACCCGGAGGCTCCAGGTCAAGTCCTGGCTCCGGGGGCATTCAAGCACCAAGTCAAGTCCTGGCCCTGGCGGCATCCAAGTTCCGAGTCAAGTCCTGGCCCTGGTGGTCTGCCATTCCTGTCCTACCCCCCTGTCTGAATCCTTCTCTGGTCCTCTTGCCCTAGCCCTCATCTGCAGCCCTCGCCTGCACCTCAGTCTAGTTCTATCGCCGGAGCTATATAGGTACTGTCTGGTGTTCCTTCGTGTTGGTCTTGTCTTGTCCTCGCCTCAGTGGGGTAAGTCAGGCTGTCTTGCCGTTGCCCCGCGGGGGGTCCTGTCTTGTTGTATTTTGTCCTCGCCTCCGTGGGGTAGGTCAAGACATCTTGCCGTTGCCCCGCGGAGGGTCATGAGTCCCGGCCCTATGTCCTGTACCATAGGAGGGGTCCCGGCTCTCTGTTCTGTGTGCGAGTCCCGGCCCTATGTCCTGTACCCAAGGAGGGGTCCCGACTCTGTGCTCTGTGTACGTGTCCATGGTTCCATGTACCTGCTCTCCCGAGACCAAGGCTCTGTTTTCCATGTTCCTCCTCTCCCTAGCCCATGTCATGTCCATGCCTGGTTCTGGGGTCCGAGCCCGAGGCAAGACCCAAGGACTGGGTCCTTGCCCAGTCCCTGGCTCGGAGTCCATACCGCAGTCTTTTCATGCCGCTTCTAGTTTTGGAATCCTATTCAGAGTCCTAGCCCAACCCTTAGTCCCAGCCTAGTCATAGTCCTGAGTCCTTGTCCAGTTGGCTATTCCTGCTCCTGCCTTGCTCTTCTGGTATCGAACAATAAACTATATTTAATTAACCTCACAAGATGAGTCTTGCATTTGGGTCCACCCTTGCTCCTTATGCCCCCTGATTGTGACATGCCAGTGACTAGTGGTGTTCCTCAGGGGTCAGTCTTGCGAGCTCTACTTTTCACATTGTTTGTCAATGATTTGGATAATGGAATTGATGGCTTTGTGGCAAAGTTTGCAGATGATACAAAGATAGGTAGAGGGGTAGGCAGTGCTGAGGAAGCAATGTGATAGCAGCAGGACTTAGACATATTGGAAGCAAAGACAAAAAAGTGGCAGATGGAATACAGTGTTGGGAAATGTATGATCATACATTTTGGTACTACTACTACGTCTACGTCGATTCAGGCCTGGAGGGCCGGCGTCGGGCACGATGATGGACTCTCCCTCTCCCTCATCAGTGTGTTCAGTTCACCTAAATTAGCCGCGCCGCTGTCTTCTAGGAGCGTGTTGACCATAGTCTTGGGAGGGGGCCCAGGGTTCATCCTCCCGTGCCTGGGCTCCCATATGATGACTAGGCTGGCAGGTAGCTCGGGGTGGTGTAGACAGTGCCCCGCTAGTTGCTGTCTTCTCGCCTTGATTTTAGTGGTGAGCATCGGTAGGTCGTTATAGAGCTCGACATTCATCATGTGCTGTTGCCAACTCACGTCAAGAGCCATCTGGAGCATTCGTGTATAGCAACCATCTGGAGACTTTCACATCGTCTTGGTGAGTGTCCATGTCTCACATCTATACTTGAGAATGAGCATTTTGGTAAAAGGGATAAAATTGCAGACTATTATCTAAATGGGGAGAATGTTCAAACGTCAGAGGTGAAGAGAGACTTAGGAGACCAGTGCAAGCCTCCTAGAAGGTTAATTTACAGGTTGAGTCTGCGGTAAAGAAAGTAAATACAATGTTGGCATCTATTTCAAGGGAAATAGAATATAAAAGCAAACAGATAATGCTGAGCCTTTGTAGGACACACTAGTCATGGTGCACTTGGAGTATTGTCAACAGTTTTGGGCCCATATCTCAGAAAGGATGTGTTGTCATTGGAGAGAATCTAGAGGATGTTCACAAGGATGATTCCCGGAATGAAAGGGTTAACATATGAGGAGTATTTTGCAGCTTTGGACCTGAACTCACCGGAATTTAGAAGAATGTGCAGGGAGAATCTCATTGACTTACTGAATGTTGAAAGGACTGGATAGGGTGGATGTGGTGAGGATGTTTCCTATGGTGGGGGTATCCAGAACTAGAGGACACAGCCTCAAAATTGAGGGGTGACCCTTAAGAACAGAGGCAAGGAAGAATTTCTTTAGCCAGAGAGTAGTGAATCTGTGGAATGCCCTGCCACAGACTGCAGTGGCGGCCAAATCTGTGGGTCTACTTAAGACAGAAGTTGATCGTTTCCTGATCAGTCAGGGTATCAAAGGATATGGTGAGAAGGCAAGTGAATAGGGTTGAGTGGGATCCAGGATCAGCCATGATGGAATGGTGGAGCAGACTTGATGGGCTAAATGGCCTATTTATGTTCCTACGTTATATGGTCTATGTACTGATTAAAGAAACTCTTCTGAACACATTTGATGAGCACTACCCTATCTACTCCTTTTACAGTATAGGAGTCCCAGTGAATACGTGGATAGTTAAAATCACCTACAATAACAACCATATGCTTCTTGCAAGTCTGTGCTCTCTCTACACATTTGTTCCTCTAAACACCATGGATGTTAAGTGGTCTACGATTTAGCCCCATTAAGGTGCTCCCACTCTGTCCCGTCTAAAACAATGGAACCTCGGAATATTAAGCTGCTAGTCCTGCCCCTCTGTAACCAAGTCTCACTATGGCTACAATATCACATTTTCAATGTGTTGATCCATGCCCTGTGCTCTCCTGTCTTTCCTACAATACTTCTTGCATTGAAATACACGCAGGCCAGGATATTTGTCGCACCATGCTCAACCTTTTGATTCCTGACTTTGAGGTCTTAATAACTTCTGTCTCCGCAACCTCTCCACTATCCATTCTGGTGCTCTGGCTCACGTTCCCCTTCAACTCTAGTTTAAACCACCCCCCCCCTCCTCCGTGCAACACTTGCAAACTTTCTTGCTAGGATAATCAGTTGCAAACCATCTCTTCTGTACAGGTCCTATCTTCCCTGGAATAGAGCCCAACAATCACAAAACCTGACACCCTCCATCCTGTTCCAACACCTTAGCCGCATGTTAAACTGTATGATCTTCCTGTTTGTGGCCTCACTAGCACATGGCACAGGGAGCAATCCTAAGATCACAACCCTGGAGGTCCTGCCCTTTAACTTAGAACCTAACTCTCTAAACTCACTTTTCAGAACCAGTTCATTTGTCCTACCTATGTCAACAACCTCTGGCTGCTCACCCTCCCACTTAAGAATGCTGAGGACTCGATCCGAGATATACCAGACTTTGGCATCTGCAAGACACCATACCATCCAGGAATCTTGTTCTGATCCGCAGACCTCCTTTCTGTTATCCTAACTAAAGGATTTTCTATCGCCACGGCTTGCCTCTTCTTTCCCCTTCTCTTCCAAGTCACAAAGCCAGATACAGTGCCAGAGACCTGACCACTGTGACTTTCTGCTACTAGCTCATTCCCCTAACAGTATCCAAACAGTATTCCTCTCAACACCAGTAACATGAGGAAGTGGCCTCAGGGGTTCTCTGCACTGATTATTTAACCCCTTTTCCCTTCCTGACTCTCACCTAGTCTCTTGCGTCCAGAACCTTGGGTGTAACTACCTCTCTATACGTCCTATCTATCACCTCTGCATCCACGAATGCTCTGGAGTTCATTCACTTCCAGCTCCAGCTCCTTAATGTGGATTGTTAGAAGCTGTCAGGACGCTGGAGCAGGGATCCAGTGCAGTGCACACGATCTTATTAATTAGGCAACAAATCCCGAGGTGCAAACAAAGTTAGCGTCAAAGTTCAGGCAGAGATCAAAACATCCAGAGAAATCTAAAAACCAGAATGGGGAAACAGGCAGAGTCGATATTCAGATGGACAGAGCACAGATACGAATGCTGGAAAGGCTGAGGAAAATTCACTGGAACAATCTGGCAACAAACAGGTGAAAACACAGGACTGAAATACACTGAGCAATAAACAGAGAGGCAGATGATAGGTGGAGCACAATGAGACACAGGTGGCAGCAACACAGGTAACACTGAGAAATAGATGAGAGACAGAGTACTCAGTAATACAGAGGCCACTGTAGAGCAGGAGTGGGGACAGGAGCACATGGCAATACAAAACCACAAACTGACAGTTAGAGGGAAACACACAAAAAGACAGAGTTCAACTGGCGGTACTGACAGAAGTGGCAGCTGGATGCACTTCTTGCAAGTGAAGTCATCAGGGACTCTGCAGTTAACGAATGACACAGTATGAAATTGAACTGAATTGAACTAAACTGAACATTCCTAGACTGCTTCAAGGACTCTAGTTTGATGCTTAATATTCTTCATGTTATTTACTCATTTTTGTAGTTTGCGAGATTTATTCTTTTTTCATGTTGGGTGTTTGATTTTTCCTTTGAACAGGTTTCTTGTTTTTTTTTGGTTTTATGGCTGCTTGCTGGAAGGCAAATCTCAGGGTTGTATACTGTATACATACTTTGATAGTAAATGCACTTTGAATCTTTATTTGTGTTAGTATTGTCCCTTTAAGTCTAATTGATTTAATTCCCAGTTGGTAGTATTTTAAGTCCAGACTGTTAATAGAGAGATTCATTCTCTACTATCGTAATTCCCATTAACCAAGTCAATGAACAGGGGCTAGGACATAGTGTAGTGGTTAGCATATCCCTATTACAACACCAGTGATCTGGATTCCAATCTGATACTGTCTGTAAAGAGTCAGTAAGTTCTACCCATGACTATATGGCAGTGGTCCCCAACCTCTGGGCCATGGCCCAATACTGGGCCGCGAAGCATGCAGGGGTGCAGCGGTAGCTGGAGCGCACCCAGCACATCTTTAAGAAAAAAGCCAAAACAAACAAGCTAATTAATTAGGTGCCGCCCGGCATGTAAATGTTGGCCCAGATCAGATGCAATTGCCGATTTCACTTGCTGTACGCGACATTCACTCCTCTTTTCAGGGCGCTGGAGCCTTTAGCTGTTCCATCGTTTGGTCAATTTAAATACCAGCCCAGACAGGCTGAAAAGACAAGGCTGTCAGGACTGAGGTGACATGTTGACTCTACACAAACTTTTAATAAAGTATAGGCGCTGCCGTGCTTTCTTTGTAATGATAGTTACGTACTGGTCCCAGGACAGCTCCTTTGACACTTTTCAGAGAGAGAAACATCGATCCTTAATGCCGAAGGATTTAAAGTTATTGACCCCCTGCACCTGAGTTCCTCTAATGAAGACTGGCTTCTGGGTGGCACGTAATTAATTAGCTTGTTTATTTCGGCTTTTTTCCTAAAGATGTGCTGGGTGCGCTCCGGCTACCACCGCACCCCTGCAAGCTTCACGGCCCGGTATCGGTCCACGACCCAGAGGTTGGGGACCACTGTTATACGAGATTCCTCCGGGTGCTCGGCTTCCTCCCTCATTCCAAAGATGTACAGTTTGATAACTTATTTGGTCACATGGGAGTGATCGGGCAGCAAAGGCTTGTTGGATCGGATCAGAATGACCCGTTACAGAGTTGTATCTCAAAATGAAAATAAATTTAAAAACTGTGACAACATTCCTGTATTCAGATATCCCATTGAGAGCCTGTGAGTCAAAATATCCAAGTTATGAATTGAAGAATGGAAACTTCAGAGAGATTACCAAGGGTGCCATGCCTAGTTTTAAAGTAAATATGCAGAGATAGATCTGGTCCTTGGGCTGAGGTTCTAAATTGGAGAAAGGCCAATTTTGATGGTATCAGAAATGATCTGGTAAGTGTGGATTAGGGCAGGCTGTTTCCTGACAAAGGTGAACTTGGTAAGTGGGAGGCGTATAAAAGCAAAATTTTGAAAGTACAATATTTATGTGCCTGTATGCGCCTGTCATAATAAAAGGGAAAGATAACAAGTGTAGGGAACCTTGGCTTTCAACAGATTTTGAGAGCCTGATTAAGAGAAAAAAGGAACTGCACTGAAAGAAGAGGCAGGTAGGAACAAATGAGGTGCTTATGGAGAACAAGGAAGTTCAGAAAGAAATCAGCGTAGCTAAAAGAAGGCACGAAGTTACTGTAGCAGAAAAAAAAAGGTGAAGCAGAATCCTAAGGGATGTTAAGAGCAAAAGTATTGCAAAGGAATATCAGAACATCAATCCATGGATGGAGCCAAAACAGATGGGGGAAATCTTAAATAAATATTTTGTATCGGTATTTAGATTAGATTAGATTCAACTTTATTGTCATTGTGCCAAGTACGGATACAAAGCCAATGAAATGCCGTTAGCATCTGACCAGAAATGCAAAGAATTTACAAAATAACTGCGAATGAAAAGTAAGTGCTACAGCACACAAATATAAAAGTACTGAGACAGTACAATACGGGTGCAATACTGCTTAGTGCTGTGATGTGAGGTTCAGCAGGGTCACAACCTCGGGGAAAAAGCTCTTCCTGTGCCTGCTGGTGCGGGAGCGGAGGCTCCTGTAGCGCCTACTGGATAGGAGGACAGTAAAAAGTCCATGGTTAGGATGAGATGCATCCTTGATAATGCTTTTCACCCTGCCCAGGCAGCGTTTATGGTAGGTGTTCTCAATGGTGGGCAATTGGGTGCCAATAATCTGCTGAGCAGTTTTCACCACATGCTGGAGTGCTTTGCGGTTCAATACGGGACAATTGCCATACCACACTGAGATGCAGTTGGTGAGTATGCTCTCAAAGGTACAGCAGTAAAAGTCCATCAGTACCCTGGGACAGAGGTGAGCTTTCTTGATGCTCCACAGGAAATAAAGGCGCTGTTGCACCTTTTTGACCAGGATGGAGGAGTTCAGGGACCAGGTGAGATCCTCGGAAATGTGGACACCAAGGAATATGAAGCTTGATACATGCTCTACTGCAGCTCCGTTGATGTAGATGGGGACGAGAGTGTGGTTCCTAGCATGCATGAAGTCCACAATGATCTCCTTGGTCTTCTGGGTGTTAAGGGCCAGGCTGTTGTCAGCACGCCACGTGTCCAGATGCTGGACCTCATCCCTGTAGGCCGTCTCGTCATCCCCTCTGATCAGGCCAACCACCGTGGCGGCATCTGCGAATTTGATGATGGAGTTAAAACCATGTACAGCAACACAGTCGTAGGTGAAAAGGGAGTACAGAAGAGGGCTCAGCACACAGCCTTGAGGCACACCGGTGTTCAGGGTGAGAGTGGAGGATGAGAGGTTGTCTAACTTAACTGATTGGGGTCTGTTAGACAGAAAGTCCAAGGCCCAATTGCAGAGGGATGAGCTGATACCAAGCTGGCGAAGTTTGGTGATCAGCTTGGAGGGGATCACAGTATTGAATGCTGAACTAAAATCACTGAACAGCATTCTGACGTAAGAATTGGGGCCGTCCGGGTGGGTCAGGGCAGAGTGAAGTGTCGTGGAGGTGGCATCCTCAGTTGACCTGTTGGTGCGATAGGCAAATTGATGGTGGTCCAGGGTAGTGGGCAGTCAGAATTTCAGATGTGATAGAACCAGTCTCTCAAAGCACTTTGCAATGAGTGCAACTGGGCAGAAGTCATTCAGGACCGTGGCAGTGGAATGTTTTGTCACTGGCACGATGGTGGCGATCTTGAAGCTTGTGGGGACAACTGCCTGGGCCAGGGACAGATTAAAAATGTCCGTGAAGACCCCGGCCAACTGCCCTGCACATACTCTGAGCACATGGCCAGGTATTCCATCCAGACCAGCCACCTTCCGTACATTCACCGTGCTCAGGGTGGCTCAAACATCAGAGGTGGAAAGTGAGAGAGGCAGTTCACCAGGTGGGAGATCTGCTTTGAGGGTGACCTCCTTGTTCTTGTGGTCAAAGCGAGCGTAGAAGTAATTGAGCTCATCAGGGAGGGAAGCAGAGCTGGAAGGGGGCACAGTACTAGGTGGTTTGAAGTCTGTAATGACCTGTATGCTATGCCACATGCGCTGGGGGTCCGAGGAGTTGAAATGCTCCTCGATTCTATGTTTGTATATGTGTTTAGCCTGAGAGATTCCCCTCCTCAGGTTGGCCCTGGCTGAGCTGTCAGCCTCCCGGTCTCCAGGCCTGAAGGCTGAATCTCTGGCTTTGAGCAGAAGGCGAACTTCTCTGTTCATCCAGGGTTTCTGATCGGGGAAAACTTTTATTTGTTTTAGTGATGTCACTCTATCTACACACTTGTTGATGTGCTCAAGGACAGAGTTGGTATATAAATCAATGTTAATCTGAGAGTCTGTGGTGGCACGGGCAGCAAACATGCTCCAGTCTGTGTGCTGGAATTGGTGCTGAAGAGCAGAGTCAGCCCCCTCCAGCCAGATCTTAATAGTCTTCACTGTGGGTTTCACACGTTTAATGACCGGGCTATACTTGGGAAGCAGAAACAGTGAAAGGTGGTCGGACTGTCCCAGGTGAGGGAAGATAGTGGCTTTGTATGCATCAGCCACATTTGTGTAGACATGATCTAAGGTTTCATTACCCCTTGTGGTGCATGATACATTTTGGTAAAATCTTGGAATCACGGTACGTCGGTTACAATGATTAAAGTCCCCAGCAACAATAAAGGCTCCGTCCGGATGCATTGTCTGCAACTTGCTAATAGCAGCACTGAGGTCTTTCATGGCTACTTTAGCATTAGCATCTGGTGATACATAAACTGCGACAGCAATGACGCATGTAAACTCTCGTGGTTGATAAAAAGGTCTGCACTTAATAATCAGGTATTCCAGATCAGCAGAGCAATAAGTGTCAGCAATGGTAGAGTTAGTACACCATGATCGATTCACGTAGATGCATAAACCACCTCCCCTACTTTTACCTGTCGCTGTTGTCAGCCCTGAAGACCGTGCACCCTTCCAGTTCCAACACGTCGTTTGGGACATCACTGTTGAGCCACGTCTCCATAAAAAACATGACGTTGCAATCCATAAGCCTTCTTTGTGTGAGGGTCCAAGTCCTTAGTTCGTACAGCTTGTTCATCAGAGACCGAACATTGGCGAGGAAGATGCGAGGTAGCGCTGGCCGGTGTGGATTTAGTCTTAGCCTAGCACGCAACTCTCCATTCAGGAGGAGGATATTTACTCAGGAGATGGACACAGACTCCATGGAAGTGAGACAAAGCGGTATCAACTTCATGGACCCTGAACAGATTACCGAGGAGGAGCTGTTTGCCATCTTGAGGAAAATCAGGGAAGATAAATCCCCAGGGCCTGACAGAGTGTTTTCTCAGACCCCATGCGAGGCAAGTGCAGAAATTGCCAGGGACCCAGCAGGGATATTTAAATCATCCTTAGCAACAGGAGAGGTACCAGAAGATTGGCAGATAGGCAATGTTGTTCCACTTTTTAAGAAAGGCTCTAAACATAAACCAGGAAATAAATTGTGGAAATGTTATTGGAAGGTATTCTAAGGGACCTGTTATATAAGTATTTGGATAGATATGGCCTGATTAAGAATGGCTTGGTGTGTGGTAGGTCATGTCTAACCAATCTTACAGAATTCTTTGAGGACGTTACCACGATAGTGGATGAAGGCAAGGTAATGGATGTTATCTACATGGACTTTAACAAGGCGTTTGACAAGATCCTGTATGTGAGGTTGGTCAAGAAGGTTCAGTTGCTTGGCATTCGAGATGAGTTAGTAAGTAGGATTAGACATTGGTTTTTGGGAGAAACTAGACAGTGGTAGGAGATGGTTGCCTCTCTATATGGAGGCCTGTGACTGGTGGAGCGCCATAGGGATCAGTACTGGGTCCATTGTTCTTTGTCATCTATATCAAATCTGGATGATAATGTGGTTAACTGGGTCAGAGAATTTGTGGATGGCACCAAGATTGGGGTTGTCGTCAACATCAAGGAGGGCTATCATGACTTGCAGAGGGATCTGCATTAGTTGGAAAAATGGGCTGAAAAGCGGCTGATGGAATTTAATTCAGATAAGTGTGGGGTGTTGCACTTCGATAGGATCAAGAAAAAAAATAAAATAATAATAAATAAGTAAATCAATTACAGTATACATATATTGAATAGATTAAAAATCATCCAAAAACAGAAATAATATATATTAAAAAAGTGAGGTAATGTCTAGAGGTTCAATGTCCATTTAGAAATCGGATGGCAGAGGGGTAGAAGCTGAATTGCTAAGTGTGTGCCTTCAGTCTTCTGTACTTCCTACCTGATGGAAACAGTGAGAAAAGGGCATGCCCTGTGTGCTGGAGGTCCTTAATAATGGATGCTGCCTTTCTGAGACACTGCTCCTTGAGGTACTTTATAGGCTAGTACCCAAGATGGAGCCGACTAGATTTACAACCCTCTGCAGCTTCTTTCGGTCCTGTGCAGTAGCCCCCCGCCCCCCTCCATACCAGACAGTGATGCAGCCTCTCAGAATGCTCTCCATGGTACATCTATAGAAGTTTTTGAGTGTATTTGTTGATGTACCAAATCTCTGGTTGGGTGAGTGGGCAGTTGCATGGTAGATGCAGTTTAATGTGGATAAATGTGAGGTTATCCACTTTGGTGGCAAGAACAGGAAGGCAGATTGCTATCTGATTGGTGTCAAGTTAGGGAAAAGGGAAGTACAATGAGATCTAGGTGTCCTTGTTTATCAGTCACTGAAAGTAAGCATGCAGGTACAGCAGGCAGTGAAGAAAGCTAATGGCATGTTGGCCTTCATAATAAGGAGAGTTGAGTATAGGAGCAAAGAGGTCCTTCTGCAGTTGTACAGGGTTCTGGTGAGACCACACCTGGAGTACTGTGTGTAGCTTTGGTCTCCAAATTTGAGGAAGGACATTCTTGCTATTGAGGGAGTGCAGCGTAGGTTTACGAGGTTAATTCCCAGGATGGCGGGACTGTCATATTGGTTGGAGCGACTGGGCTTGTATACACTGGAATTTAGAAGGATGAGAGGGTATCTGATTGAAACATATAAGATTATCAAGGGATTGGACACGCTAGAGGCAGAAAACAAGTTCCCAATGTTGGGGGAGTCCAGAACCAGAGGCCACAGTTTAAGAATAAGGGGTAGGCCATTTAGAACAGAGTTGAGGAGAAACTTTTTCACACATAGAGTTGAGGATCTGTGGAATGCTCTGCCTCAGAAGGCATTGGAGGCCAATCCTCTGGATGCTTTCAAGAAAGAGTTAAATAGAGCTCTTAAAGAAAGTAGAGTCAAGGGATATGAGGAGAAGGCAGGAACGGGATACTGATTGTGGATGATCAGCCATGATCACAGTGAATGGCGGTGCTGGCTCGAAGGGCTGATGGCCTACTCCTGCACCTATTGTCTATTGTCTTCAATTCCTGATGAAGTATAGTTGTTGTCTTGCCTTCTTTATAACTGCATCGATATTGTTGGAACCAGTCAGGTCCTCAGAGATCTTGACATCCAGGAACATGAAACTGTTCACTCCCTCCACTTCTGATACCTCTATGGTATGTGCTCCTTCGTCTCACCCTTCCTGAAGTCCGCAATCAGCTCTTTCATCTTACTGATGTTGAGTGTTAGTTTGTTGCTGCAACACCACTCCACTAGTTGGCCTATCTTGCTCCTGTACGCCCTCTCGTCACCATCTGAGATTTTACCAACAATGGTTGTGTCATCAGCAAATTTATAGATGGTATTTGAGCTATGCCTAGCCAGACAGTCATAGGTATAGAGAGAATAGAGCAGTGGGCTAAGCACACATCTCTGAGATGCACCAGTGTTGATTGTCAGTGAGGAGGAGATTTTGTCATCAATCTGCATAGACTAAGGTCTTCCGGTTAGGAAGTTGAGAATCCAATTGCAGAGGGAGGTACAGAGACTCAAGTTCTGCAACTTCTCAAACAGGATTGTGGAATGATGATATTAAATGCTGAGCTATAGTCGATGAACAGCATCCTGATGTACGTGTTTGTGTTGTCCAGGTGGTCTAAAGCCGTGTGAAGAGCCACTGAGATTGCATCTGCCATTGACCTATTGTGGCGATAGGCAAACTGCAATGGGTCCAGGTCCTTGCTGAGGCAGGAGTTCAGTCTATGTGCAGTTTTGGTTACCCACTTACAAGAAGGATGTAAATCAGATTGAAAGAGTACAGAGAAAAATTACAAGGATGTTGCTGGGTCTGGAGGACCTGAGTTATATGGAAAGATTGAATAGGTTAGGACTTTATTCCCTGGGATGTAGAAGATTGAGAGGGGATTTGATAGAGGTATACAAAATTTTGAGAGCTATAGACAGGGTAAATGCAAGCAGGCTTTTTCCACTGCGTTGGGTGGAATTACAACACGAGGCCATGCGTTAAAGATGAAAGGTAAAATGCTTAAGGGGAACATCAGGAGAAACCTCTCCGCTCAGAGGGTCAGGAGAGTGTGCAATGAGCTGCCAGCACAAGTGGTGATGTGAGCTCGATTTCTATATTTAAGAGAAGTTTGGATAGGTACACGGCTAGTAGGGATATGGAGGGGTATGGTCCTGATGCAAGTCAATGGGAGTAGGGAGTTTAAATGCTTTTGGCATGGACTAGATGGGCAAAGGACCTGTTTCTGTGCCGTACTTCTCTATTACTTTATAGCAAACAGGAACAACACTGCCAGAATCAAATCATCTCTCTCAGAAACAGAAACACAGAAACCTGCAGCACAATACAGGCCCTTCGGCCCACAAAGCTGTGCCGAACATGTCCTTAACTTAGAACTACCTAGGTTTACCCATAGCCTACTATTTTTCTAAGCTCCATGTACCTATCCAGGAGTCTCTTAAAGGGCCCTATCATTTCCGCCTCCACCACCACTGCTGGCAGCCCATTCCATGCACTCACTACTCTCTGTGTAAAAAAAACTTACCCCTGACATCTAAGTTCCTTAAAACAGTACCCTCTCGTCCTAGCCATTTCAGCCCCGGGAAAAAGCCTCTGACTATCCGCACGATCAATGCCTCTCATTATCTTGTACACCTCTATCAGGTCACCTCTCGTCCTCCGTCACTCCAAGGAGAAAAGGCCGAGTTCACTCAACCTGTTTTCATAAGGCATGCTCCCCAATCCATGCAACATCCTTGTAAATCTCCTCTGCACCCTTTCTATGGTTTCCACGTCCTTCCTGTAGTGAGGCGACCAGAATTGAGCACAGTACTCCAAGTGGGGTCTGACCAGGGTCCTATACAGCTGCAACAGAGAGGAGAAAAATGAAGGATTTATTTCGTAAAGGAAGATAATGCATCTGAATCTCACTATGTATTCTGTTGATCGACAGATTAATTTGAAAATCAAATCGAGTAAAGTAGTCTTTATTGAATTTAAAACTGGGACACAAATTGAAAGAGATGAGGACAATTATTTACATCTTTGATTATAGATGATAATTGGTTTGATTTATCTGTCGAGGAAAGAATTGAATTACAT
Source organism: Mobula birostris (assembly GCF_030028105.1). Taxonomy (NCBI): domain Eukaryota; kingdom Metazoa; phylum Chordata; class Chondrichthyes; order Myliobatiformes; family Myliobatidae; genus Mobula; species Mobula birostris. The sequence goes on along the minus strand of NC_092390.1, from coordinate 6,010,171 downwards.
ACACAATGTCATAAGATACAAAGAAATCAAACCGATTCCATGGGAAATATGCAATGTCTCTTAACGATTGGATGATGATTGGTTACACAGATAAGAAGATACTCGGAACAATCACGATATTGATCCATTGGTGTGTATCTACTGAGGTTAGAAACTGTGCAGGTTGTTGCCACAAATGAGGCATTTCACTGTATGTTTCTATGTTTCAATGTATATGTTACAAATAAGGATATTCTTTAATCTAAGATCACAGCATTGTCTGACATGCATCAACGAAGTCCACTATTATTACTAAAGATAGTTATACCATACTCACTTTCCATTCTTGTTTCATTAAAAAATCCCACCAAGGTCTCCGTGATAGGATCTGATTTGATTCAACATGTAACATTCAGTCAGCTGTGAAATGGAGACTTTGATGTTGACTGTTTAAAAATAATAAATTTGCCCAGATGAAAAAATGAGTAGCTGTCAAATGAGATGTAGAACTTTAAGTTGTTTCAACACACACATAACGTTGGGGGAACTCACCAGGTCAGGCAGCATCTATGGAAGGGAATAAACAGCCAATGTTTTGGGCTCAGACTCTTCCCCAGGACTGGAAAGGAACGGGGCCGAAGCTAGAATAAGTAGCTTGTACTTTACCCATTCCTCTGGCTTCTAGCTTCTTCCCCCTTCCTTTCCAGTCCTAATGAAGGGTTTTGGGTCAAAACTTTGACTGTTTATTTCCCTCTGGAGAAGCAGCCTGACCTGCTAAATTTCGCCAGCACTTTGTATATGTTGCTCAAGATTTCCGAATCTGCAGAACCTCTTCATTCAGTGATACAGCAGGGAGTAGGCCCTTCTGTCCCTTCGAGCCATGCTGCCCTAGCAAACAATGAACCCTGACCTTATCGCAGGACAATTTACAATGACCAATTAACCTACCTGGTACACCTTTGGGCAGTGGGAAGAAACCGGAGCAGCCGGGGAAACCCATGCATTCCACATGGAGGATGTACAGAGCTTCCTTACAGAACAGCACTGGAATTGAACTCCAAACTTGGAACGCCCCGAGCCGTAATAGCATCACGCTAACTGCTACGCTGCTGTGGTACCCATTGGTAAGCATCACATTGTAACTTTCAAATGTATGTAAAAGGGGAAGAACTGAGGTTTAAAGGTGTCTAATTTTATAAAATGTTTGCCCAGATAATGATGACTAGGCAGCTCTATTTCACCTTGACAACCACACAGAAGCTAAGAAGAAACACAGAATAGTTTACCAAAGTCTCCCAAGAGTTAAAACAATGTGAATCTCTTTTGGATCAAACAGCACTTCTCAAAAAGTATTCAGGTAGGATGTAATTCAGCTGACTTAATGCTGAACGGTATATTTTATCAAAGAATGTGGATACATTAAAATGTTAGCAACACACATAAAAGTTGCTGGTGAACGCAGCAGGCCAGGCAGCATCTCTAGGAAGAGGTCTGTCCTGACGAAGGATCTCGGCCTGAAACGTCGACTGCACCTCTTCCTAGAGATGCTGCCTGGCCTGCTGCGTTCACCAGCAACTTTTATGTGTGTTGCTTGAATTTCCAGCATCTGCAGAATTCCTGTTGTTTACATTAAAATGTTATCCTAATTTTGGGGAATGAAGTACAATAACTTTAGTCAATGCAGATTCTGAAGAACCTTCATGGATTTTGGAAATATAAATATAAAGTAATCTGGAAATTTTACTGAGGAAGCCAATGCCACATAGGAGGGGAAAAATGTGGTGCTGTATCTTGACTTTACGTTGTTCAATTTCCTTTAACATTTCAGAGGCAAACTAATTTAAATTCTGATGAAGGAAGAGGGTATACACCAAGAATTAACCACCAGCCTCAAATTGCCTGGATCCTACAGTTTTACCTTTGATAGCTGAGTGAGTCCCAACTTGCTGTCTCTACACCGATCGAATGGTTTAACCGTTTTGTAAAATGCTTGTTTCTCCCACATCCCCATATTCACTGCAAATTCCCACATCCCCATATCCTCACATCCACTGCCAATTATCTCTCAGGATTGGAGAATTTTTTTAATAATGTTTTAATAATCTTGTAACTTTTCCATGTCCTGAGTCAATTATCATGCATTTTAAGTTTTTGCTGAATTCCTGAACGCTCCAGTATGGAGGGAGATAAACCTATGGAATGAGGGTAGCACAATGCCTTTACTGTGCCAGTAATCACTAATCAGTGTTCGATTCCTGCCACTGTCTGTAAAGAGTCCGTATGGATTCCCTGTGGCTGCATGGGTTTCCTCCAGGAGCTCCAGTTTCCACCCACATTCCTAACAAATATGAGTCATGGGATAGGGTAAGGTTAGTAAATTTGTGGACATGCTACGTTGTAGCTGGAATCATGGCAACACTTACAGGCTGTTCCAAGCACGTCCTCACTGATTAAATTTGATGCAGACGACACTAATGTCTAGATGTACATGTGACAAGTAAAGCTCATTTTGAATCTTTTATCTTCAGAGTTCTTGACCAGAGAAGTATGTTTATTTATTGATTGGTTGATTGATTGAGATACAGCAGGGAGGAGGTCTTTCCGGCCCTTCAAGCCATGCTGCTCAGCAACCCTTCGATTTAATCCTAGCCTAATCAGGGGACAATTTACAATGATCAATTAGCTACTAACCCGTATGTTTTGGATTGTGGGAGGAAACCAAAGCACCATCTTCAATATCTTTATTTTTCCCTTTCAGAGTTCTTTTGAAGACCCTGACCTGGAGTTACACACTGACTTTGGTTTTTTGCAGGATTGCAACCCGCTCTCAGGGTTTCATAACTGGCCGTTGTTTGGCATGCCAAGGATTCAGCCTAAAAGTTCAGCTTGGCTTTGGAGGCCTAGGATCTCAGGGCACTGGAGACGGGCGGACTGAAGGTCAGTGTCATGGCAGGAGACCCATGTGTCATTGGGGGAGTCGGAATATCTATGGCTGTTTGCCCAGAGACTTGAGCTCTTTGGGCACAGATCTCGAAAAAAGCGACGTAGCGGACTTTTAACATCGTAAACCAGTGAGTTGTTTGTTATGTCTCCCCGCTTGCTGTGAAACGGGGACACTTCTTTCTCCCTTATTAGGGAGAGAGAGAGAGAGAGCCTGTGGTATGTTGAATCCCAGGTGAACAATGTAGTCTTTGGAGTACTACAAGTCTGTGTCTTTGCTGGTGCCTTGCTCATGCTTGAGTGCTCGGTGGTGGGAGCTGATGCTTTTTTTTTCCTGGTGGGGAGAGGGGAAATTGTTGCTTGCTGCTACTTATGCAAGGGAGGGAGGGGAGCTGGGGAGGACTACTTATGCAAGGGAGGGAGGGGAGGGGAGCTGGGGTTCTAACATTTAACTGTCATTCATTCTTTGGGGCACTCCTCTGTTGTCGTGGATGGTTGTGAAGAAAAAGCATTTCAGGATGTATACATTTCTCTGACATTAAATGTACCTTTGAAACCTTTGAACCCACGCAGTCATGGGGAGAGCATACAAAACTCCTTCTGCAGTGGAGCATCAAGGAATTAAGGAGAAACATAAGATGCTTGATACCTTATTAAACCTTATTAAAGTAGTGGTGCAAGCTATTAAATAGTGTATATCCAATAAGAAGGCGCTGAATGAATCTAAGGGTGTGGGGAATAGATAGGAAGAAGGTATGGAAGCAGACAAGCAGCCATGATTATGTTGAACAGTATAGCGGGTGAAGGGCTGAATAGCCTACACCTGCTCCTATTTTCCATATTTCACTACAAACCTAGAGAGTTGTCAGCTCTAGATTTACCTGATAATCACCTCAAGGGTATTTTTAATTTGATTGTATCACTTAGGGGATTCAAAATGATTTGGTATATTTATAAACACATTTCCAATTTGTACCACAGAATTAATTTAGTTCAAAATCAATTGAGATGAGATCATGCAACCTTTTGTAGATGAGTACTTGTGGTGACAAACTGATTATACATCGCGATAAATTCCGGACTAGTACAGCCAATGCTTTACGTCCTTGAGAAGAATGGACTGGAGCTGACTTTGCCCTGGTAAATGGCTGAGCTTTGAACAATCTGTCAGAACATGCACAAGATGGAGTGTTTCTCTGGTAACAATGAAATGCAACTCAGAGTTCTTCTTGCTTAAATCACATCTTATAAAAGATAAAAGAGGGATCTCCCCCTCCCCCTCCAACTTTCAAATTCCTTACTCACTCTTCCTTCAGTTAGTCCTGACGAAGGGTCTCGGCCTGAAACGTCGACTGCACCTCTTCCTAGAGATGCTGCCTGGCCTGCTGCATTCACCAGCACCTTTTATGTGTGTTGCTTGAATTTCTAGCATCTGCAGAATTCCTGTTGTTTCCTATAAAAGAACATCAGCTCTTCCCCCCATCCTCCCACATCATTCTTCTGAACTCCAATGAGTACAGGCCCAGAGCCATCAAACTCTACCTATGCGTTAACCCTTTATTTCCCGGAATTATTCTTCTGAAACTACTCTGGACCCTCTCCAATGCCAGCACAGCTTTTGTTAGAAAAGGAGTCTAAAACTGCTCACAATAGTCCAAGTGCAGTCTGACCAATGTTTTATATAACTTTAGCATTACATCCTTGCTTTCAGATCTAGTCCTCTCAAAAATAATGCTAACATTGCATTTTAAACAAGAGAAAATCTGCAGATGCTGGAAATCCAAAGCAACACAAACAAAATGCTGGAGGAACTCAGCAGGCCGTGCAGCATCTGTGGGAAAAAGTACAATCATCGTTTCGGGTTGAGACCCTTTAACAGGACTGGAGAGAAAAAAGATGAGGAGTAGATTTCAAAAGGTGGGGGAGGGTAGAGAGAAACACAAGGTGATAGGTGAAAGTGGGAGGGGGAAGTGATGAAGGAAATAGCCGGGAAGTTGATTAGTGAAAGAGATACAGGGCTGGAGAGGGGGAGGTCTGATAGATGAGGATAGAAGGCAAGGAAGAAAGAAAAAGGGGGCAGGCAAAGAGATAAGGTGAGAGAGGGAAAAGAGGATGGGGACTGGTGAAGAATGGAGCGGGGGGGGGTCATTACCTGAAGATTGACAAACCAATGTTCATGCCATCAGGCTGGAGGCTACCCAAATGGAATATAAGATGTTGTTCCTCCAACTTGAGTGTGGCCTCATTGAGACTGTAGAGGAGGCCATGGATTGACATATCGGAATAGAATGAGAAGTGGAATTAAAATGGGTGGCCACTGGGAGATCCCACTTCTTCTGGCAGATGAGGTGTAGGTGCTCGGTGAAATGGTTTTTGGGGTACTGCAAATCTGCGTCTTTAATGATGCTTTGCTGCAAATTGAGTGCTCAGTGAAGGGTTCTGATGCTTTTTTGCTTGTGGGGGGGAGTCATTGCCTTCCTGCTGCTTGTGTGTGGGAGGGCAAGTTGGGGGCTTTGGGGTTCTAACGCTTTAACTGTCATTCATTCTTTGGGGCACTCCTCTGTTTTTGTGGATGTTTGCAAAGAAAATGAATTTGAAAATGTGTATTTTATACATTTCTCTGATATTAAATGTGCCTATTGAAACCTATTGTAACTACTGACTTCAACTGCCCTCATACTTTCTTAAAAAGTGGAGAGAAATGTACAATTTTTCTGTCCTCCGGGACCATTACACTATTACACTCACATTGAATTTATATTTTGATCCTATGTCACCTCTTTCTAAGGACTTAATTTATTTTTACCAACAGAGCATCTCTCCCCCTCCCCATTCTTTCGATACAAAGTGTATCCTTGGGTTTTTAAGCTCTTAGCTATGATCTTCTTTCAGCCATGATGCCCATCACGTCATACCTGGCAATCTCCAAATGCATGACATGATCATCTGCCTTATTCCATTTACTGTGTGCATTCAACTATAGCACCTTCAGTCCTTTATTCATCACTCTTTTCAATTTTGATCCCATGTTAGACTCCAGATCATCCAATTGACTGCAATTCTGCCCTATCATCTGCCTGTTCTTTACAGTCTCACTGCTGTTATGAACCCCTAGGGGTCATATTTTTATGGACTATACCTTTAAAAAGAGAGAAAGTTGTTCAACACAAACACCTTATTATTAAGAGAGAGAAAGGCAAAGACTGCTTGGAGATGATGCTATGGTTTCTCTGCAACATGTTTACACTTTTGCAAAGACACCGCCAGCTTCTGTGTTCTTACTGAGAGAGAAGGGAGGAGCTACTTGATGGACAGCTGGTGTTCAGCATGGTGAGATAAATAGGTCAGCTGATAGACACACAGACACATGGTTTTGGACACTGGATGAGCTTTGTTGTACCCACAGAAAAGGTGGGTTTTGGAGGATTGATCAGGAGAATCGATCAGTGGCTCTCACAGTGTGGAAAAGGTGTGATCGGTGGGGAGTTATTTGTGTCCAACCCTCGCCCGGGTTGATAATTCCACCACAGAAGACGGTCTTCTTTTTTGTGGTCACATTCAGTGACAACAACATCAGCTCACCTGGAGACTCAAACCTCTCTCTCTCTCTCTATCACTACTGGACTCAACAGCACGAACTGAACTGAACTTTACTCATCACCGTAAGACTGTATCCATTTACCCCTAGGCTTGAAGAAGCTTGGTTTCTATATTTCCACACTTATATACATATAATGTTGGCTAACCTGCTTAATATATCTGAACTTATATGACTGTATTGCGTAGTTACTAATAAATAGTATTAGTGAATAGCAATACCAGACTCCAAAGAGTTTTCTATTTCTGCTGGTTCTTTAACCCGTCACGGGGTACGTGACAAAATTGGGGCCTGCGTCCGGGATTGGAACAAATTGTGTGGGGGGCTTGTTTGAATTCATTGGGGAAAATCCCTTTTGATTTGGTTGTGTGGAGGAAAAACAGCAGAAATGGATGTTAGAGACTTTCTGAAATCGCCAGACTCAATGACTTTGAAGATAGCTAAAAAGGATGATTGGGACATTGATGTGATGATGGCTGAGCTTCAGCTTCAGTTGGAAAAATTAAGAATGGAGCATGAATTGAAATTAAAACAGCTCGAGAGAGAGGCTAGAGAGGCAGCAAGATGGAGAGAAGAGGCGGCAAAACAGAGAGAAGATGCAGAAAGGCAGAGACAGTTTGAGAGGGAGATGTGGCAGCTGGGAGGTCCAGTGTTGGACCCTGCTGATTTTTACAGTTCAAAAGAGCTTGTGTTGATTGAAGAATTTAAAAGTTGTGTTCCCGATGATGTAATGGAATACCTAGATGAAAAGGATGCCGCTACCCTGCGGGGGTCTGCTAAGATAGCAGACAAGATTGTTTTAACCCACGAGGTTGAGTTTACTCCAGATGAGAGTTTCCCAGAGAGTAGCTGGGAGGATCTGGGTAACCTAGAATTTGAAACTGGGACAAGCGATGAAAGCCCAGAAGAGGCAGCTGTCCCAATTGACTGTGTTCAGGTTGTTGAAGTACTTGTGGATTCACAGGGTACTAAACCTTGTGTTGAGGCTCAGTTAAGGTCTGAGGTATCTGACTCGGTTGGAAAGGAATGCAGTCCTTTTGTGTCAAATGGTTTTGGTTCAGTGAATAAGGGGTTAACCTTGGTACCAGTGGAAGTTGAGGATTCTCAGTGACTTGTATTAGGCAGTGTTCTAAAAGTTAGTGATGAGATGAAAGTTGGTGAAGTAAATGTTATTGAAGATATTGAGAAAAGTGTTGTTTCTGAATCTTTGAATAAGGTAAATTTGAAGTCTGGATTGGTTTCAGGACCTTTGACCTTACTGAGAGAAGCAGCTCTCTCAGATGCTGGGACAGTATATGTTAATTTGCTACAAATTACTTTGGAATTTAGAAATAAACAATGTGATGTTGTCCAAGTTTGTGGTGTGGAGAGACAAAACCTGAAGTGTTGTTTTGACCAAGAGGGACCATCTGCAGGTGTTATTATTGAAACATTTGGAACTAAAGATTTTGGAGATAAAATTAATGACTTGTTTGGAATTTTAATGAATGTGCTTAGTTTAGAAAACATTGGTGATGAGCTGGCACCTGTGCAAGGATCTATTTGAGCTGATGAGCAAGTTGATCACGTGATGACTAAGTATTCTGTTTTGAAGTGGACAAGGGACAATGGGTGATCAAACACCATTTTGAATATAACAGGATCTGGTTTTGCAGAAATTTGACTTTTTTGTAACAAAGCATGTGAAAGGTAAAGACAATATCATGGTAGGTTGATTGTTTGAATGTTAAGTTTAAAAGTGAAATAGAAACTAATATTTGTATACTCTTCTGTAATGTGCTACATGATAATCACATATGTATTGCTTCATCTTCTGTAATCTACTGTTAGACCAAAATTTTGCCTTTGTCAAAATTTTTCTTAAAGGAGGAAGGTGTTATGTACCCTTAGGGGGTCATATTTTTATGGACTATACCTTCAAAAAGAGAGATAGAGTTGTTCAACATAAGCACCTTGTTATTAAGAGAGAGAGAGAGGCGAAGACTGCTTGTAGATGTTGTTGTGGTTTCTCTGCAGCATGTTTACACTTTTGCAAGGACACTACCAGCTTCTGTATTCTTACAGAGAGGGAAGGGAGGAGCTACTTGATGGATGGCTGGTGTTCAGCATGGTGAGATAAATAGGTCAGCTGGTAGACACACAGAAACATGGTTTTGGACACTGGATGAGCTTTGTTGTGCCCACAGAAGGATCGATCAGTGGCTCTCACAGTGTGGAAAAGGTGTGACTGGTGGGGAGTTATTCATGTCCAACCCTCGCTTGGGTTGATAATTCCACCACAGAAGAACAGTCCCCTTTGTTGTCACATTCGGTAACTTCTAAAGGATTTCAGAGGACAACAGGAAGAATCAATGGCATCAGCTCACCTGAAGACTCAAACTTCTCTCTCTCTCCATCACTACTCGACTCAACACCACAAACTGAACTGAACTTTACTCATCACTATACGATTGTATCCATTTACCCCTAGGCTTGAAGAAGCTTGGTTTCTATATTTCCACACTTATATATATATAATCTCAACTAACCTGTTTAATAAATCTGAACTTATATGACTGTATTGCGTAGTTACTAATAAATAGTATTAGTGAATAGCAATACCAGATTCCAAAGTGTTTTCTATTTCTGCTGGTTCATTAACCCGTCACAGGGTACGTGACACTGTACACTGCCTCTGCTTGTTGCCCAACTGCCCCATCCTCAGCCCTATCACTCTGGTTCCCAACCTCCTGCCAAATTAGTTTAAACCCTTCCCAAAAGCTTGGACAAACCTACCCGTAAGGATATTGGTCTTTCTCGGATTCAGGTCTAACCTGCCCTTTTAGTACACATTTTGCTTTCCCCAGAAGAGATTCCAATGATCCAGAAATCTGAAACCCTGCTCTCTACACCAATTCTTCAGCTGCACATTCATCTGCCAAATCATTCTATTTCTACCCTCACTGGTGCGAAGCATAGGTATATTGATTACTCCCCTGGAGGTCCTGTGTTTCAGCTTTCTACCTAGCATCCTATATTCTTTCTTCAGGACCTCAAACCTTTTCCTACCTCTGCCATTAGTACGTATATATGCCACGACTTCCAACTGGTCACCCTCCTCATTTAGAATGCTATGGACCCATCTGAGACTTCCCTGACCCTGGCACCCCAGAGGCAACATACCATCTGGGTGTCTCTTTCACATCCACAGAATCTCCTGTTTGTTCTTCTAATTATGGAATTCCCTATCACTACTGCACTCCTCGTCTCTCCCACCCCTGTCTTCTGAGCCACAGGGACAAGCTCAGTACCAGAGGCCCGGTAGCTGCAGCTCCCTCCTGTAGGTCCCATCCCCACAGTATACAGTGTCCAAAGCAGTATACATAATATTGAGGGCCTCAGGGGTACTCCACACTGGCTGATTATTCACTTTCTCTCTCCTAACAGTCACCCAAGTACCTGCTCCTGCAAATTAGTCGTGATGACCTCCTTGTAGCTTCTATCTCTCACCTCCTCATTCTCCCATATGAGACGAAGGTCAGAGAGATGCACCTCCATTTCCTTAACATTACCTCTAAGGAGCTGCAGCTTGGTGCACTTTTTATGCAGATGTATTTATCAGGGGAGGCTAGCGGTCTCCCAGCGTTCCCACATACCACTAACCCTGGACCCACTCTCACCACACTAGCTCTGTTCTCATAGACAATCAGAAAAAAGTGAGAGGAGATAGTTAGTATAAAAATGTAGAGATAAGGCGTGGAGCAAGGTGGATGTAGGAGGAGGGGCGGGGCTGTGATAGAGTACACATTCCCTCTGGGCTGTCTCCAACCTCAAACTTTCAGGAACCACACTCTCTCTGTTCCTTTTCTGCTTCTGTTTTTTCTCTCTCCTCCTGATCTGCCTGACCCCCATCACAGTACCATTACACCCCTCCCCATCACCCACACTATCCTCCTACCACCTCCCTCCCATTATTCCATACTCCACCTTTCTCTCCTATCAGGTTCCATCATCCTCAATCCTTTTTCATGTCTCTGTATCGCTCCCAGCTTCTGGCACTACTCCCATTCTCCCTGCTGCCCAACACCTTCCTCAGCTGAATTCACTTATCATCAACCAGCCCTTACTCTCACCCATGCCTTCAGCCCTTTACACTGACAATCGCCTCTCTATCATACAGTCCATATGAACGGTCTCACCCTGAAACATAACAGTCCCTACTTTACCTGACCCGCTGAGTTCCTCCAGCACTTTGAGGTACAGCATTACCATTTGATTGAGGTACAGCATTACCATTTGATTGAGGTGCAATATTATTATTTGATTGTTATCTATTTAACCTGTTTTTGCCTTAAATATCTTATTGCCTAAAATTTTTGCCCTTGTTATTTCATCTCACCTTTCAGAGTGGGACGGCTTTGGCTCAAACAGGCTTCGGCAAGAACAGGCCCAGGCCAGAGTAGGTTCCAGTAAGTTTTTTGTTCAGATTGTCTAGCGTAGAGAGAATGCCAGGCAGGATGTTGGAATGCTCCTCTTGCAGGATGTGGGAAGTCAGGGAGCCCTCCGGTGTCCCTGACAACGACACCTACAAGAAGTGCATCCAGCTGCAGCTCCTGACAAACCGCGTTAGGGAACTGGAGCAGGAGCTGGATGACCTGCGATCATTCGGGAGAATGAGGAGATTATAGATAGTAGCTACAGGGAGGTAGTTACGCCAAAGGAGCAGAGGACAGGAAATTGGGTCACTGTCAGGCGAGGGAAGAGGAAAGGGCAGGCAGAGCAGGGTTCCCCTGTGGCCATTCCCCTCAGCAACAAGTATACCGCATTGGATATTGTTGGGGGGGGATGACTTACCTGGGACTAGCTGCAGTAGCCGGATCTCTGGCACTGAGTCTGGCTCTGCAGTGCAGAAGGGAGGGGGAAAAAGAGGAGAGCAGTAGTGATAGGGGACTCGATAGCTAGAGGTGCAGATAGGAGGTTCTGTGGTCGTGACAGAGAATCCAGGATGGTTTATTGCCTCCCAGGTGCCAGGGTCAAGGACGTCTCTGATCGATTGTATGACATTCTGAAGTGGGAGGGTGACCAGCCAGATGTTGTGGTGCACATAGGCACCAATGACATAGCAAGGAAGAGTGAAGAGGTCCTGGACAGTGAGTATAGAGAGCTTGGTAGGAAGTTGAAAAGCAGGACCTCAAGGGTGGTAATCTCAGGATTGCTACCTGTGCTAGGTGCCAGTGAGGGTAGGAATAGGATGCTCTGGAGGAGGAACAAGTGGCTGAGGAACTGGTGTAGGGGGCAGGGTTTCAGATTTCAGGATCATTGGGACCTCTTCTGGGGCAGGTGGGACCTGTACGAGAGAGACGGGTTACACTTGAACCACACGGGGACCAATATTCTTTCAGGGAGGTTTGTTAGTGCTATTGGGGAGGCTTTAAACTAGATTTGCAGGGGGATAGGAACCAGAGTGCCAGAGCTGACAGTGTGGCTGGGGTGAAAATAAATGATATTGAAAGTTTAAGCAAATCCGCTGATAGAAAGGTTGTGAGTGGTGGTAAAAATCTTCTGAGGTGTATATATTTCAATGCTAGGAGTATTGCGGGGAAGGTGGATGAGTTGAGGGCGTGGATTGACATGTGGAATTATGATGTTGTAGCAATTAGTGAAACTTGGCTACAGGAGGGGCAGCACTGGCAGCTTAATATTCCAGGGTTCCGATGTTTCAGATGTGATCGAGGTGGAGGAATGAAAGGTGGGGGAGTGGCATTGCTTGTTAGGGAAAATATTACAACAGTGCTCAGGCAGGACAGATTAGAGGGCTTGCCTACTGAGTCCTTATGGGTGGAGCTGAGAAACAGGAAAGGTATGGCCACATTAGGGGGATTGTATTTTACAGACCACCCGATAGTCAACGAGACTTGGAAGAGCAAATCTGCAGAGAGATAGCAGACAACTGCAGGAAACATAAAGTTGTGGTGGTAGAGGATTTTAATTTTCCATACATTGATTGGGACTCCCATACTGTTAGGGGTCTAGATGGTTTAGAGTTTGTAAAATGTGTTCAGGAAAGTTTTCTAAATCAGTATATAGAGGGACCAACTAGAGGGGATGCAATATTGGATCTCCTGTTAGGAAACGAATTAGGGCAAGTGACGAAAGTCTGTGTAGGGGAGCACTTTGGTTCCAGTGATCATAACGCCTTTAGTTTCAATTTGATCATGGACAAGGATAGATCTGGTCCTAGGGTTGAGGTTCTGAACTGGAAGAAGGCCAAATTTGAAGAAATGAGAAAGGATCTAAAAAGCGTGGATTGGGACAGGTTGTTTTCTGGCAAAGATGTGATTGGTAGGTGGGAAGCCTTCAAAGGGGAAATTTTGAGAGTGCAGAGTTTGTATGTTCCTGTCAGGATTAAAGGCAAATTGAATAGGAATAAGGAACCTTGGTTCTCAAGGGATATTGCAACTCTGATAAAGAAGAAGAGGGAGTTGTATGAAATGTATAGGATACAGGGGGTAAATCAGGTGCTTGAGGAGTATAAGAAGTGCAAGAAAATACTTAAGAAAGAAATCAGGAGGGCAAAAAGAAGACATGAGGTTGCCTTGGCAGTCAAAGTGAGGGATAATCCAAAGAGCTTTTACGAGTATATTAAGAGCAAAAGGATTGTAAGGGATAAAATTGGTCCTCTTGAAGATCAAAGTGGTCGGCTTTGTGCGGAACCAAAGGAAATGGGGGAGATCTTAAGTAGGTTTTTTGCATCTGTATTTACTAATGAAGCTGGCATGAAATCTATGGAATTGAGGGAATCAAGTAGTGAGACCATGGCAACTGTACAGATTGAAAAGGAGGAGGTGCTTGCTGTCTTGAGGAAAATTAAAGTGGATAAATCCCCGGGACCTGACAGGGTGTTCCCTCGGACCTTGAAGGAGACTAGTGTTGAAATTGTGGAGACCCTGGCAGAAATATTTAAAATGTCGCTGTCTACGAGTGAAGTGCCGGAGGATAGGAGAGTGGCTCATGTAGTTCCGTTGTTTAAAAAAGGATCGAAAAGTAATCTGGGAAATTATAGGCCGGTGAGTTTAACGTCAGTAGTAGGTAAGTTATTGGAGGGAGTACTAAGAGACAGAATCTACAAGCACTTGGATAGACAGGGGCTTATTAGGGAGAGTCAACATGGCTTTGTGCGTGGTAGGTCATGTTTGACCAATCTGTTGGAGTTTTTCGAGGAGGTTACCAGGAAAGTGGATGAAGGGAAGGCAGTGGATATTGTCTACATGGACTTCAGTAAGGCCTTTGACAAAGTCCCGCATGGGAGGTTAGTTAGGAAAATTCAGTCGCTAGGTATACATGGAGAGGTGGTAAATTGGATTGGACATTGGCTCGATGGAAGAAGCCAGAGAGTGGTGGTAGAAAATTGGTTCTCTGAGTCGAGGCCTGTGACTAGTGGTGTGCCACAGGGATCAGTGCTGGGTCCATTGTTATTTGTCATCTATATCAATGATCTGGATGATAATGTGGTAAATTGGATCAGCAAGTTTGCTGATGATACAAAGATTGGAGGTGTAGTAGACAGTGAGGAAGGTTTTCAGAGCCTGCAGAGGGACTTGGACCAGCTGGAAAAATGGGCTGAAAAATGGCAGATGGCGTTTAATACTGACAAGTGTGAGGTATTGCATGTTGGAAGGACAAACCAACGTAGAACATACAGGGTTAATGGTAAGGCACTGAGGAGGGCAGTGGAACAGAGGGATCTGGGAATACAGATACAAAATTCCCTAAAAGTGTCATCACAGGTAGATAGGGTCGTAAAGAGAGCTTTTGGTACATTGGCCTTTATTAATCGAAGTATTGAGTATAAGAGCTGGAATGTTATGATGAGGTTGTATAAGGCATTGGTGAGGCCGAATCTGGAGTATTGTGTTCAGTTTTGGTCACCAAATTACAGGAAGGATATAAATAAGGTTGAAAGAGTGCAGAGAAGGTTTACAAGGATGTTGCCGGGACTTGAGAAACTCAGTTACAAAGAAAGGTTGAATAGGTTAGGACTTTATTCCCTGGAGCGTAGAAGAATGAGGGGAGATTTGATAGAGGTATATAAAATTATGATGGGTATAGATAGAGTGAATGCAAGCAGGCTTTTTCCACTGAGGCAAAGGGAGAAAAAAACCAGAGGACATGGGTTAAGGGTGAGGGGGGAAAAGTTTAAAGGGAACATTAGGGGGGGCTTCTTCACACAGAGAGTGGTGGGAGTATGGAATGAGCTGCCAGACGAGGTGGTAAATGTGGGTTCTTTTTTAACATTTAAGAATAAATTGGACAAATACATGGATGGGAGGTGTATGGAGGGATATGGTCCATGTGCAGGTCAGTGGGACTAGGCAGAAAATGCTTCGGCACAGCCAAGAAGGGCCAAAGGGCCTGTTTCTGTGCTGTAGTTTCTATGGTTCTATGGTTCTATGGTTCAGAAAGATTTATTTACCTTTACTATCTGAAGATTCAGACTAGTAACAAGACCTTCCAGCTCAATGAGCGCTTGCTGCCCGATTATGCCTATATGACCAATGTGTCTTTGGACTGCGGGAGGAAACCGAAAGCCATGCGGTCAGAGGGAGAAGGTACAAACTCCTCACAGACAGTGATGGGTTGCAGGTCGTTGACACTCTCTAAACACTATGCTACCATGCCACCCGCATTTATTGATTTGGTTAATGGGAATTGCAATAGTGCAGAATGGATGTACTTACAAACATTCCAGACTTAAAATTCTACACACTAGGAACTAAATCAATTAGGCTTACATACACAATATCATAGCTAATAACACAAGTAAAATATAGGCTGCAGGGAAAGCAAGTGTTCAGATAAGAACATAAATTTTACTGTAATCGTTTGTAGTACATATGGAGATATAAATTAGTAATTCCAAAGAAACAGTGTCATGATTTATCACAGCAACACTTCTAATTAGAAATGTAGATGGATATTGAGTCAGTTTGCCACATTCACTTATGCTATCATATCTTCATATGAATGCCTCATAAAGTAAATAAGGATGATCTCCTATTTACTGTAGCAAGAACAATACAGCATCTTTTGCCTCAGGTTTTTATAAGGACCTAATAGAGCCTCCTAGAGAAGAAGGGTTGAGGGAAATCGTTGTACTGTAAGAGGCGCTGAACTTTAGCTGAGACATTACACTGAAGCCATGATACAAAGAACCTCACAACATGAAGTAAAAGAAACTGAAGCAAAGGCAGAAAATACATCCTCTTGGAGTAGCTGCAGAGATAGTAGAGCGGTCTACTTGCATTTGACCCATCTCCCTCTCCCCTCACTGCTACCATCAGGTAGGAGGTCCAGAGTCTTTGGCCCCACACTGCCAGATTTGGTAGCGATTGTTGCCCTACACCAGCTTCACTCTCCTCAGCACAGGACTGATTCTGCAGCTGTGGACTCACTTACTGAATTTCTGCAGCTCAATGTTCTATGTATGATTTGCTTACTCTTTTTGCTATTTGCGTGATTTGTATTCTTTTGAACTTTGGATATTTGTTAGTCTTTGCATTTTTTTGTGGATTTTGTTGGTTTTATGAGTGCAAGAAGGTTAATCTCAAGGATGTAAATGATATATATACTTTGATAATAAATCTGAACTTTGACATTTGAACTATGACCTACTGGTTGAAATTATTTGAAACTCATTGAATAATTTGGAAAGGTACCAGTGGATTGGAAAAAAAAGACAAATACAACTGCCTTGTTCAAGACACACATATACACATACATACATATATAGGCATCCGTTAGTTTCATGAAACCATGGATTTGTGCTTTGGAAGGTTTCCAGGGCGCAGGACTGGGCAAGGTTGTATGGAAGACTGGCAGTTGCCCATGCTGCAAGTCACCCCTCTCCACACCACTGATGTTGTCCAAAAGAAGGGCACTAAAGCTGATACAGCTTGGCACCGGTGTCGTCGCAGAGCAATATGTGGTTAAGTGCCTTGCTCAAGGACACAACACGCTGCCTCAGCTGAGGCTCGAACTAGCGACCTTCAGATCACTAGACTGACGCCTTAACCACTTGGCCACACGTATATATTTTTTATATATACACGCACACAGAGCTAGGGTGTGTAAGACTTCTGCACAGTACTGTATTTGTCAACATGGACTGGAGAGAAAGAGTGTGAAGGATGGTTGGGGGTGACACAGGTGCAGACACACCCAGCCCTGAGACACCAGGGAAAGTCATTTGATTCTAAACAACTGGTTTATTGATAATTACTGAATGTCCCTCTGGTTTTTCCCACTCCATCCCCTCTCCCTTCCCATTTTCCCAACCATGATTCCCTTTTCCCTGCCCCCTTCCCACTCTCAGTCCACAATAGAGACCCATATCAGAATCAGGTTTATCATCACTCACATATGTCACATTGTGCTGGGCACGTGGCCAAGTGGTTAAGGCGTTCGTCTAGTTATCTCAAGGTCGCTAGTTCGAGCCTCAGCTGTGGCAGCGTGTTTGTGCCCTTGAGCAAGGCACTTAACCACACATTGCTCTAGTCTGTGCGAGGAGTGGTGCCCCACACAGACTTCCAATCTGTGCCTTGTAAGGCATGAAAATTTCCGACACGGGCCTCTCATGGTCTGAGTCGACGTTCCCTCCCCACATATGTCATGAAATTTGTTTTTTTTATGTGGCAGCAGTTCAGTGCAATACATAAGATTACTACAGTACTGTGCAAAAGTCTTAGGCACCATAGCTGTATATATGTTTCTAAGACTCTTAAGCAGTACTGTATAACCAAGGAACAAGTAACCAGTTACTTGAAGAAGCATGATGACTTTGTGGAAGGTAAATCCTGTTTTAAGAATTTTCTGGAGTCCTTCAATGATACAACAAACAGAGTTCATGGAGAAACCTATAGATGTGTACATTATGACTTCTCTGATGCTGTCATGTAACAGCCTGGTGCACAAGACAGGAACTCATACTATTAGGGAAGGTATGTTAACATGGGTTGAAAACTAGTTATTTCACTGAAAGGAGAGAGAATAAATAGGACACAAGAAACTGCAGATGCTGGAATGTGGAACAACAACTAACTTCCGGCTGGTCTCATTAGCCTAGCAGATTCTGTTGCTGGTGGTGGGAGGAATAGAATGGACAGTTGTCATTACAAGTCAAGACCCTTTATGGGTTTTTAATGAAATGTAAAGATACATTTAGTGGAGTGCAGAATTAGATTGAGCTGGGGACCAGCCATTGATTTGGATGGGAGGGGATGCCATTAATGGATTGGGTGGGAAGTAGAGGGGTTGTCCAAGTTGTCCAAGGAGATGAAATTAATGGATTGGGTGGGAAGTAGAGGGGCTGGATGGAAAATAGTCAGGGAATGGACTGAGGGAGATGATGGGTTGTGAGGGTTGTCAGGAGAAAGTCATTAGTTGGATGGTGGATTGCTCCTCAGTAACGGCTGTCGGTCAGGTGTTGGAAGACAGGTAGATGAGGACAAAAGTTGGTGAAGAATCATGAGCTTGGGCGAGAAGTAGGGGTTACCACTATGTGGTGTGAACCTGAGAACTGTTGGATTCTTACAATGAACCTACTGTCTGAGTGAGGTTGCCCATGCCTGGCTGGGAGCTAATCAGTGAGGTACCCTTTCAATCAGTTCTTAGATTTGAATTGGCAAGACCGAAGCAAGATTTACATCTGTTGTACAGGTTCAGTAACCTCATCAAGATACTTTATTGCCACAGGCGACTGTGAAGGCCAAGTCATTAGGTCTGTTTAAAGTGGAGCCCTGATAGTGCATCAACAGTTACGTGGAAAAGGCAGGAGAATGGAATTGAGAGGGAGAATAAATCAACCAGGTTGGAATGGTGTAGCAGTGTCAATGGGCCGAATGGCCCTATTCTGCTCCATTGTCTTATGGGTGTTCTGGTGTTATGACATGATTAAACTTGATAGAATTTTTTACAATTTTGAGATACATAGAGAGGGTGGTCATTCAGAGTTCTTTTCCCAGGGTATAAATATTAGAATCAGAATCAGGTTTAATGTCACTAGCATATGTCGTGAAATTTATTAACTTTCTGGACTTTGTGGCAGTAGTACAATGCAATACATAATAATAGAGAATAAAACCTGTGAATTAGTTAAATTAAATAAGTAGTACAAAAAAAATAAAAATAAAAAAGTTGTGCAGTAATGTTCATGGGTTTAATATCTATTTAGATGGCAGAGGGGAAGAAGCTGTTCCTGAATCATTGAGTGTGTGCCTTTGGGCTTCTGTACCTCCTCCTGATGGTAGCAATGAGAAGAGGGCATGTTCTGTGCAATGGTGCTCCTTAATGATAGACACCGGCTATTTGAAGCATCATTAATTGAAGATATCTTGGACACTACAGAGCCCATGAGGGAGCTGACTAATTTTACAACTCTCTGCAGCTTACTTTGATCCTGTGCAGTAGTCCTACCCATATTAGACAGTGATGCAGCTTGTCACAATTCTCTCCATGGTACACCTGCAGAAATTTGTGAGTGTTTTAGGTGACAAACCAAATCTCCTCAAACTCCGAATGAAATATAGCCGCTGTCTTGCCTTCGTTACAGCTGCATCAATACGTTGGGGTCAGATTAGGTCCTCTGAGATATTGACACCCAGGAACTTGAAATTGCTCACTCCCCCACGCCCCCCCCCCCCACCTTCTGATCCCTCTGAGGACTGGTGTGTGTTCCCTCGTCCTACCCTTTCTGAAGTCCACAATCAGTTCTTTGACCTTAGTGATGTTGAGTGCAATGTTGTTGCTGCGACAGCACTCAACTAGCTGGTACATCTCACTCCTGTACACCCTCTCGTCACCACCTGAGATTCAGTCAACCATGGTTGTAACATCAACAAATTTATAGATGGCATTTGAGCTGTGCCTAGCCATACTGTCATGGGTGTAGAGAGAGTAGAACAGTGGGCTAAGCACATCCTTGAGATGCGTCAGTATTGATTATCAGAGGACATAGCTTTAAGGTGAGGGGGGTAGTTTAGAAGAATGAGGGAGGGGGTAGTTCTCAGTGAAATCCACTGAATATCAAAAGGCAGAAAGTATAGAGAGGACATGGAAATGATGATTTCAATTGTAGGAGAGTCTAAGATCAGAGGGCACAGACTCAGAATAGAAAGGCATCTCTACGGAAAAGAGACAATGAGAAATTTCTTTAGCCAGAGGATGGTGAATCTGTGGAATTCATGGCCGCAGATGGCTGTAGAGGCCAAGTCATTGGGTTTCTTTAAAGCGGAGGTTGATAGGTTCCCGGTTAGTAAGTGCGTCAATGGTTGGGAGGAGGAGGGTGGAGAATGAGTCTGAGAAGGAAAATACACCAGCCATGATCAAATAGTGGAAAGTCTTGATGGGCCAAATGGTCTAATTTTGTTCCTGTATTTTATTTCAATGGTTATAGGATAGGGATATACCAGTTTCATGAATCTAAATATAATGGAATACCACCAGCAACAACTTAAAAGTTTCCTAATTTAATCATACATCTCCCCTGGCCTGAAACTGCTCTCCAACCTCTCTGATAAAAACTGCAAACATTATAAAACTCAATATAATCTGTGAGCGGACTGAGTATTCTTGCATCACCTTTCCTACAAGCTGCAGATAAGAGCAACCAATTTATAATCTGTTCACCAGTTCAGAACAAGTCAACCATTTATTATCTACATTTATTTTTACACAAAGGTGATTAGACCCAGCCTGTCCAAGGGCTTGAATTTCTTGGGAAAGTTTAACTGTAAATTTATGTCCAGACTACGAATTTGCATTTAGATGGTACTGGAGTTCGTGAATGCATTAAAAGTGCACACTAGATGGCATAATGATTAAGATGATTAAGTCCTGTTGAATTCTATGTGAGTACAAAACCAGAACTGTATCACCACAACTTCTTACTAGAATTATATAATCTGTAATATAAGGAATATGGATATTTCATCTGTTGATCTCTGACCTTTCTTTCCAATATGCATGCAAAATTATGGCTGAATTAAGTTTGAACAGGTTTTTTTTTGTAAACTTGGAGTTTTAATGCCATGACTGCAAATTGAAAAATAATGGGTCCATCAGGGAAGGGACAGATTTGGGAAAAACAGAGACAGTAGAATAGGACAAAACTGAGGCATACTGTAGTGCTAAGGGTGAAGATTGAGTGTAATCAAAAGCAGAGAGAGCGAGAGAGAGAGAAGTAGGCAAAGGAGGAGGAAAGAAAGAGATTAGAGAGGAAAAAGGAAAAGAGGGAGTGAGAAAAAGGATGATAAAGAGACAGAAAGGAGTGAGCAAGTGAGAAAGAGGAAATATAGAAAACAAAGCAGGGAAGTTCTCCAGAAGTGCCTGATGGAGTGGATTAGAATGGTCGTTAGACCGTAAGTCCGGAAGACACAGGAGCAGAACTAGGCCATTCAGCCTATCGGGTCTGCACTGCCATTTCATCATGGCTGATCCTAGATCCCACTCAACCCCATACACCTGCCTTCTCGCCATATAATTCTGGTTACATAGAATCTAAAGTCCTGAAAAATTAACTGCAGGCTCTGCATTTCTTTGGTCTCCTCTGTGCCTGCTCACTTTTACAGTGGAATAGAAATGCCAGACACCTAGTTCAATATTGCATGTTAACACTGTGAATTTATGGCCCTGGAGAATGCTGCAGCAACCGACTACTGCCAAGCTGTTCCAGGGCTCCTGAACTAGAGAAACAGGGTTAATCCTTCTGGTATACAAGGACGTCAACATGAGACATTAATTTTGTTTGTCTCTTTGCAGATGTTGCCCGAGCTGCTGAGTAATTAAGACCATAGACATAGGGACAGAATTAGGCCATTTGGCCTATCCAGTCTGCTCTGCTCTGCCATTCCATTATGGCTGATTTATTATCCCGCTTAACCCCATTCTCTAGTCTTCTCCCGGTAACATTTGACATCCTGACTAATCAAGAACCTATCAACCTCCATTTTAAATGTATCCAGTGACTTGGCATCCACTGCCATCTAAGGCAATGAATTACAAAGATTCACTACCATCTGGCTAAAAAAATCCATCCTGTTCTAAGTGGACATCCCTCTATCAGGCGGCTGTGCCCACTGGTCCCAGACTCCTCCACTAAAGGAAACATCCTCAACACATCTACACTATCCAGGCCTTTCAATATTCAGTATGTTTCTGTGCAACCCCCTCTCATCCTGGTACAGGCCCATAGCCATCCAACATTCCTCATGTGCTTATCCTTTCATTGCCAGAAGCATTCTAGTGAACAACCTGTGGAACCTCTCCAATATCAGGCCATCCCTTCTTAGATAAGGGACTCAAAACTGCTCTCAGTACTCGATGTGTGATCTGATCAATCCTTTATATAGCCTCCACATTACATCCTTGTCCTCTTTATATTAGCATTCTAGTTCTCTTGAAATGAATGCTGACATTGCATTTGCCTTCCTTACTCAACTTGCAAGTTAACCTTCAGGGAACCTGGCATGAGGACTCCTTTTGCAGCTTTGATTTCGGAATTTTCTGCCAGTTTAGACAATAGTCTACACCTTTATTCCTTCTACCATACACTTGCCAACACTGTATTCCACCTGCCATTTATTTGCTCATTCTCCTAATCTCTTCAAGTCCTTCAGCAGACTCCCTGCTTGCTCAACACAACCCACCCTTCCACCTATCTTCGTATTGTTCACAACTTGGACATAAAGTTATCAGTTCTATCATCCAAATCACTGACGGATAATGTGAAAAGAAGCAGTCCCAATACCAACCCCTGCAGAACACCTCTAGTCATCAGCAGCCAATTAGAAAGGCTCCCGTTAGTCCCACAATTTGCCACCAGCCAATCTTCTATTCATGCTAGTATCTTTCCTGTAATACCATGGACTCTTAACTTGTTTAGTAGCCTCACATGCAGCACCTTGTCCAAGGCCTTCTGAAGGGCCTAAGTAAACAACATCCTCTGACTCTCCTTTATCTATCCTACTGTTATTTCCTCAAAGAATTCCAACACATGGAAGCAAAGACTTTCCTAAGAAAACCATGCTGACTTTGACCTATTTTATCAAGTACCTCTGAGTACCCTGAATTCTCATCTTTAATAATTGACTCCAACATCTTCCCAACCACTGAAGGCAAAGTAACAGGCCTATAGTTTCCTTCTTCTGCTTCCTTCGCTCCTTAGTGTGGAGTGACATTTGCAATGTTCCAGTCCTCCAAAACTATTCTGGATTCTAGTGATTTTTGAAAGGTTAGTACTAATGCCTCCATATTTTATTTCAGCTACATCTTTCAAAACCCTGGGGTGTAGCCCAATTGGTCCAGGTGACTTATCTACCTTCAGACCTTTCAGCTTCCCAAGAACCTTCTCCTTGATAATAGCAACTACACTCACTTATGCCACCTAACGCTTTCAAATTTCTGGCTCACTGCTGCTGTCTTCACAATGAACACTGACACAAAATACTTGTTAAGTTTGTCCGCCATTTCTTTGTCTTCTATTACTACCTCTCCAGTATCATTCCTAACATTTCTAGTCTTTATTGCTGAGTTCCATCATCTGCCATTTGTTTCTCATTTATATTAGATTACTTATGTGGAACAACAACTGTATCAAGTGACACACAATCCCTCTCATATAATGCCAACAAATACTTGGCATTTCTCTTTAAGTGGTCTGGCCAATGCAGATAAAACAATCAAATGCATCATCCAATACCTGGGATACCAATAGCATCCTCTGGGTGTATACAGATATTTTCTATTTACTCTGAATCATCTGGTTCCTTATGAGTCAAATCTGCTTAATTACAATCCTGGCAATAATTTCCCTCCTTTCTGATCTACCCTGGAATTGAGAAGAATGCAGGGGGATCTCATTGAAGCCTACCGAATGTTGAAAGGATTAGATAGGGTGGATGTGAAGAAGTTGTTTCCTACAGTGGGTTTATCCAGAACTAGAGGGCACAGCCTTAAAATTGAGGAGCAACCTTTTAGAATAGAGGTAAGGAGGAATTTTTTTTAGCCAGAGAGTAGTAAATCTATAGAATGTTCTGCCACGGACTGTGGTGGAGGCCAAGTCCATGGGTATATTTAAAGTGAAAGTTGATTGTTTCCTGATCAGTCAGAGCTTCAAAGGATATGGCGAGAAGACAGGTGTATGGGGTTGAGTGGGATCCAGGATCAGCCATGATGAAATGGCAGAGAAGATTTGATGGGCTGAATGGCCCAATTTTTCTCCTCTATCTTATGGTCTTAACCACAACATCTCATACACCATTATTTTCCAACCGCCTTACCCTCACCCCCTGAAATCCAGTTAATTTCCTCTCCCCATCAGCCACACACTCCCACTGGGCCCTCTTCCCCTATTTTACCCACCTTCCAACCCCATATTTCCTCTCCAACTTTCCTTCTTTCCAGATTCCTCCACCTATCACCTCGAATCTCACATATCTCTCTTTCTCTTTCTCTCTCCTCTCACTCTCTCACACATTCTCTCTCACTCTCTCTCTCTCTCTCTCTCTCTCACACACACACACACACACTCTCTCTCTCTCTCTCTCTCTCTCATTGTGGCAGCAAAGTTTTTGAAATGAATGAAAGTATCATCAACTTACAAATATTCCCTCATTCAGACACTTACCCTTGAGTCTAGTGAATGCCTAAGATCCAGAGTATAATCACCACACATCAAAGTTGCTGGTGAACGCAGCAGGCCAGGCAAAGGGTCTCGGCTTGAAGCATCGACTGCACCTCTTCCTAGAGATGCCGCCTGGCCTGCTGCGTTCACCAGCAACTTTGATGTGTGTTGCTTGAATTTCCAGCATCTGCAGAATTCCTGTTGTTTGTGTTTTTAAATCCAGAGTATAATGTTAAGGTCAGGATTCTTAGCAGTGTGGAGGAACAGAAGGATCTTGGGGTTCGTGCCCATAGATCCCTCAAAGTTCCTGCGCGTGATGATAGGGTGCTCAAGATGCTGTATAGTATGTTGGCTTTCATTAGTAGAGGGATTGAGCTCAAGAGCCACAAGGTAATGTTGCAGCTCTATAAAGCTCTGGTTAGAATGCACTTGGAGTATTGTGTTCAGTTCTGATTGCCTCACTATAGGAAGGATGCTGCCTGATTTAGAGGATATGCATTGTAAGGAGAGGCTGAGTGAGATAGGGAATTCACTCTTGAATGAAGGAGGATGAGGGCAGATGGTAGAAATGCACAAGATGATGAGGCCTAGATTGAGTGGATAGCCAGAGATTTTTTCCCAGGGTGGAAATGGTTAATACAAGAGGCCACAACTTTCTCATAATTGGAGGGATGTAAGAAAATTCATAGATGAAAGAAAAATGGAGAGCTATGTGGGAGGGAAGGGTTAAATTGATCTTGGAGTAGGTTAAACTGTCAGCACAATATCATGTGCTAAAGGGATGTATTATTCTCTATTTGTCATGTTCCATTTTCTATGCCTGTTGAAATGTGGACATTTGTGGACAGGGCCAATGAACTTAACCTGTTCTTTCACAGATTTGACATTGTGGCCCCTGCCCATTCCCCACATGAGCCATCTGTTGTCGGCCCCCAACCAACACACATTCCACTCTCCCCTCCTACCCTTCCTCACAGTCCCCCACCCTGCTCTCATGACTATACCCCTTCCCCACACGAAACCACCACGGTGGGCTTCACAGCTGAACAGGTGAGAAGACAGCTGAAACGTTTCAACCCAAGCAAGGCTGCAGGACCGGATGGTGTCAGTACCAGGGTGCTCAAAGCCTATGCCCCTCAGCTATGTGGAGTACTTCGCCATGTATTCAACCTGAGCCTGAGGCTCCGGAGTGTTCCTGTACTGTGGAAGACATCCTGCCTCATCCCTGTGCCGAAGACGCCGCGCCCCAGCGGCCTCAATGACTACAGACTGGTGGCATTGACCTCCCACATCATGAAGACCCTGGAGAGACTTGTTCTGGAGCTGCTCCGGCCTATGGTCAGGCCACACTTAGATCCCCTCCAGTTCGCCTACCAGCCCCGACTAGGATTTGAGGATGCCATCATCTACCTGCTGAACTGTGACTACGCCCACCTGGACAAGCCAGCGAGCACTGTGAGGGTAATGTTTTTTGACTTCTCCAGTGCGTTCAACACCATCCGCCCTGCTCTGCTGGGGGAGAAGCTGACAGCGATGCAGGTGGATGCTTCCCTGGGGGTCAGTGTGGACATGGTGGGTGATTAGAAATACCTGGGGATACAAATTGACAATAAACTGGACTGGTCAAAGAGCACTGAGGCTGTCTACAAGAAGGGTCAGAGCCATCTCTATTCCCTGAGGAGACTGAGGTTCTTTAACATCTGCCGGACGATGCTGAGGATGTTCTATGAGCCTGTGGTGGCCAGTGCTATCATGTTTGCTGTTGTGTGCTGGGGCAGCAGGCTGAGGGTAGCAGACACCAACAGAATCAACAAACTCATTCGTAAGGCCAGTGATGCTGTGGGGATGGAACTGGACTCTCTGACAGTGGTGTCTGAAAAGAGGATGCTGTCTAAGTTGCATGCCATCTTGGACAATGTCTCCCATCCACTACATAATGTACTGGTTGGGCACAGGAGTACATTCAGCCAGAGACTCAATCCACCGAGATGCAACACAGAGCGTCATAGGAAGTCATTCCTGCCTGTGGCCATCAAACTTTACAACTCCTCCCTTGGAGGGTCAGACACCCTGAGCCAGTAGGCTGGTCCTGGACTTATTTCATAAATTACTGGCATAATTTACATATTACTATGTAACTATTTATGGTTTTATTACTATTTATTATTTATGGTGCAACTGTAACGAAAACCAATTTCCCCCGGGATCAATAAAGTATGACTATGACTATGACAACATCACTTTGATGGAATGGGATTGGGTGGGTGACATGTTGATAAACTATATTGGAATTAAAGGGGTTTCAGTCTTCCTAATATGGTCCTCTATTGCTTTGACTGAAATAATATGGTTAATCTAAATGATGTTATCATAAGACAACTAGGGGAGTTATCTGTAGAAGGATGTTTGTGATAACTGGCATTTGCCAGCATGTACATTTAAAAGAGCTCAGAAAAAAGAAAATGCCATTTTGAATTATAATACAGAAGAAGATCACTTGTCCCACCTTGCCAAGTGCTGTTGAGACTAATCCCACTTTCCACTTCTCTGTTTGAAGGTTAACATAGATGAAATGACAAATTGGATAGCTGGAGAATAGAATGTAAGCAGCACTTTGCAGAAGACCTATATAACTGTAAATGGTGGGGTTAAGATTTACAGTGGTGGCAATCTGTTGCAATGTTGCAGGGAAATGACTTCAGGGATGTGTACAAAACTGAGAGTGACCCTATAGCTCAGTACTCAGGGACAGTTACACTGTTGGACTTTGACTTTTAGATAAGATGTTAAACCGAGGCACTGTCTACCCTTTTAGGCCACTGTAGAAGATTCTGTGTCACAATAAAAAGATTCTAGGTGTTCCTCGTGATGATATAACCAATAGTTACGCTTCGCAAATCACTCAGAAGCTTGTACAACCAGGCTGAACAATAGCTCCTACCCCACTGTTATCCCTATGATCCCCTTGACCTCACAATCTGCCTCGTAATGATCTAGGTGCTTATTGTTTACCTGCGCTGCACTTTCTCTGTAGCCTGTACACTTTATTCTTCATTGTAATTGTTTTACCTCAACACCGTGCAACACTCTGATCTGTATGAACAGTAGGAAAGATGAACTTTTCACTGTAGCTTGGTACATGTTACAATAATAAACCAACACCAATACTGATTTACAGCGCCTAACCCAAGTTTCTATATTAACAGTGAGCAAACCTGCAGATCGTCACACCAGCTGATAATATACAGTGAAATTAAAATCAGCATTTTACCCTGTCAGACACTTCCTCCTGCGCTAATACTTCCTCTACCAATTAGGCTATCTTTTCCAATTTTTTTAAAAAAAATTCAAATAGATTATGAGAACACTCAGTCCTCTTGTATGGTCATTTAGAAATGCATACATGCTTTAAGAAATGGTACAATGTTTCTCCGGAGCGATATCACAGAAAACAGGACAAACCAAAGATTAACACTGACAGAACCACGTAATTATAACATATAGTTACAGCAGTGCAAAGCAATACCATAATTTGATGAAGAACAAACCATGGGCATGGTAAATAAAGTCTCAAAAGTCCCCAAGTGGATCGACTCCCGAGTCCCCGATAGCAGACGGCTAAAAGGGAGAAACTCCCTGCCATAAACCTCCAGGCACCGTCAACTTGCCGATGCCTTGGAAGCAGCCGACCACAGCCGACACTGAGTCCATCCATCCGAAAACTCCGAGCTTCCGACCACCCTCTCGGAAACAGCCTCCCGCGCTCCATCCTCTGCCGAGCGCCTTCGACCTCACCCCAGCTGCTGAAACACGCAAAACCGAGGATTTCGGGGCCTTCTGCTCTGGAGATTCCGGTTACCACACAGTAGCAGCGGCAGCAGTGGTAAATACTTAACCACTTTTTGCCAAAGCTTTTACCCCCAAAGTTGTTCCACACCACACGCAAAATATCACCGACAGTGATCTTCAACGAATATCCTGTCAACACAAGTGGTACCACACCCGAATTCAGCTATGGGACATCTCAAAGTGGTGGCCACAGGATACTCCAACAGAATCCACGTATGGATTATCACCAACAGTATTTTATCACACAGGTGACCCTCTTCAAGGGAACCACCACCCAGGCAAGGCTCGACAAGATTCCACAAGCTTACCCCAAGCACACAACGTGATAGCCACTTATCCAGTTCCATGACATACGAAGTAACTCCAACAGTGATTTGCCACAGGGGTGTCTTTCTTCAGTGAACTACCATACCCAAACAAGGGTAACACACAAGTGGTATTCACAAAGGTTTTCCCCTCACCAGACAGCCCACTCCTGTGGATTAACTATGTGACAATCACACTTTTGTAGTCCAATGGAAACAAACTCACCCTCATGGACTACTTAGAGAGAGAGTCCAAACTGTGATCTCTTTGTCACGAGGTTTCTTCTGTTTCATACCTATCTCTTCTCTCTTCTCTTCCTGTAAACTTGTTCTAGTTGCAGAAAACTTGTGAGAGTCATTTATCAATACTCAGGATCGACCTAAACTCACCCCTTTTGGGCTACTGAAAGTTTAAACCAGCGACCAACTCACTGGTGTCTTCCATTGACCGAATCCATCTTGACTCTAACTGTATGTGTCTGTGTGTCCTTGTATATTCAAAACAAACTGTGAGCAGTCTTTGCCCCTCTTTCTCTCTGTAACAAGCTATTTGTACTGTACAGCTTTCTCCTTCCCATAGGCAGGGTTCTTAAAGGCACAGTCCATAATGGGTAAACCTTAGGATTTCGTCACAGGAGGCATACCACGTGGTAATGTGGAGAACATATAAGCTCCCTATAGACGGTAGTAGAATTGAACCTGGATCACTTACTGTAATTACATTATGCTAATATCTCCTCCACTGCTGCCCCAAAGCACATTAAAGTCATACAAAAAGGGGAAAAAAACAAAACAGCAGAATGCCTCGTAATACTACAGATAAAGTGAAGTGCCTTGATGAGTTAACTGAGAGAGCAATCGCTTATCTTTGTGATGGGCTAATTGGCCTAATTCTGCTCCTATGTCTTGTGGTCTTACTTACAGGGACAAGGCCGGGGAGTGGGGCTGAGGAGGAGAAAAAAGGACGATTGAATTGTGGAATGTACTCAAAGGGCGAAATGGCCTAATTCTGCACCTATATCTTATGGCCTTATCGTATAGGAGAACCTTTCAGTAGTCTCATAATATTGGGACAGAAGCTGCCCTTGATGCTAGTGGTAGGTGTTGTATTTTCTGCCTGATTGGAGGAGGGAGAAGGTCGTATCTCCAGGCTGGAGGGGTCCTTAACTATGTTGGCTGCTTTCCCAAGACAGCAGGATGGAGTCAACAGAGGGGAGCAAGTAAGTATGAGGTTTGAGGACCACTTCCAATACTTGCTCCAATTGAAAGCTACACTCAGTGGCCACTTTATTAGGTACACTTGTACACCTTGTTAATGCAAATATCTAATCAGCCAAACCTTAAGGTTGTCATAGCCAGGCGAGGTAGTGAGGTTAAGTTCCCCTCTACATATTAAATGCTCCCAATGGCATGCACCTCAAACAGCCTCTAACAACCAAGTCCACTACACATGTGGCTCAGGTACTAAGCCTGGCAAAACTATTTGTACTGACAGGAGAAAGGGCAAATGTGGGCTACTGGTGCCATGGGTAGTTGCTTCAGGCAGATGGGACTCATTAGTCCTGGGAGGCAGCTCAACTAAGAGAAGGAAAACTTTGATCTCAAACCTCCACTGCCATGCAGCTATAGCCACTCACAGAGAAAGGCTTCGGGAGTAAATCCCGAGGCAAATTCTGGAGTCCCTAAGGCAGTCCTACGTTGTGTTCAATGCTGACTGGCATCCCCTGCAATGCCACTGGTGCCAAATTGTATTCGTCTCAGCCGTTCCTTTGGATTCACTGAGCTATATGGAAAGGGAGAGCTGGCTTCATGGGGAACAGCCTGCTCCCTATATCATACTGCACTGGCTGGCGTATCACGTAGAAAGCTAGGATGCAATAACCATGGTCAACCCTGGAAGGCTTCAATTAGCCAATCATGTGACAGCAGTACAACGCATAAAAGCAGACAGACATGGTCGAGAGGTCCTGCTGTTGTTCAGGCCAATGAAATGTGATCTAGGTGCTTTTGACAGTGGAATAATAGCTGCTGTCAGATGGGGTGGTTTGAGTATCCCTGAAACTGCTGATCTCCTGGGAATTTCATGCACAATAGACTCTAGAGTTTACAAAGAATGGTGTGAGAAACAAAAAATATCCAGTGACCAGCCGTTCTGTGGGTGATATTGCCTTGTTAATAAGCAACAGGAAGGTGACAGTAGCTCAGATAAGCATGCATTGTAACAGAGGTGTGCAAAAAAAACATCTCTGGATGCACAACATAATGAACTTTGAAGCGGACGGGATCAGCAGCAGATCATGAACATACAATCAGTGACCACTTTATGAGGTACAGGAGGTTCCTAACAAAGTGGCTACTGAGTATATGTGGTATATGTTGTAGTTAAGGAATTTATGTTACCTGATTGCATATTCACCTTCTACAACTGAAGGTTAATTTCTTTTCAGTCATTCTTCTTTCAATTATAATCTTCAACATTTTGCCCTCAGGTTATTGAATGATTGACTAAATTCTTTTATTTTTCCAATTTCTTCATCATTTTGAAAGCCACTGCCTGATAACTTCTCAACTTCTGTGTTCCAGTAAAGTGATTTTCATTTCCTTTAGTCCCCACTTCATAACTAAAGCCTCTCATCCCTGGTTTTATCTCAGTGAATCTCTTCTGCAGTCTTTCACTATATCAGTGAATCTTTCCAAAATACAGTGAGCAAATACAGAGAGGAATATTTTCTGACTTTCGGAGTATGGAGAGCTGACAATTGTCCATTGTGGTTTCTTGAGGTGCACAGGAGGGAGGAAGTGACCATGTGAATCTGAAAATAATGATTTCTATTTTCCATATGTTGGCTAATGACAAATTAATATGAGCAGCACTCAGTTTGTGTTCTTGTTGAAGAGAAATTCTAAGAATGCTGGAAATTAAAAAAAAATAAGAAATACTCAAACACGAGGAAATCTGCAGATGCTGGAAATTCAAGCTACACACATCAAAGTTGCTGGTGAACGCAGCAGGCCAGGCAGCATCTCTAGGAAGAGGTACAGTCGACATTTCGGGCCGAGACCCTTCGTCAGGACTAACTGAAAGAAGAGCTAGTAAGAGATTCGAAAGTGGGAAGGGGAGGGGGAGATCCAAAATGATAGGAGAAGACAGGAGGGGGAGGGATGGAGCCAAGAGCTGGACAGTTGATTGGCAAAAGGGATATGAGAGGATCATGGGACAGGAGGCCTAGGGAGAAAGAAAAGGGGAAGGGGGTAAACCCAGAGGATGGGCAAGGGGTATAGTGAGAGGGACAGAGGGAGAAAAAGGAGAGAGAGAAAAAGAATGTGTGTAGATATATAAATAAATAACAGATGGGGTACGAGGGGGAGGTGAGGGAGGTTTGAGAAGTCAATGTTCATGCCATTAGGTTGGAGGACACCCACACGGAATATAAGGTGTTTTTCCTCCAACCTGAGTGTGGCTTCATCTTTACACTAGAGGAGGCCGTGGATAGACATATCAGAATGGGAATGGGACGTGGAATTAAAACGTGTGGCCACTGGGAGATCCTGCTTTCTCTGGCGGACAGAGCGTAGGTGTTCAGTGAAACAATCTCCCAGTCTGTGTCGTGTCTCACCAATATATAGAAGGCCACATCGGGAGCACCGTCCGCAGTATATCACCCCAGCCAACTCACAGGTGAAGTGTCGCCTCACCTGGAAGGACTGTCTGGGGCCCTGAATGGTGGTAAGGGAGGAGTGTAAGGGCATGTGTAGCACTTGTTCCGTTTACAAGGATAAGTGCCAGGAGGGAGATCAGTAGGGCGGGATGGTGGGGGGACGAATGGACAAGGGAGTCGCGTAGGGAGTGATCCCTGCGGAAAGCAGAGCGGGGGGGGAGGAAAAGATGTGCTTAGTGGTGGGATCCTGTTGGAGGTGGCGGAAGTTATGGAGAATTATATGTTGGACCCAGAGGCTGGTGGGGTAGTAGGTGAGGACAAGGGAAACCGTATTCCTAGTGGGGTGGTGGGAGGATGGGGTGAGAGCAGATGTGCGTGAAATGGGGGAGATGCATTTGAGAGCAGAGTTGATAGTGGAGGAAGGGAAGCCCCTTTCTTTAAAAAAGGAGGACATCTCCTCGTCCTAGAATGAAAAGCTTCATCCTGAGAGCAGATGCGGCGGAGACGGAGGAATTGCGAGAAGGGGATGGCATTTTTGCAAGAGACAGGGTGAGAGGAGGAAAGAGCCAGGAGCTGGACAGTTGATTGGCAAAAGGGATAGGAGAGGATCATGGGACAGGGGGCCTAGGGAGAAAGAAAGGCTTTTCATTCCAGGACAAAGGAGATGTCCTCCTTTTTTAAAGAAAGGGGCTTCCCTTCCTCCACCATCAACTCTGCTCTCAAATGCATCTCTCCCATTTCACGCACATCTGCTCTTACCCCATCCTCCCGCCACCCCACTCGGAATAGGGTTCCCCTTGTCCTCACCTACCACCCCACTAGACTCCGGGTCCAACGTATAATTCTCCGTAACTTCCGCCACCTCCAACGGGATCCCACCACTAAGCACATCTTTCCCTCCCCACGCTCTGCTTTCCGCAGGGATCGCTCTCTATGCGACTCCCTTGTCCATTCGTCACCCCTATCTCCCCCCACCGATTTCCCTCCCAGCAATTACCCTTGTAAGCGGAACAAGTGCTACACATGCCCTTACACTTCCTCCCTTACCACCATTCAGGGCCCCAGGCAGTCCTTCCAGGTGAGGCGACACTTCACCTGTGAGTCGGCTGGGGTGGTATACTGCATCCAGTGCTCCCGATGTGGCCTTCTATATGTTGGTGAGACACGACACAGACTGGGAGATCGTTTCGCTGAACACCTATGCTCTGTCCACCAGAGAAAGCAGGATCTCCCAGTGGCCACACATTTTAATTTCTTGTCCCATTCCCATTCTGATATGTCTATCCACGGCCTCCTCTACTGTAAAGATGAAGCCACACTCAGGTTGGAGGAACAACACCTTATATTCCGTCTGGATAGCCTCCAACCTGATGGCATGAACACTGACTTCTCAAACTTCTGCTATTGCCCCACCTCCCCCTCGTACCCCATCCGTTATTTATTTATATATACACACATTCTTTTTCTCTCTCTCCTTTTTCTTCCTCTGTCCCTCTCACTATAACTCCTTGCCTATCCTCTGGGCTTCACCCCCCACCCCCTTTCTTTCTCCCTAGGCCTCCCGTCCCATGAACCTCTCCCTTCTCCAGCCTCATATCCCTTTTGCCAATCAACTGTCCAGCTCTTGGCTCCATCCCTCTCCCTCCTGTCTTCTCCTATCATTTTGGATCTTCCCCTCCCCCTCCCACTTTCAAATCTCTTACTAGCTCTTCCTTCAGTTAGTCCTGACGAAGGGTCTCGGCCCAAAACGTCCACTGTACCTCTTCCTAGAGATGCTGCCTGGCCTGCTGCGTTCACCAGCAACTTTTATAGGAAAAACTCAGCAGATCAGACAGAGTGAACAGGCCAGAAAGTGATTTGCAAGACATTAGTATGTATCTACAGCAAGTAATGAGGGAAGCAAGCAGAATACCTTAATTCATGAACACAAGAAATTCTGCAGACGCCGGAAATCCAAAGCAATACCCATACAGTGCTGAGGAACTCAGCAGGTCAATTAGCATCTATGGGAATGAATAAACAGTTGACACTTTGGGCTGAATAAAAAGGCAGGGGGAGGGGAAAGAGGATAGCAGATGGAGCAGGCGTGCTGAACGAAGCGGTCCCGCAGGTTACAATAGGTCTCACCAATGTAAAGAGCCGCATCAGGAGCACAAGACACAATAGATGTCCCCAACAGGGTCGCAGGTGCAGTGTTGCCTCACAATAATTCATTGTTGGCGATCTGAATACTGAAGTATGTTGCCAAGCAAGTTGATAAGGTAGTTAAGAAAAC
The DNA here is from genome assembly GCF_030028105.1 of Mobula birostris. Lineage (NCBI taxonomy): Eukaryota > Metazoa > Chordata > Chondrichthyes > Myliobatiformes > Myliobatidae > Mobula > Mobula birostris. The sequence continues at coordinate 5,975,910 of NC_092390.1, read as the reverse complement.
TTACGGTGTGTTGGCCTTTATTAGTTGGGGGTTGTTAGGTCAAGAACCATGAGGTAATGCTACAGCTCTACAGAACTCTGGTTAGACCACACTCAGAATATTGTGTTCCATTATAGAAAGGGTGTGGAAGTTTTAGAGAGGGAGCAGAGAAGATTTCCCAGGACTAGTTGAGCAATCTAGAAGTTTCCTGTTTGGAGAGAAAATGAATAAGAGGTGACTTGATGGAGTTAAATGAGATAAGAGGCATGAATGCTATTTATATAAGGGAGCTTATATAGGATGGAATGGAAGCTATTTATATAAGGGAGCATAACCAGCAGGTTCAGGAGCAGTTATTACCCTTAACCAACAGGCTCCTGAAACATTGCGAATAACTTCATTCACTGCAACTCTGAACTCATTCCATAACCTACAGACTCAATTTCAAATGCTCTGCAACTCATGTTCTTAGTATTATTTATTTTTATTTTCACAGTTTGTCTTCTTTTTTATATTGGTTGTTTGTCAGTCTTTGTTTATGTATGTTTTTTTTTCATAAATTCTGCTTTATTTCTTTACTTTCTTCCAAATACCTGCAAGAAACTTAATCTAAAGGTAGTATATAGTAATATACTCTATATGATCTACTTTGACCTTCAAATTTTAAGGTGATTGGAAGAAAGCATGGGGGAATATCAGAGGTAGATTTCTTTACAGAGAGATGTAAGTGCTTGCGATGCATTTCCATGGGTGGTCTAGAGGTAGATGCATTACAGACATTAAGACACTCTTAGGTAGACATGGGTGAAAGGAAGATGGAGAACAATGTCGAAAGGAAGGATTAGATTGACCCTAGAGTAGGTTAAGAGGTAGGCTCAACATCATGGGCTGAAAGGCCTGACTGTGTTGTGTTGTTCTATGTTCAAAAATGATGCAGAAAACAGAATACATCCAGTGAGCAGACAGTTCTGAGGGTGAAAACTCCTTATTAATAAGAGAGGTTTGAAGAGAATGGCCAGAGTGGTTCAAGCTGAAAGGAAGGTGAAAGTAATTCAAATAACCATGTGTTACAACAGTGGTGTGCAGATGAGTACCACTGAATGGACAACACATTGAATCTTGAAGTGGATGGGAACCGCAGCGGAAGACCACAAACGTACACTCAGTGACCATTATAAGGTAAAGGAGATTCCTAATAAAGTGGCCACTGAGTGTATGTGGTATATGTAGTAGTTAATGATACAATGTCACCCGACTGCGTGTTCATCTTCTACAATAGGTTAATTTCTTTTCTGTCATTCTTCTTTCAATTATAATCTTCAACATTTTGCCCTCAGGTTATTGAATGATTGACTAAATTCTTTTTTTTTCCAATTTCTTCATTATTTTGAAAGCCACTGCCTGATAACTTCTCAACATCTGTGTTCCAACCGATTTTCATTTCCTTTAGTCCCCACTTCATAACTAAAGCCTCTCATCCCTGGTTTTATCTCAGTGAATCTCTTCTGCAGTCTTTCACTATATCAGTGAATCCTTCCAAAATGCATTCAGCAAATACAGAGAGGAATTTTTTCCTGAGTATGGAGAGCTTACAATTGTCCATTGCGGTTTCTTAAGGTGCAGAGGAGTGAGGGAGTGACCATGTTACTCTGTATTGACAAAAACAATGACTTCTATTATTCATACAATGGCTAATGACAGAAACTAATAAAAGAACCATTTAAAACAAGATGAGAAATACTCAGCAGATCAGACAGCATTCATAAACAGAACCAACAGGCCAGACAGTGATTTACAAAAGGCTAGAAGCAGGTGCAACAAGCAATTAGGGAAGCTAATAGAATGCTATAATTCATTGTTTGGAAACTGAATACTAAAGCACGTTACCAAGCAAATTGATAAACTGGTTAAGAAGGCGTATGATGTGTTGACCTTAGATGGGGGGTTGATTTCAAGAACCATGAGGTAATCCTGCAGTTCTACAGAACTCTGGTTAGACCTCATTTAGAATATCGTGTTCTGTTCCGGTTGCCTTATTATAGGATGGATGTGGAAGCTTTAGAGAGGATGCAAAGATTTACCAGGATTAAAAACAAGAGAAAGTCTGCACATGGTGGAAACCCAAGCAACACACACAAGATGCTGGAAGAACTCAGCAGGCCAGGCTGCATCCATGGAAAAGTGTACAGTCGGTCTCGGCTTGAAACATGGACTATACTCCTTTCCACAGATGCTGCCTAGCCTACTGAGTTCCTCCAGCATTTTGTGTGTGTTACCAGCATTAGTTGAGCATTCACTTTGGAGAGAAGCAGAATGAAAGGTGACTTGTTGGAGCTGTATAAGATGATAAGAGCATAGATAGAGTGGACAGCCAGAGATATTTTTCAAGGATGGAAATAACTTATATGAGTGGACATAACCACCATGTTCAGGAACAGTTATTATTCTATAAGTATCAGGCTCCTGAACCACTAGGAATAACTTCACTCACTGCAACTCTGAATTGAGTCCACACCTGTCAGACTGTTTCAAATATTCTCCAACTCACGTTCTCAGTATTTAAAATTTTTTTATTTGCACCAATTGTGTCATTTTGCATGTTAGTTGTCAGTCTTTATTATGTATGTTTTTTCATAAATTCTATTTTATTTCCTTATTTTTCTGTAAATCCCTGCAGGAAAATTAATCTAAAGATAGTATATGGTAACACGCTTTATACGATTTACTTTGACTAATTTTAAGGTGATGGGCAGGAAGTATAGGTGGTATGTCAGAGGTAGGTGTGTGCAACGCTCTGCTGGGGATGGTGTAGTGGTGGATACATTAGGGGCATTGAAGAGACTCCTGGACAGGCACATGGATGAAAGAAAAATGGAGAGTTACTGTATGTGGAAGGGAAGGATTAGGTTGAGTTCAGAGGTAGGCATAACATCATGGGCTGAAGGGTCTGTACTGTGTTGTACTATTCTATGTCTTAATTTTGGTTATATAGAATATTGGTAAAAAGTATTTTCCTGTCATGGCAGTTTGGGTAATAGAAATTTGTCTTTATGGAATTCACAAATCCCTACCCAAAAATCTACAGAATGCAATTCTGTTTCATGGGCTGTCTGCATTGCTCTACTTACTTACCCAAGTGGGGAGAGCCCAGAGGAGGACTGCCCGGTGAGTACCTGGAGTGGGAAGGTTGTCTTATGAAGGAAGAACTGTGTCTGCTGGAGTTCAAGAGAATGAGAAAAGACAATGGCAATATTTATGATCCATAGAACACAGAACATAGAACTGTACTAGGAACAGGGCACGCGGCCCACATTGTTGCTCCGAACCTGATAAAAAGCAAATCAAAAACACCCAATTACTAATGCCTTCTACCTACACAATGTCCATATCCCTCCATCTTCCTTACGGCCATGTGCCCATCCAAATGTCTCTTAAAAGCCTCTAATGTATTTGCCCCTACCACCGTACCAGGCAGAGGATTGTCGTAGTGTGTTAGTGATAAAGTGGGAAGGCTTTGGCTTAGCAGACTTTGGCATGAACAGGTGAAGGCACAGTTAAGAAGCAGAAAGCCTTTTTTTTAGTGTAGAGTTAGTCAGGATGGAATGCTCCTCCTGTCAGATGTGGGAATTCAGGATATCTGACAGTTTTCCCGATGACTACATCTGCAGAAAGTGCACCCAATTCCTATGCTTGACTGACCAGGTCAAGAAGCTGGAACTGGAGTTGGATGTAGTCAGGATCATCTGGGATGTTGGTGGTATTATAGATGAGACTTTTGAAGCGGTGGTCACACCTGGAGTACAGGCTTTGGGACTGTAGATGAGGTGAGGGGATTAAGAAGTCAGTGCAGGGTTCCCCTGTCCCATTCCCCTCTGCAACATTAACCTCTTTGGATACTGCTGGGGGTGGGATAATGACCCAATAGATCACAGCAGCAGCAACCAGGCCGGTGGCACTGTAGGCTGAGGCTCGACAGGGAAGTGTGAAGTCAGTAATGACAGGGGACTCGATAGTTAGGGGGGCAGAAAGGAGATTATATAGCTTCAAAAGAGAGACCAGTATGGTGTCTTGCCTCATGCCGCTAAGGTCCAGGATGTATTGGAGCAGCTGCAGGATATTCTCAAGGGGGAAGGGGAACAGCCAGAGCTCATGGTGCATATTGGCACCAATGACATAGGCAGAAAAGGGGAAGAGGTTCTACGCAGTGAATATATATAGTTGGTAATGAAAGAGGCTGAAGAGAAGGACCTCCAAGGCAGTAATGTCCAGATTACTCCCTATGCCACGAGCTAATGCAGATAGGAATGGGATGATAACATGGATGGACAAGTGGCTGAGAAGATGGTGCAGGGGACAAGGATCCTTTTCTGGGGAAGGAGAGACCTGTACCAGAGGGATGGGTTGCACCCTGAACTGGAGGGAAACCAATATTCTGGTCCGGAGGTTTGTTGATGTTGCTCAGGAGAGTTTAATCCAGACCTGGGAACTGGAACCCCAGGTCAGTAAGGGAAGGTTCGGACCAGAAGGTAGTTGTCAGGGAAAGTATTGAAAGGCAAAATTGAAATAATAGATACAATGGGTTGGATAGTTTGAAGTGTGTATATTTTAATGCTAGGAATATTATGTGTAAGGGTGATGAACTTAAAGCATGGATGAGCACATAGAACTATGATGTTGTAGGTATTACTGAAGCTTGATTGAAAGAGGGTGATTAATGTACAAAGTTTTCAAAGTTTTAGAAAAAATAGTGAAGGAGGTAAAGGGGGGTGGATTTGCACTATAAGTCAAGGACAATATCACAGTTGCATTCAGGGGAGACATAATGGAGGGGTCAGACACTGAGTCCATTTAAGTAGACCTCAGGAACAGGAAGGGTGCAATCACACTGATGGGATTGGACTACAGACACCCCTAATAGCCACTGGGACACTGAGGAACAGATATGTAATCAGATTAAGGAAATGGGGTTGTTGTCATGGGGGATTTCATTGATATAAACTCGGACCTCCTTAGTGTAAGGGTTTAAGGTGGGGCAGAATTCCTTAAGTGTATCCAGGAAGGTTTCTAAATCAATATGTGAATGGCTCAGTGAGAGGAGGGGACGCTCTGGGCCTGGTGTTGAATGAACCTGGCCAGGTTACTGACCTTTCAGTGGGAGAACAGTTAGGGAACAGTGACCACAACTCCTTTACCTTCAGGATAGCTGTAGATAAGGATAGATGTGGTCCTTGCGGGAGAGTTTTAAATTGGAGTAGGGCAAATTACAAGAGCATTAGGCAGGAACTGAGAAGAATTATTTGGGAAGACATCAGTCCGCATCGGACATGTGAAGAGTGTTTAAAGATCAATTGCACAGAGTACAGGAAAAGTACGTTCCTGTCAGAAGGAAGGACAGGGATGGAAAGATAAGAGAACCTTGGATGTCCAGAGAGGTGATGAAGAAGAAAAAGAAAAAGTATGTGAAGTTTCAGAAGTGGGGGACATTTTCTCACAGAGAATGTGAGTGTAGCATTTAATAAGTACTTTGTTTCAGTATTTACCAAGGTAAAGGACGTGGAGGAGCAGGAGATCAGTACTGAAAATATAAGTAAGTTAGGGCATTTAGAGGTCAAGAAGGAGGAAGTGTTGGGCCTCCTAATGAGTATTAAGGTGGATAAGTCCCCAGAGCCTGATGGGATTTACCCCTGGTTATTGAAGGAGGCAAGAGACAAGATTACTGGGTCCCTGACCCGTACCTTTGTGTCCTCTCTAGCCACAGGCGAGGTCCCAGAGGACTGACGCGTTGGCTAATGTTGTTCCTCTACTTAAGAAGGAAACAAGGGAAAATCCTGGGAACTACAGAACTATAGACCGGTGAGTCTCACGCCAGTTGTAGAAAAATTGCTGGAGAAGATTCTTAGACATAGGATATCTGAGCATTTGGAAACCCATGGCCTAATTAGGAAGAGCCAGCACGGCTTTGTGCGGGACAGGTCATGTCTTACCAACTTGAGTATTTTGACAAGGTGATGAGAGAGATTAATCAGGGTAGGGCAGTGGATGTTGTCTACATGGATTTCAGTAAGGCGTTTGACAAAGTCCCTCATGGGAGGCTAATTGCAATGACTGTTTAAAAAGAGGTGTTTAATATGTAGCTGAGGCAAAGTTTGTCCCTTGGAAGAATGGTTTTGACATTGGTTTATTATTGCTACATGTATTAAGATACAATGATAAGATTATCTTCCATACTGTTTATTTAGATTAAATCATTACACAGAGTATTGAGTTAGAATAGGTAATAGGAACAATGCAGAATAAAGTATTGAAGCTACTGAACAAAAGTGCTGTGCAGGTAAACAATAGAGTGCAAGATCCTGACGAGCTAGATTGTGAAGCCAACGGTCCAGCCCTTATTACAACAGGCCTGTTCAAGCATCTGATAGCAGTGGGATAGAAGCTGTCTTTGACCCTGGTGATAGAAGCTTTCAGGCTTTTGTATCATCTGCTCAGTGGGAGAAGGGAGAGGAGAGGACATGTGGTGGTGAGAGGGGTCTTTGACAATGCTGGCTGCTGTACTGAGACAGTGAAAATTGTGCATAGGCCATAGAACAGTGTAGCAAAAGAACAGGCCCTTCGGCCCACAATGTCGTGCTGAACCAGCAAAAAAGTAAATCAGAAACCCCCAAAAAACTAATCCCTTCTACCTACACAATGTCCATATCCCTCATATGCATGAGAATATCTAATCTCATATTCATCTGCTCATCTAAACAGTCTTAAAGCCTCTGATATGTTTGCCTTTACCACCAAACCAGGCAGTGGATTCCAGGCATCCACCACTCTAAGTAAAAAACATTCCCTTTGAACCTACCTCCCATCACCTTCAATGCATGCCCTCCGGTATCAGATATTTCTACCCTGGGAAACAGATACTCTCTATCCACTAGCTGTGCTTCTTATAATCCTGGAAATCTCTATCAGATCTCCCCTCAGCCTCTGACACTCCAGAGAAAACAACCCAGCCTCTTGTGATAGCACATGCCCTCTAAACCAGGCAGCATCCTTGAAACCTTCTTCTGCACTCTCTCTAAAGCCTCAATATTCTTCCCAGAGTAGGGCAACCAGAACTGTATGCAGTACTCCAGATGTTGCCTAACTAGTGTTTTATAAAGTGGCAACACAACTTCTTGACGCTTAACTCAATGTCCCAACTAATCAAATCAATCATTCCACAAGCGTTCTTAACTACCCTGTTGATTTGTGTGCATGGAGATCTTTCATGGAGCTATAAACTTTGACCCCAAAGTCTCTTTGCTCAGCAACACTGTTAAGGGTTTTGCATTGTCTCCTTGCATTTGCCCTACCAAGGTATCACACCTCACATTTATCTCTGTCCATATCTGCAACTGATCTGTATCACACTGTATTCTTTGTCAGTCTTCTACACTATCCACAACTCCACCAATCTTGGTATCATCCACAAACTTGCTAACCCACCCATCCAGGCGTAGACAGAGTCCATGGCTGCTTTCCATGATGCGCTGAACTGGATCGACAACTCTGCAGATTCTTGCAGTCATGTGAAGAACAGTTGTCATACCAAGCAGTTATGCATCCAGGGAGAAAGCTTTCTATGGTGAAAGTCACTGGGAACATGCTGAATAATCTTTAGCCTCCTAAGGAAATGGAGGCATTGGTGAGCTTTCTTATAGTGACTGGATGGGATATTGGTGACGTTGACATCTAGGAACGTAAAGCTCTCAATCCTCTCAGCCTCAACACCGGCGATACAGACAGGAGCATGTGCAATGATCCACTTTTCTAAAGTCAATGATTAGCTCTTTTATTGGCATTGAGGGAAAACGGTTGCCGTGATACCATGACACTCATCTCTTGCTGAGTTTTTGCAACCTTCCTCCCCAAAAGCCAGTGGAAGTATAATCTCTAAATATTTTTAAGTCAAAGATTGACAGATAAAAAGCAATTAAGGGGCTGAAATCTTAATGTGATATATGGGATTGTGGAGTTGAGTTTACAATTAGATCAGTCATTATCCAATTGAATAGCCTGCTCCTGTTCCTATTTGCATATTCATATATTCCTGTGATCCTCTAGGACCTACCCTGTCACTCATCTGTTCTTCATTGAGCAAGGTGTGATTGGCTTATCTATCTGTCTTCCCACACACCAGGAATCTTCATTGCTGAGTAGATGTGAGGTACAAGGCCCCCCCCCGACTCCCTTGACAACTGGCTAGGAGGCAACGTTAAGAGAATATTACTAACAACTGTCAAAGATCTGATGCCTCCTGACAGTTTCAAAATCGCACTAAAATTCAAAGACATTTAAAACATTGAAGTGAATGATTAAAACATTAAGAAAATTAAAGGTCATACCAGAAATCATTAAATGTATTAAACCAACATCAGCTCTTGTGGTTCCTGATTGAGAAGAATGGGGTGTCTGATCCTTTGCCAAGTCAGTACAGATGCACACTCAGCTATATCAAAGCCAGTAAATACTATAGGTTGACCTTGGCCCGATCTGTCAGAGGCTGGCAGGATTCAGCCCACGTTTCAGATTGGTGACCTTGCAAAGGATAACAACCAAAAAAGGCACAAAAACCAGAACGCATGTAGCAGCAGGCTAGATAGCTAGGAGGATTAATGGCACCTAATAGCGACTCTTTTGTTTGCATCTTTGGAAACAGCTCTATTTCCATCTTCAATATCTCTATTTTTCCCTTTCAAGGTTTTTTTGAAGATCCTGACCTGGAGCTACACACTGACTACAGTTCTTTGCAGGAATGGGACCCGCTCTCGGGGTTTCATAACTGGCTGTTGTTCGGCACACCAAGGGCTCGGCCTAAGAGCTTCACTCGCCTTCAGAGGACCGAGATTTTGTGGCCCTGGAGACAGGAGGATTGAAGGTCAGTGTCACGGCAGGAGATCGCTGTGTCATCAGGGGAGTCAGAAGATCTACGGCTGTATGCCCAGAGAGCCAAGACCTTTGGGCACAGAGCTCGGAAAAAGCGATACAACAGACTTTTAACATCATAAACCAGCGAGTTGTTTGTTATGTCTCCCCTCTCGCTGTGAAATGGAGACATCTCTTTCTCCCTTATTAGGGAGAGAGAGAGCCTGTGGTATGTTGAAGACCAGGTGAACAAGTAGTCTTTGGAGTACTGCAAGTCTGTGTCTTTACTGTTGCTTCGCTCACGCTTGAGTGCTCGGTGGCGGGTGCTGATGCTTTTTTTTGACGGTGGAAGGAAAAGGGATTGTTCTTGATGCTGCTTACACATGGGAGGGAGGAGAGCTGGGGGGGGTGACTTTGGGGCTCTAACATTTAACTGTCATTCACTCTTTGGGGGCACTGCTCTGTTTTTGTGGATGGTTGCTAAGAAAAAGCATTTCAGGATGTATATTGTATACATTTCTCTGACATTAAAAGTACCTTTGAATGTCCCACAGCTGTAAGACTTGAGTAGACCACTTGCACGATAAGGTGGCCTCTTGACCTCACAATTTATCTTGTTATGGCCATCGTGTCTCATTGTCTGCACTGCACTCTCTCTGAACTGCAACATCACTGTCTATTCTGTATTCTGTTATTCCGTTTCCTTTGTATTACTTTGATGTACTTATGTTTTGAAATGATCTGTACGGGTGGCATGCAAAGCTAAGTTTTTCACTGTACCTCGGTACATGTGACAATAGAGACCAATTCCAATTATACTACTGGTAAATAGGATTTGTGTTAGATGGGTGAAGCAGCCATCATTGACATTGTAGACTGAAGAGCCTATTTCTCTGCTGTTCCACTCTGACTTTATGAACTACAGTAGTTGAGGTGAGCACTTCCAGTGTTTTCTGTGTGAAATGGCAATGTTAGATATAATTCGTGATCATTCTTAATAAGCAACAAATTTAACAGCATACAACTGGACTATCTCCATAAATTGGGGATCTCCTGAATGAAACAGACAAGGAGAGTGACAAAGGATTTTATATCAGAGAGGCAGGCAATACTCTGATTTGTGGTTTATCATGCAGAGAGGCAAAGGGTGATCTGAGATACATGAAGACTTACAAAGGTTCTTGTTAAAAATCTGGATCAAGCTGTACACTCAGTCGCACTTTATTAGGTACACAATTGTACACCTGCTTGTTAGTGTAAATGTCTAATCAGCCAATCGCGTCACAGTAACACAATGCATAAAAAGCGTGCAGACATGGTCGCAAGGTTCAGTTGTTGTTCAGCCCAAACAACAGAGTGGGGAAAAAATCTGATCTATGTGACTTTGACCGTGGAATGATTGTTTGTGCCAGGTGAGAATATCTCAGAAACTACTGATGTCGTGGGATTTTCACACACAACAGTCTCTAGAGTTTACAGAAAATGATGTAAAAAATAATAAGTTTTTTCTGGGAGTGGCAGTTTAGGGCAAAATTACCTTGTTAATGAGAGGAGACAGAGAAGGGCTAGACTGATTAAAGTTGACAGGTAGGTAACAGTATCTCAACCACACATTACAACAGTGGTGTGCAGAAGAGCACCTGTGAATGCACAACCCGTTGAACCTTCAAGTGGATGGACAACAGCAGCAGGAGACCATGAACATACACTCGCTGATACAGTAGGTACCTAATAAAGTGGCCACTGGGAGCAGAACTTGTGCAACAGTGTGCAGGAAAAGATTGTACCTGCAACATCTTAATTCAGTTCAATGGGATTCCCCACATTGCCTTCCACAATTTATACCAGAGAATTCCTGGGAGGCCCATTTTCATGTTTAGAACAATTTACAACCCATGGGTTTACAGCTCATGGCTGTAGATCAGGAGAGTGCTGCAATAGATTTAGTCTGTTAGGTACAGCTGTTATAGCATTGGACATAAGAGCAATCAGTCCCTTGAATTTGCCTGAAGATCACTGTTGTTTGCTACGTGGACAGCACCGTAGGGCAATGTAATGGGTGACAGATAACACACATTGTTCATAATAGAAACTATTCTACTTAATTCATAACTACCATCATTGAATTGCAGTGTTCACTTTAACAGACAGGGTCTGTTGTAATAATGTCAGTGAGAGGCAACTGTTTTTGGTTGTTCATAACAGAGGTTAAAAGCTGTGGCTTCTGTTAAGCACATAAAACAACTCTCACATGTTTAATTCACAGACTCCTACCTTGGTGAGACCAGTGGTCTCAGACAATACCAGGGTTACTCAATGACATGTCAGCCAAAGCAGTTACTTTGAGTTTTGGGAGCAGCTGCTATGCGGTTTGCACAGGCAGAAGCCCAGTTTGCACTGTGAGAAATCAATGCAGACAATACCAAATTTTACTACATTGTAGCATCACCAAGCAGTTCCATTGCAGAGTCTACTGGAAGACCCACCTGCATGTGGTAAATATGTCACTCAGTAAAATCACCTCCTACCGATGTCTGGGCTGTCTATGTCTGAGCGTGCCAAACAGTTGCTCCACACCATTCACCACACACAGGATTTCCTGGTGCCCATGCATTTTAATTCCAATTTCCATTTCCATTCCTGTTCCTCCTGTCAGTCCATGGCTTCCTCTTGTGTCAAGATGAGGCTACCCTCAGGGTTGACGAGCAACATCTTATATTCCATACTCCTTCCAGTCAACACATTCCCCCTGCCCTTCTTCCTTTGTTCCCCATACCGTACCGACCTTGTATTTCTTCTCACCTGCCTATTACTTCCCCCTGCAAACCCCACCTTCCTTCTATTTCTCCTGTGGTCTTCTCTCCTCTCCTATCAGATTCCTTCTTCTCCAGCGTTTGACCTTTCCCACCCACCTGGCTTCACCTTTCACCTTCCAACTAGCCTCCTTCATCTCCACCAATCTTTTTATTCTGGCGTATCGCCCCTTCTTTCTCAGTCCTGAGGAAGAGTCGCAGCCCAAACTGCTAACTGTTCATTCATTTCCATAGATGCTGCCTGACCTACTGAATTCCTCCAACATGTTGTATGTAATGACGTAGCAGTATTGGCAATGTTCTAATTTGTTCTGTAATCTATTTAAATACAGGGCACAATTTATTACTCTTTTTGTCTTTCTACACTTTTTTTTTACAATTTCCATGAAACTTTGGCTAATTGGGGCAGCTAATTATTTGGACCAACATGTACTGGTCTTGATGTGCTCCCAGTTAACTAGAATCCACTGTATTTCATGATACGCCATCTACAGTTTTTTAGGGTAATCTTTACTCTGAAAGAAGTTGATTCTTCTCCTCTCAGTCTTAAATGGCTTATCTCTTATTCTTGGCAACTCTCTTATATTGCCGAACTCTGGTCATTGTTTCTGGGTAGCTGTTCTCCACCATCAAAATGGCAACTGAAATTCAATGTGGCCATTGTGCACAACCTTCAGTGGGGTTTGTAGACCTCTCTGCTTTATTGGACACACTGCCACCTCCAATTTCTCTTCCATTTTCTCACTTCAGTGGTCTGCAATCATCCCTTTCCACACCTTCCCGTCCATTTGTAACCTACAATGGCCTCAGTCCCTGTTTATGTTCAGCTATCCCTGAATTATCCTTGTTCCTACCTCCTGCTTGTTAACTATACAGCCAGCCTTGGCAAAAGAAATATCTATATACTAATTCTGCTACAAGTTGTGGGCTTCACTGACAAGACCAATGTTCCTTGTCCATTCTGCTACCATGGAGATGATAGTGCTGAGTCATCTCATTAGACATAAGACATAGGAGCAGAATTAGGCCTTTCATCCCCTTGAGTTTCTCCATCATTCCATCATGGCTAATTTATTATCCCTTTCAACTCCATTTTCCTGCCTTCTGCCCATAACCTTTAACGCCATTTTTAATTAAGAATGGAACAAACTCTACTTTAAATATACCCAATGACACTCTCCACTCCCATCCATGGCAATGAAATTCACAGATTTGTCACCCGCCAGCTAAAGAAATTCCCCCTTACCTCTCTTCTAAATAGACGTCCTTGCATTCTAAGGTTGTGTCCTTTGTCCTAGACTCCCGACAGACAGGAGACATTTTATGCACATCCACTCTATCTAGGCCTTTCAATATTTGATAGGTTTCAATGAGACCCCCCCTCATTCTTCTAAACTCAAGTGAGTACAGACCCAGAGCTACAAAGCATACTTCATACGTTAACCCTTTCATTCCCCAGATCATTCTCATAAACCTCCTCTGGGCCTTCTCCAATGCCAGCAAATCCTATCTTAGATAAGGGGCCCAAAACTGTTCGCAATACTCCTGTCCATGCAGTGATGGTACGCTCATAGTCTTGTTAGGTAGATTATTCCATGATTTTAGTCCAACACTACTGAACCATTGATGATATACTGTACATGTCCAAATTGGGATAGTACATGCACTGGAACATGACTAGGATGTGATAGTTCTCCTAAGCCCCTGCTGTCCTCTGCTAGGTTAGTTTTAGAAACATAGAAACATAGAAAATAAGTGCAGGAGTAGGCCATTCGGCCCTTCGAGCCTGCACCGCCATTTATTATGATCATGGCTGATCATCCAACTCAGAACACTGCCCCAGCCCTCCCTCCATACCCCCTGACCCCCGTAGCCACAAGGGCCATATCTAACTCCCTCTTAAATATAGCCAATGAACTGGCCTCAACTGTTTCCTGTGGCAGAGAATTCCACAGATTCACCACTCTCTGTGTGAAGAAGTTTTTCCTAATCTCGGTCCTAAAAGGCTTCCCCTCTATCCTCAAACTGTGACCCCTCGTTCTGGACTTCCCCAACATCGGGAACAATCTTCCTGCATCTAGCCTGTCCAATCCCTTTAGGATCTTATACGTTTCAATCAGATCCCCCCTCAATCTTCTAAATTCCAACGAGTACAAGCCCAGTTCATCCAGTCTTTCTTCATATGAAAGTCCTGCCATCCCAGGAATCAATCTGGTGAACCTTCTCTGTACTCCCTCTATGGCAAGGATGTCTTTCCTCAGATTAGGGGACCAAAACTGCACACAATACTCCAGGTGTGGTCTCACCAAGGCCTTGTACAACTGCAGTAGTACCTCCCTGCTCCTGTACTCGAATCCCCTCGCTATAAATGCCAGCATACCATTCGCCTTTTTCACCGCCTGCTGTACCTGCATGCCCACTTTCAATGACTGGTGTATAATGACACCCAGGTCACGTTGCACCTCCCCTTTTCCTAATCGGCCACCATTCAGATAATAATCTGTTTTCCTATTTTTGCCACCAAAGTGGATAACTTCACATTTATCCACATTAAATTGCATCTGCCATGAATTTGCCCACTCACCCAACCTATCCAAGTCACCCTGCATCCTCTTAGCATCCTCCTCACAGCTAACACCGCCACCCAGCTTCGTGTCATCCGCAAACTTGGAGATGCTGCATTTAATTCTCTCATCCAAGTCATTAATATATATTGTAAACAACTGGGGTCCCAGCACTGAGCCTTGCGGTACCCCACTAGTCACCGCCTGCCATTCTGAAAAAGTCCCGTTTATTCCCACTCTTTGCTTCCTATCTGCTAACCAACTCTCCACCCACACCAATACCTTACCCCCAATACCGTGTGCTTTAAGTTTGCACACTAATCTCCTGTGTGGGACCTTGTCAAAAGCCTTCTGAAAATCCAAATATACCACATCCACTGGTTCTCCCCTATCCACTCTACTAGTTACATCCTCAAAAAATTCTATGAGATTCATCAGACATGATTTTCCTTTCACAAATCCATGCTGACTTTGTCTGATCATTTCACCGCTTTCCAAATGTGCTGTTATCACATCCTTGATAACTGATTCCAGCAGTTTCCCCACCACCGACGTTAGGCTAACCAGTCTATAATTCCCCGGTTTCTCTCTCCCTCCTTTTTTAAAAAGTGGAGTTACATTAGCCACCCTCCAATCCTCAGGAACTAGTCCAGAATCTAACGAGTTTTGAAAAATTATCACTAATGCATCCACTATTTCTTGGGCTACTTCCTTAAGCACCCTGGGATGCAGACCATCTGGCCCTGGGGATTTATCTGCCTTCAATCCCTTCAATTTACCTAACACCACTTCCCTACTAACATGTATTTTGCTCAGTTCCTCCATCTCACTGGACCCTCTGTCCCCTACTATTTCTGGAAGATTATTTATGTCCTCCTTAGTGAAGACAGAACCAAAGTAATTATTCAATTGGTCTGCCATGTCCTTGCTCCCCATAATCAATTCACCTGTTTCTGCCTGCAGGGGACCTACATTTGTCTTTACCAGTCTTTTCCTTTTTACATATCTATAAAAGCTTTTACAGTCAGTTTTTATGTTGCCTGCCAGTTTTCTCTCATAATCTTTTTTCCCCTTCCTAATTAAGCCCTTTGTCCTCCTCTGCTGAACTCTGAATTTCTCCCAGTCCTCAGGTGAGCCACTTTCTCTGGCTAATTTGTATGCTGCTTCTTTGGAATTGATACTATCCCTAATTTCTCTTGTCAGCCACGGGTGCACTACCTTCCTTGATTTATTCTTTTGCCAAACTGGGATGAACATTTGTTGCAGTTCATCCATGCAACCTTTAAATGCTTGCCATTGCATATCCACCGTCAATCCTTTAAGTGTCATTTGCCAGTCTATCTTAGCTAATTCACGTCTCATACCTTCAAAGTTACCCCTCTTTAAGTTCAGAACCTTTGTTTCTGAATTAACTATGTCACTCTCCATCTTAATGAAGAATTCCACCATATTATGGTCACTCTTACCCAAGGGGCCTCTCATGACAAGATCGCTAATTAACCCTTCCTCATTGCTCAAAACCCAGTCCAGAATAGCCTGCTCTCTAGTCGGTTCCTCGACATGTTGGTTCAAAAAACCATCCCGCATACATTCCAAGAAATCCTCTTCCTCAGCACCTTTACCAATTTGGTTCACCCAATCTACATGTAGATTGAAGTCACCCATTATAACTGCTGTTCCTTTATTGCACACATTTCTAATTTCCTGTTTAATACCATCTCCGACCTCACTACTACTGTTAGGTGGCCTGTACACAACTCCCACCAGCGTCTTCTGCCCTTTAGTGTTACGCAGCTCTACCCATATCGATTCCACATCTTCCCGGCTTATGTCCTTCCTTTCTATTGCATTAATCTCCTCTCTAACCAGCAACGCCACCCCACCTCCCCTTCCTTCATGTCTATCCCTCCTGAATATTGAATATCCCTGAACGTTGAGCTCCCATCCCTGGTCACCCTGGAGCCATGTCTCTGTGATCGCAACTATATCATAATCATTAATAACAATCTGCACTTTCAATTCATCCACCTTATTACGAATGCTCCTTGCACTGACACACAAAGCCTTCAGGCGCTCTTTTACAACTCTCTTAGCCCTTATACAATTATGCTGAAAACAAGTTTTCAGAACTACGGTCAAAGCAAATCCTATAAATTGGTATCATATGGAATGCATTGAATGATGGAAGAATAGCTTCTGTGAAGACCTAGATTATTAAGTTAACCCAATTTCTTTCTCTCCAAATGCTACTTGATGCGCTAAGTACTTTATCTCAAACTTCCATCATCACAGTATCTGCTATTTTTCTCCTGTTCAAAGATATTGCTGGCTAACTGAAAATTTAGAATAAATTGTGAATAATGGGTAGATACTTTCATTTACCATTGTTAATAAGTGAGGCTTAACTTATGTGCAGTTTTGGTCACTTACCTACAGGGCTAATTTTAATGTAAATAAAATTGAAAGAGTACATAGAAAATTTACAAGGATATAGATAGGGTAAATACAAGCAGATTTTTCTACTGAGGTTGGGTGGGACTACAACCAGAGGTCATGGGTTAAGGGTGAAAGGTGAAATATTTAAGGGGAACATGAGGGGAAACTTCTTCATGCAAAGAGTTGCGTGAGCATGGAATGAGCTTTCAGTGCAAGTAGTGAATGCGATTTTGATTTCAACGTAGAAGAGAAGCTTGGTTAGGCTGTGGTCTGGGTGCAGATCGATGGGAGTAGGCAGTTTAAATGGTTTGGCATGGGCAAGGTGGGCTGAAGGGCCTGTTTCTGTCTTGTAGTTTTCTATGACTATGACTCTTGAAAAATCTGTATTTACAATATTATATCAGTCCGTTAAACATGGAAAGACATCCCTCATTAAGCAGACAATCATACACGAATCTTAATACTGTATACTCCTCTCCTAACTTTAGGAGGATGGCAAAGGGGAGATACATTGATGTTAATAGTTCTAATCTTTGAACAAAAACAATTTAATGTAAGTTCTTTCTTTGTATGTACAGGCCTCCACTCTTTACTGTGCTCAGACTTTTAGAGAGAGATTTCCAGAGTAAAGACATACTAAAGAAGTTATTTACTTGCTTTCTTTTAAAGACATAGTCTGAAATTTATGTGAAACTTTCTAGTCCTTGGTAACATTGGACAGGGTGCAAAGGAGATATACCAGGATGCTGCCTGGATCAGAGAACATGTCTTATGAGGAAAGGTTAAACGAGCTAGGGTTTTTCTCTTTGGTGTGTTTAAGATTATGAGAGGCATAGACAGAGTAGGCTTTTTCACTGTCTTTTTCCCCAGGGTGCAGTGGCCAATACCGGAAGATATAGCAACACACACACATAATGCTGGAGGAACTCAGCAGGTCAGGTAGCATTCTATGGAAAAGAGTAAACAGTTGATGTTTTGGCCCCAGACCCTTCTTCAGGACTGAGAGGGATGCACAAGATGCTTGAATTAGAGGGTAGGGGAGGGGAAAGAAGCTAGTGGAAAGAAGATAGGTGAACCCAGGTGAGTGGGAAAGGTTGAGGGCTAGAGAAGAAAGAATCTGATAGGAGGAGAGAGGGGACCATAGGAAAAAGGGAAGTGGGAGGAGACCCAGGGAGGAAGTAAAAGGCAGGTGAGATGAAGTAAAAGGTCAGAGTGGGGAATGGGGGAGTTGCGGTAATCTTTGTTTACCGGAAGGAGAAATTGATATTCATGCCATCAGGTTAGAGGGTACCCAGATGAAATATAAGGGTGACCTCATCTTGGCACATGGATAGACACATCAGAAAGGGGATGGTAATCGGAGTTAAAATGTTTGGCCACCAGGAAGTCCTACTTGTGGCGGATGGTGCGGAGATGCTCGACGAAGCTGTCCTTTGGATTTCCAGCACCTGCAGATTTTCTTGTGTTTGTGATTTAATACCAGAAGGCATCCTTTTAAGGTGGGTGCAGGAATACTTGGGGTGATGTCAGAGGTAGGCTTTTGTACAGAGAGTGGCAAATGCCTGGAACACACTGCCAGGGGTGGTGGCAGAGGAACATTTTTAGAAAGGTAGATGATGTTTATTAAAATGGAGGGTGCATAGGAGGAAAGGGTTAGATTGATTGTGGAGTGGGTTTATCTAGGTCAGCACAAAATTGTGGGTCCAAGGGTCTATACCCTGCTGTTCTATTCGCTTCAAGTTGTCATTGTCCTAACTTTATCAGTTTTAACTTCAGGTCTGCTAATGAATGTGGAAAGCTGGGAGGTTGTTGAATATGCATTAGGTGTGAAACCGAATATGAAAACTGATAATTTCTTTGGCACCTCTAGATATTGATGCACTTTGATTCATCTTACCTCAGCTAGCAGGACATTTAGGAAGGACCATTTCTCGTAGTGCTGGCGATCACCAGGGCTGAAAAGAGATGGAATACGTGCTGATGTGAAAAAAATGTCAGCTGGAGAGACAATTGAAAATTGCAAAATCTTGAGTTTCAAAGTAGTTGGGCGCATTGAGAGTTAGAGATGCTACATTGAGTCTCACTCCCAACACACTCAACAAGAGCTGGATCCAGATACATAATTATAGGTTGGGCTCAAAACCTGCGGAGTAAAATAGCATCATGGTTATGCACTGACTTAATAGATTTGGAGCCCTGGAGTCATGGATTCAGATCTGATCCATAACATAACTACTTGCACTTGAATTGTTATGGAATAGATAGTAAATGGGATTACTACAGCTAATGAGATGCAAGGTCCATCCCTATGTGACATAATTCTATGGCTCTATAAAGGACCAATGCTAGTTCCCTGCTCCATAAATTTCTTTAAGAACATGAGAATTACAAACAAGAGAAGGCTATTTAGCTCCTCAAGCCTGTTCTGCCATTCGTCAAAGTCATGGCTGATCTATTTCAGAACTAGTTTTCATCACTGTCACCATATCCCTTAATATCCAAAGATATTTCATCTTTGCTTTTAGTGACCTCAGTGGCTGAGCATCTGTAGCCTACCAAACATGGAGCTGATCTCTCTTTTTCATGTACAGCACTTGTAAATTCATTCTTTCAGGAAATAATATCCAAAAAAAGTCACAGAAAGTGCAATGATTGGATAGAGATAGAAAAGTTATCTCCACTAATGAGTCAAATCAATTGATAGGGCAAATCTATAAGGTACTCATTAATCAATAAGGAATGTGGGAAAAGACTGACAATCTGAGTGGTTAGAATGAGGATCATTTGTTTTAGGGAGTAGCTGAGTAGCACAAACACATTGAAATGGAGGCTAGATAAGCCCAGGAAGGAATAAGGTATTGTACAATATAGAAGGTGGACCCTTAGTCCCTGTCCTTATACTGGTCATCATCACATTTATCCAACTCACGTGCACTTCCCATGATTCAGGACATTTACAAGGACAGGTGTGTAAAAAGGGCCCAAAGGATCATTGGGGATGCAAACCAACCCAACAACAATCTATTCCAGCTGCTACCATCCGGGAAGCAGTACCGCAGCATACAAGCCAGGGCCCACAGCTTCTTCCACCAGGCCATCAGAGTGGCTGACTTGAGTGTACTCTATATTACATTGACTGTTCTATTTATTATAAGTTATTATAAATTACTATGATTGCACATTTAGATGGCGATGTAACATAAAGATTTTTACTCCTCATGTATGTGAAGGATGTAAGAAATAAAGTCAATTCAATTCGGTTCATTAATTCCATATCCTTCTATGCCCAGTTCACACGCCAGCCAAGATGCCTTTTAAAATGTTACTGTTGTTCTTGCCTCCACTACTTTCTCTGGCAGCTCATTCCAGCTACAAATTACCTTATGTGAATAATTTCCTACTGGGATCACCTTTAAACCTCCTCCCTCCCGCCATAAGTCTGTGTCCTCTAGATTTAGACACCCCTACCACAGTAAAGATAGACAGGCGACCTACCCTATCAGTGCTTCTCATAAGTTTAAATACCTCTATCATGTGGCCAATAGAAGGAGATGCTGAGGGGTAGAATGAAGAGGAGTGAAAAAAAGCCGTTCTGTAACATGAATTGTCTAGGGAGAGTGCTTTGCTTCTGTTTGGAGCACTCTTGCCTAGAAATTCATACAAATAGACTAGTGCTGAATGCCATATTGCTGTATGGAATTCGATGTTCAAGTTTATTTATCACGTATACAAAAAAACATACAGTAGAAGGGGTCATTTATATTGGCAACCAGCACACCTAAGAGTGTGCCGGGGTATCCCACATTGTCCACCTCTCATTCTGGCGTCAACTTAGTATAACCAACAATGCTTAGCAAACAATATAGAGCACAACAACAACAAAATCCTCCTCCTACCCATACACAGTCCTTTACCCCAGCACTAACTTACAGCCAGCCTCCAGTGGACATGGTCTCTGGCCACCAGACACCAGGCTTCACCCTCCCCAGCGGATGCAGTGGTTCACAGACTCAGCTCCACCAACGGGCCTTGACATCTGGGCTTCCGATTTGATCATCAGAATCAATTCCAGGGCACACTGATCACTGAATACTAGACCATGAATTCTGGTCTCATCGATTCTTGAACTCTCTAATTCACAAACTAGCTTTCATTGCATTGAAATCATAGGAAATAATTTTGGAAGGAGACAAAAACACATCTGTCACAACTACAGTGCCTTTAACTTAATCAAACAGTGAATGTGTATCTAGGCATCCAAGTAATTAAGTTGAAGCACTTACTGTATCCAGTCTGAAAATCCACCATGATTCTTATAAAGAGTTTGTATCAATAATTGTTAACATTTTCAGGCTATGGGTTTTTTTTAAGCTAGCTTTTTTGTTAACAACCTTTGATTTCCTTCCTGGTTCTGCTTGCTGCTCTGTGACGTTTGCTCGGCTCTGTGCTGAACTGAGCCTGTGGTCTGTGGTCTGCTCCCGCTGCTCCAGGCAGTCTGTGGGCTTGCTTTCATTCTGAATGCTATCTGCTTACTTCTATTGCTTGCACAATTAGATTTTTTGTCTGCATACTGGGTGTTCGACAGTCTTTTTTAAAGGGTTCTTTTGTTTCATTTGTTTTGTGGGTGCCTGTAAGGAAATGAATCTCAAGGTTGTGTAATGTGTACATACTTTGATAATAAATGTACTTCGGCGGATGGCGCTCAATGGCGACTCCTTCGTGTTCATCTACAGAAACAGCTTAATTCTACCTTTGTTGTCTCTCCTTTTCCCTTCAGGGTGGAATGAGGTTCTGTTGATGACCCTGACCTGGAGTTGCACTTGGACTTCCGCTCTTTGCAGTGGTGGGACCCACACCCAACGGCTCATGACCAGCCACTTTTTGATATCCCAAGGATGTAGCCCAGAAGACAAGCACGCCTTCGGGGTTCCGAGGTTTTGCGGCCCTGTAGATGGGCTGATTTTAAGCCAGTGCCGCTGAATGAAGTGTCTGGAGAGAGAACAGAACATTAGGAACAGCAGGTCAGCTGTCAGAGGCTGTGTACTCAGCAAGTCATTCATTCATTCATTCACACTCTCTCTCTCCTCCCCCCTCACCTGTCTCTCTTTCTCTCTCCCCCACCCCCCACCCGTTAGTGAGTGAGAGATTGTTGCCGATTCTCTGGACAGAGAACTCTGGGAAAAATGAGGCACAACAGACTTTTAAATCTGTAAGTCAGCGAGCTGTTTTGTTCTGACTCCCCCTCTCGCTGTGAAAGGGGACACCTCTTTTTCCCTTTATTAGGGGGAGAGAGCCTGCAGTATGTCAAATTGTCAGGTGAATGATCAGTTTTTGTTGCACTGCAGATCATGGTCTTTAATGACGACTTTGCTATGACACGCTTGGTGGGTAGAGGATGATGATGCTTTCTGGATGCAATGAGTGGGGTGCAGTTGCTTTGCTGCTGCTTGTACATGGTAGTGGGGAGTGGGGGGGCTTTTTGGTTCTAATATTGTAACTGTTATTCATTCTTTGGGGCAATCCTCTGTTTTCATGGATGCCTACAAAGAACAAGAATTTTAGGAGATATATTGCAAACATTACTCTGACATTAAATGGAATGATTGAACTTTGAACTTTGGTGTGGGTGGAAATAACAACTGATTCAGTTAGCATGTCAATGGGATTTTACATTTTTTATGACTTCTTGTGTTGTTGTTCATTCAGTCAGGATGACCTGATCACCCATCGCTCTTGGATGGCTCCCAATTGAAGACAAAAAACTTTCCTTTCACACTTCGTTTATCCAGCCAGCCTTTCTCAAGAAAGACAATGGATTCAGTTTCTCAGTAAGATTTGAGAGATTTCAAGGGCAGAAGTTCACTGTGACATAGCCAAAGGCCAGGATCATTTCTCACTGAAGTACACAGAAAAGCTCTGCTTTCATCAGCCTCATTCACAAACACTGTGCACTTGAACACTAAATTTCTTTTGGTTCTGTTACATATTACTTGGGCGATGGAGTATTACAACCTTCTGGCTCATTCTGTCTGTCTCCTCAGCTACTGCATTCAAGCCCAGGCACCTGTGAGCTTCAGGTGATGAAACTAATTACCTGGCATTGGAAGCAAACTATTCCTTGATGGCCCATTACTGTTAAACAGAAGCTATATGCTGGCAAGGCTGGCCACTGAATTAATTTTGTTATGATAATTTTCTTACTGCATTTGCACCAGCTTTCAATATTTGCTTGCATACTCCAGATTTTTATCACATGCTATTGATGTTGCCCTATCAGTCTGATCTTGTAGCTGTTGACAAAGCAATATAGTGCAGAGCTAATTTTGTTTTAATACATAACGGAGATGTTTACACCAATCTCTTCTATAGAACCTTGCAAGATCATGCTTCAATACAACATGAATTAGTTGAGAATTGAAATAGATTTCCAAGCACTGTATAACACGCTAAAACTGATTTAAAGTAGGGCACATTTCCAAAGAGCAACCAGATACAACTGACATTTTCCAGCTGTCTGATTAAACTGAGAATGTTTCTGACCACTGATTTTCACTCAGTTCCAGAAACCCACAGTGTTCAATCATAGACACTTTTGGTAGTGTTTCTCCTGAACTTCATATCTGTCTTCCATGCAACAGCACTGACTTATGTATAAAATATTTATATTTATATCTTGTACATGTATATTTTATATATCTCTTTCATATCTTAAAAAAGTGTGACTTAAAAAGGCAACATCTACCATTAAGAACCCTCACCACCCAGGATATGCCACCGTCTCATTGATACCTTCAGGCAGGAAGTACAGGAGCCGGAAGGCACACACACATTGTTTTAAGAAGAGCTTCCTCCCCCCCCACCCCCACTATCAGATTTCTAAACTGACAATAAACCAACTTATGAACACTACCGCACTATTTTTGCTCTCTTTCTGCACTACTTACTAAATTTAATCTATACAGTGTATACATATACACAAACACGAGGAAATCTGCTGATGCTGGAATTTCAAGCAACACACACAAAAGTTGCTGGTGAACGCAGCAGACCAGGCAGCATCTGTAGGAAGAGGTGCAGTCGACGTTTCGGGCCGAGACCCTTCGTCAGGTGAGTCCTGACGAAGGGTCTCGGCCCAAAACATCGTCTGTACCTCTTCCTAGAGATGCTGCCTGGTCTGCTGCGTTCACCAGCAATTTTTGTGTGTGTTGCAGTGTATACATATATACGTGTTTCTTATAGTAATTTGTTTTGTTTATATATTGTACTGTACTGTTGCTGCAAAACAACAAGTTTCACTACGTATTTCAGTAACAATGAACCTGATTCTGATTTTGTATGGGTGGTATGATAGCGAAGTTAAGGCAACATTTCACAATGCCATCAATCACTGACCAGGGTTCAATTCCTGTCACTGTCTGTAAGGAGGTTTAACACTCACCCCATGACCCCCTGGGTGTCCTACGAGTGTCTCAGTTTCCCCCCACATTCCTAAGAAGCAGGTTTAGGGTTAGTGTGTTGTGGGCATGTGATGTTGGTGCCAGAAGCGTAGTGGCACTTGTGGGCTGCACCCAGGACAATCCTCACTGATCTATTTGGTTTGATGCAAATGCTGCATTCACTGTACATTTTGATGTTTCAATGTCTGTTACAAATAAAGCTAATCATTAATCTTTATTTTTATGTCACAAAGCAGTGCACCTCAGCCAATACATTACAGGCACAACCTTCCCACCATCAAGAATATTTAAAGCCAAAGTCAGGTTTATTGTCATAACCACAAGTACACATACATACTTGTATGTGTACAAGTATAAAAAGTATTCATCTCCCCCCTTGGAAGTTTTCATGTTTTATTGTTTTACAACATTGAATCACAGTGGATTAATTTGGCTTTTTTGACGCTGATCACCAAAAAAAGACTCTTTCGTGTCAAAGTGTAAACAGGTCTCTACAAAGTGATCTAAATTAATTACAAATATAAAGCACAAAATAATTCATTACATAAGTAGTCACCCCCTTCAAGTCAGTATTTAGTAGATGCACCTTTGGTAGCAATTACAGCCTTGAGTCTGTGTGGATAGGTCTCTATTAGCTTTGCCTATCTGGACACTGCAATTTTTCCTCTTTCTTCTTTACAAAACTGCTCAAGCCTCGTCATACTACATAGGGATCAAGAGTGAACAGCCCTTTTCAAGTCTGGACTCTGACTTGGCCACTTCAGGACATTAACTTTGTTGATTTTAACCCATTCCTGTGTAGCTTTGGCTTTATGCTTGGAATCATTAATTGCTACAAAACAAATCTTCTCCAAGTCGTAGTTCTCTTGTGGACTGCATCAGGTTTTCCTCCAGGATTTCCCTGTACTTTGCTGCATTCATTTTACCATCTACTTTCACAAGCCTTCCAGGGCCTGCTTCAGTGAAGCATTCCCACAGCATGATCTAACTTCCACCATGCTTCATGGTAGGGATGGTGTGTTTTTGATGATGTGCCGTGTCTGATTTACGCCAAACAGCATTTAGTCTGATGGCCAAAAAGCTCAATTTTGGTTTTAGCACACAATAGAACCTTCTTCCAGCTGACTTCAGAGTCTTTCATATACCTTCTGGAAAACTCTAGTTGAGATTTCATGTGAGTTTTTTTTCCAATAGTGGCTTTCTCTTTGCAACTCTCCCATAAACTACGTACGGTGAAGAAGCAGGGCAATGGTTTTTATACACGCAGTCTCTCCTATCTCAGCCACTGTAGCTTGTAACTCCTCCAGTGCTGTCATAGGTCTCTTGGTGGCCTCCCTCACTAGTGCCCCTTTGCACGTTCACTCAGTTTTTGAGGATGGCCTGCTCTAGGCAGATTTACAGCTGTGCCATGTCCTTTCCATTTCTTGATGATTGACTTAATTGTATTCCAAGGGATATTCAGTAACTTGGAGATTTTCTTGTATCCATCTCCTGACTTGTGCTTTTCAATAACCTTTTTGCGGAGTTTCTTGGAGTGTTGTTTTGTGTTCATGGTGTAGTTTTTGCCAGGATACTGACTTACCAGCTATTGGACCTTTCAGATTCAGGTGTATCTTTACTACAATCAGTTTAAGCACCTTGGCTGTACACACATCTCCAAAAGCAGATGTACATTTAACTAATTATGTGACTTCCAAAACCAACTGGCTGCACCAATGTTGATTTGGTAAGTCACATTAAAGCGGGGGTGGGGGGTGGGGGAGGTGTTGAATACTTACGCAATCAATTACTTTGTGTTTTATATTTGTGATTAATTTAAATCACTTTGTAGAGATCTGTTTTCACTTTGACACCAAAGAGTCATTTTCTGCTGATCAGTGCCAAACAAGCCAAACTAAATCCACTGTAATTCAGTGTTGTAAAACAGTGGTCCCCAACCTCTGGGCCGTGGACCGATACCGAAGCTTGCAGGGGTGCGGCGGTAACCGGAGCGCACCCAGCACATCTTTAAGAAAAAAGCTGAAATAAACAAGCTAATTAATTATGTGCCACCCAGAAGCCAGTCTTCACTAGAGGAACTGAGGTGGAGAGGGTCAATAACTTTAAATTCTTCGGCATTAAGGATTAACGTTTCTCTCTCTGAAAAGTGTCAGAGGATTTGTGCTGGGACCAGCATGTAACTGTCATTATAAAGAAAGCACGGCAGCGCCTATATTTTATTAGAAGTTTGTGCAGATTCAATATGTCACCTCGATCCTGACAGCCCTGTCTTTTCAGCCTGTCTGGGCTGGTGTTTAAATTGACCAAACGATGGAACAGCTCCAGCACCCTGGAAACATAGAAAATAGGTGCAGGAGTAGGCCATTCGGCCCTTCAAGCCTGCACCACCATTCAGTATGATCATGGCTGATCATCCAACTCAGAACCCTGCACCAGCCTTCCCTCCATACCCCCGATCCCTTTAGCCACAAGGGCCATATCTAACTCCCTCTTAAATATAGCCACTGAACTGGCCTCAACTGTTTCCTGTGGCAGAGAATTCCACAGATTCACCACTCTCGGTGTGAAGAAGTTTTTCCTAATCTCGGTCCTAAAAGGCTTCCCCTTTATCCTCAAACTGTGACCCCTCGTTCTGGAAAGAGGAGTGAACTTCGCATAGAGCAAGTGAAATTGGCAACTGCCTCTGATCTGGGCCGATATTTACGAGCCGGGCGGCACCTAATTAATTAGCTTGTTTATTTCGGCTTTTTTCTTAAAGATGCGCTGGGTGCGCTCCGGCTACCGCTGCACCTCTGCATGCTTCGCGGCCCAGAGGTTGGGGACTACTGTTGTAAAACAATAAAACATGAAAACTTCCGGGGGGGGGGGTGAATACTTTTTACAGGCACTGTTTATGTACAAGAAAAGCTTACTTACAGCAGCAGGATAGGTACATAGCATCAGATACACAATAGTCACAAGAATAACATCAATTAACAACATGAGACACTACCTATATGAGATACTGCCTCAATAACGCAGCAGCTGTCATGAAAGATCCACATCTTCCAAACCATGCCATCTTCTCACAGTGGCTATTGGGCAGGAGGTACAGAAGCCTAAAGTCCCACACCACCAAGTTCAAGAATGGTAGAACTTCTACTGTTTAGTTCTTAAACTAATCTGCACAACTCTAATTGGTATCTCAGTATTGCAACACTATGAATACTTTGATTACCTAACATTGCAATGGACTTTCCAACTGTATTCTTTTTTATATAATTTTGTATAATTTACACTTAGCAGTTACTTAATTACGTACACCTCTTTAAAGAAAATATCTAATCAGCCAATCATGTGGTAGCAACTCAATGCACAAAAGCATGCAGACATGGTCAACGGGTTCATTTGATGTTCAGAATGGGGAAGAAATGTGATCTAGTGATTTTTACATTGGAATGACTATTGGTGCCAGACAGGGTGGTTTGAGTATCTCAGAAACTGCTGATTGGTCACCTAGGATTTTCATGCACAACGGTCTTCAGTGTTTGCAGAGAATGGTCCGAGAAACAAAAAAAAAAATAATCCAGTGGGTGAGTGACAGTTCTGAGGGCAATAATGCCTTGTTAATGAGAGAGGTCAGAGAGGAATGTCCAGACTGGTTCAAGCTGACAGGAAGGTGACAGTGACTCAAATAACTACACGTTACAACGGTGGTGTTCAGAAGAGTACCTGTGGTTGCAAATCACTTTGAACATTGAAGTGGTTAAGTTACAACAGCAGAATACTATGAACACACACTCAGTGGCCACTTTATGAAGCACAGGAGGCACCTAATAAAGTAGCCATTGAGTGTACATCTTTCTTGTGAATATTGAGTCTCTCATGCTATGTGCGTATGTTGCTGCTGCAAATAAGTTTTTCGATGCATATTGCATATACGTATTCTTGTGCAAAGGACAGTAAGTCCAACTTGATGACTTGGTAAAACCACAGTACAAGTGCAGAAGGAGATTTGCAATGACATCATAATTCCACTAGAGCGACAAGCACCGACCTGACTTAACAACACTGCACAGCAACAGGCCATTCAGCTCACAATGTTGTGCTGTATTAATTAAAGTAGTAATTAAAGGACTAACTACACTAACACGCAGAAATGCAGCACAGTAGCGCAGTGGTTAGCGCAACGTTTTACAGAATGGGCAATCCGGGTTCAATTCCCACAGCTCTCTGTAAGGAGTTAATACATTCTCCGAGTGGTTCCTCCGGGTACTCCTGTTTCCTCCCACAGTCCAAATTCCTACTGGTTGGCAGGTTAATTGGTCATTGTGACTTATCACATGATTAGGCTAGAGTTAAATCGGGGGTTGCTGGGTGGCACAGATCAAGGGCCGAATTGGCCTATTCTGCACTGTGTTTTACTAAAAAAAGTGCTGGAGGAACTCAACAGGTCTGGCAGCATAAGTGGCAAGGAATAAATAGTCAACATTTCAGGCGAGATCCTTCATCTGGACTCAGCCCCAAACATTGAGACTTATTCCTTTCCACAGATGCTGCCAGACTTGCTGAGCTCCTCCAGCATTTTGTATGCGTTACTCTGGATTTCCAGCATCTGCAGAATCTCTTGTATTACTAAATACTTCAGTTCTGTCCTTCCTCTACAAGTTATGGAACTATGCAAGAAGCTGTTGAATGTCACTATCACATTTGTCTACACCAGCACCCCTGCAGAACATTACAGCATCTTCAGTCCTACGTCAAAAGTTCTCTGCATACTATACACCAGCACTGTGGGAACACATTCACAACAAAAAGGGAAGCAGTTCAAAAGGGATGGAAATAAATCGTTAGAAGCAATGTCCATGTACCCAGCAGTGACCATGTCACAGCAATGTCCATGTACCCAGCAGTGACCATGTACCCAGCAGTGACCATGTCACAGCAATGTCCATGTACCCAGCAGTGACCATGTACCCAGCAGTGACCATGTCACAGCAATGTCCATGTACCCAGCAGTGACCATGTATCCAGCAGTGACCATGTACCCAGCAGTGACCATGCCACAGCAATGTCCATGTACCCAGCAGTGACCATGTACCCAGCAGTGACCATGTCACAGCAATGTCCATGTACCCAGCAGTGACCATGTACCCAGCAGTGACCATGTCACAGCAATGTCCATGTACCCAGCAGTGACCATGTATCCAGCAGTGACCATGCCACAGCAATGTCCATGTACCCAGCAGTGACCATGTACCCAGCAGTGACCATGTACCCAGCAGTGACCATGTATCCAGCAGTGACCATGTACCCAGCAGTGACCATGCCACAGCAATGTCCATGTATCCAGCAGTGACCATGTACCCAGCAGTGACCATGCCACAGCAATGTCCATGTACCCAGCAGTGACCATGTATCCAGCAGTGACCATGTCACAGCAATGTCCATGTACCCAGCAATGACCATGTACCCAGCAGTGACCATGTATCCAGCAGTGACCATGTACCCAGCAGTGACCATGTATCCAGCAGTGACCATGTACCCAGCAGTGACCATGCCACAGCAATGTCCATGTACCCAGCAGTGACCATGTACCCAGCAGTGACCATGTCACAGCAATGTCCATGTACCCAGCAGTGACCATGTATCCAGCAGTGACCATGTACCCAGCAGTGACCATGCCACAGCAATGTCCATGTACCCAGCAGTGACCATGTACCCAGCAGTGACCATGTCACAGCAATGTCCATGTACCCAGCAGTGACCATGTACCCAGCAGTGACCATGTCACAGCAATGTCCATGTACCCAGCAGTGACCATGTATCCAGCAGTGACCATGCCACAGCAATGTCCATGTACCCAGCAGTGACCATGTATCCAGCAGTGACCATGTACCCAGCAGTGACCATGTACCCAGCAGTGACCATGTATCCAGCAGTGACCATGTACCCAGCAGTGACCATGCCACAGCAATGTCCATGTATCCAGCAGTGACCATGTACCCAGCAGTGACCATGCCACAGCAATGTCCATGTACCCAGCAGTGACCATGTATCCAGCAGTGACCATGTCACAGCAATGTCCATGTACCCAGCAATGACCATGTACCCAGCAGTGACCATGTATCCAGCAGTGACCATGTACCCAGCAGTGACCATGTATCCAGCAGTGACCATGTACCCAGCAGTGACCATGCCACAGCAATGTCCATGTATCCAGCAGTGACCATGTATCCAGCAGTGACCATGTACCCAGCAGTGACCATGCGACAGCATTGTCCATGTATCCAGCAGTGACCATGTACCCAGCAGTAACCATGTACCCAGCAGTGACCATGCCACAGCAATTTCCATGTATCCAGCAATGTCCATGTATCCAGCAGTGACCATGTACCCAGCAGTGACCATGCCACAGCAATGTCCATGTACCCAGCAGTGACCATTTATCCAGCAGTGACCATGTATCCAGCAGTGACCATGTACCCAGCAGTGACCATGTATCCAGCAGTGACCATGTCACAGCAATGTCCATGTCCTCAACAGCATCCATGTCCCCAGCTTCTCAGGAAGGTGGTGTTCCCAGCAGATGAACTGTCGAAAACTACATAAAAATGAAATGAAATTATTTTACGTATGATATAGCACCTATTGTTGATAGTTCCTGTATATTGTTGGTAGGAGATTAGTACTCTAATGCTACCTTTCCAGTATCAACTTTCCAATATGCGCCTTGTGAGGCATGAAAATGCCCGACGCAGGCCTCTCATGCTTGACGTTCCCCCCGCCACCCCCCCAGCATGAACCAGAAACAGAATCAGGTTTATTAACACAGAATGCAGAAGAAGCTGTCCCAAATAATTTCAGTACAAAATTCACCACCACCAAGATGTCTACCACATTAGATTGAAAAGTAGCATTCATTGACCACTCACAGAAAGGCAGCCTCGACTCTCTTTGAACACTTCAGAAACAATTATATTTAAATGGTCATTCAGATTGAACCTGCACCCAGAACCAAACTGAAAAAAGTAAAAAGCGAGGGGAAATGGGGAAGGGTTAAAAACTCAAAGAGAGTAAGGGGTACAGGGTCGTGTGGCAAGGAGTGAAGTGACCCATGCTAGTAGTGAGAAGACGGAACAAACTGTTGAAGAGAGTCTTTAAGCTCACAATGTTGTACCAAACATTAATCCCTGACTAAACTAATGCTTTCTACCTGCATAATGTCAGCGACTCTCAATTCTCCATACATTCATTTGGCTCTCCAAGAGCCTCTTTAGTGTCTCTATTGCATTTGGCTCCTCCACAACTCCTGGCAGTTTATTCCAAGCACCCACTACTCTCTGTGTAAAAAAAAAACTTGCCCCACACAGCTCCTTTGAAGGATTCCCCTGCCAAAGAAAATATCAACATGTCAACACTGGGAAAAAGATACTAGTTATCTACTTGATATATACCTTTTATAATCTTATAATCTAGATTGTCAAAATTTGTGGATTGAGAAGAGATTAAGCAGACCAGGTACAGTATGTATTTCACTAGAGATCTAAAGACTGAGAGGACAAATCATTGAAATTCTGATGAAGAGCTCCAACATGAAGTTTTTCAGATGATGAAGAGTCCTGATGAAATGTTTTGGCCTGAAACAATGACTGTTTATTCCTTTGCATAAATGTTGCTTGAGTGATTGAGTTCCTCCAGCATTTTATGTGTGGGATTCTTACAGGGTGGATGTTTCTGGAGTTTAGGAAAAGGATTACAATCTGAAGAAAAAGATGGGGAGTGGGGAGAAACAAAGATTAGTATTTGGAATTCTCTCCCCCTGAGGGTTGTGGATACTCAGTCACTAAGTCCACTCATGCAGAGATAAAAAGATTATTAAATCTTTGGGAAATCAAGGGATTTGGGGATATTGCAAGACAGTTTTCTGGGGTAGAGTAGCAGCCATGATCACAAACAGCTCTGAGACTGGCAGCAAGTAAAATTGTAATATATTACCAGTGATATTTCCTAAAAACAGGTATAAAATTGTAATCTTACAGGTATGAATTTAATTCCTTTGGAAGCTGATGTTGGAGATAATTTAGAAAATGCAGTTTTAGGTAGTTTTTCTTTTTTCCCTGGTACTTTTAATTATAGTCTTGTAGCGGTGTGCTACACACAGCGCTAGAATGACCACACGGAGTCGGTGAGTTGGAGTTGCGATAAAGAGATTTATTCAAACTTTGCGGCTTGCTTTAAAGCCTTCCCGTTCCCGCCCTTCCTGGGGCGGGACTGCTGTGGGGAATGCATATTCCCAGACCCTTTCTGCGTGCGGGATTTTCCCCCTGCTGGTGAAGATGGCCTGGTGCCCTTTTTGGGGCCGGCCCTCTGCCTGCGTGCGCTGTTTCCTGAGCCGGTTCGTGGGTGCTAGAAAATGGGTCGCCACAGTCTTACTTTTTATACTAGTCCATGTTTTACCCTCTGTACTTGATTTTATGTTTAATTTGTACTTCTTCATTCAGACCCTTGGGTAACTTTTGTCAAGTACTCCTGACAGTAAAGAGAATTCCAAGATGACCAAGATGGTACTATTAACTGGAATGATGGTTCAACTTGTGTTTATTTCAAGACTACAGTGGAGAAGCAGGAGTCTGGGCCAGAGAAAATGCCTCCCAAAACCTTGTTAATCATTTTAATTCTACTTAAAAAGCCTGCTGACATTGATTAAGAAAGCTATGTCATATACAGTAACACTGAGAGGGTGACTGGTGTAAGCACCACATTGATAACATCAAATCTGTGGATTTCAAGCACTCTTTAAAGGAGTGTTTCCTATCTCCTATCTGCAGACGCTGAAAATCTTGAACAACACACAGGAGTGCAGCTAAGAAACATGAAATGAGTAACACACACAAAATGCTGGAGGAACTCAGCAAGTCAGGCTGCATATGGAGAGGAATAAACAGCTGACTTTTAAGGCTAAGAACTTTCATCAGGACTGGAATGGAAGGGGGCAGAAGTCAAAATAAGAGGGTGGGGGAAGGAAAGGAGTACAAGTTGGCAGATGTTAAAAAGGAGACCAGGTGAGGTGGATGGCAGCTGGATGAAGAAGTGGGGATGGGATGAGAAACTGGGAGGTGATAGGGTGAAAGGGTAACGGGATGAAGGAAAAGGAATCTGATAGGAGAAGACCATTGACCATGGAAGAAAGGGAAGGAGGAGAGGTCCTTCCCTCTGCTTCCCTTTGGTTTCAGCTCAGATGAAGTGCTTTGGCCCAAAATGGTGACTGTTTATTCCCCTGCACAGGTGCTGCCTGACCTGCTGAGTTCCTCCAGCAATTTGTATGTGTCCCCTATCTTATGGTTCTTGCAGCTGGACTCCTGGTAAACATCACACACAAAACACTGGAGGAAGTCAGCAGGCCAGGCAGCACCTATGGAAAAAAGTAAACTGGCGACGTTTCAGGCTGAGACCCTTCATCAGGACTGGAGAAAAACAATGAGGTCAGAGTAAGAGGGTGAGGGCTGGGAAGGAAGAAATACCAGGTAGTAGGTGATAGGTGAAACTGTGAGTGGGGGAGGGGTGAAGTAAGGAGATGGGAAGTCGATTGGTGAAAGAGTTACAGGGCTGAAGAAGGGGGAATCTGATAGGAGAGGAGGGAAGGAAGAAAGGGAAAGGGGAGAAGCACCAGAGGGAGAGGGAGGTGATGGGCAGGTAAGGAGATAAGGTGAAAGGGGGAAATGGTGAAGGAGAGGACTGGGGCAGCAACACCGGAGGTTCGAGAAATTGATGTTCATGCCACCAGGCAGAGGCTACCCAGATGGAATACAAGATGTTGCTTCTCCAACCTGAGTGTGGCCTCATCACGGCAGTAGAGGAGACCGTGGGCTGACACAATGGAATGGTAATGAGGAATAGAATTAAAAGGAATCAAAGGTTATGGGGATAAGGCAGTAACTGGATACTGATTGTGGATGATCAGCCATGATCACAGTGAATGGTGGTGCTGGCTCATAGGGCTGAATGGCCTACTCCTGCACCTATTGTCTGTTAAAATGGGTGGTCCCAGGGAGATCCCACTTTTTTGGCGGACAGAGCGTAGGTGCTTGGCGAAGCAGTCTCACTGATGTACAGGAGGCCACACTGGGAGCACCTGATGCAGTAGATGACCCCAACAGACACATAGGGTCTGTTTGGAAAGACTGTTTGGGGCCCTGAATAGTAGTGAAGGAGGAGATGGAGGGACAGGTGTAGCACTGTGACACCTCCTGGAAAACACCACCAGGATATCCAGGAGACTTTGTCAAGGTATCTTTAACATTTAAGTAACATTCACTCAGACATAATACACTCAGCACTGGAGGAACTCAGCAGGACAGGTAGCATCCGTGGAAGGAAGTGGAGAGTCAATGGCTCGGGTTGAGACTCTACAGCTGGTTTGAAAGGAAAAGTGGAGATAGCCAGTACAAAAAGGAGGAGGGCAATGTTAGGATATGACTCCAAAGGTGATTAGTGGATCCAGGTGAGGTAAAGGATATCTGGCAGATGAGGTTAAGAACAGAGTCAGAAGCTGGGATGCGATAGGATGTATATGTGTAGAGGGGGGAGAGAGGGGGAGGGATAGAGGGTGGGAGGGAGAGAGTGGGGGAGAGAGGGTGGGAGGGAGAGTGGGGGAGAGAGTGGGGAGAGAGTGGGGGAGAGAGTGGGTGAGAGAGAGGGGGGTAGAGAGGCTGGTGTTGAGGGAGAGGGAGAGGGAGAGAGAGTGGTGGGGAGAGAGTTGGGGGAAAGGGGAGAGAGAGAGAGCAAGGAGAGAAGGGGAGGGAAGGGAGGAAGAAGGGGGAGAGATGGGGGAGAGAGAGGGGAGAGAGAGAAGGAGGGGTAGAAAAGGGGAAGAGAGAAATAGAGAGATAAATACATATAGGTTCTCAGTCATAGTAACTTAATGCTAAATAAATTCTGCTCCTTAGTAGCATCGGGCTAAATGGTAGTCTTCTACACTGGAATTAAGACAATGGTAAAGAGGGAACACTGATGTTGCTCTGCTTTTGGTTAAATCTCAACAAGACTGGGACAAGAGGAACGTAGTTAAAAACCACTATAAAGAAACACTAAATGGCTGGAATGTACATACTCACGAGCAGGATTGTTAAATCCATTCTGCAGCCTACCTACAAGGCCACATAGACCCTATGGCAGAGTCCGTGGCCCCTTCCCTAGGTGCAGATTCTGAGGCATCAGAGACCCATGCCTGCTGGAAGCCTTAGGTGAAAGATTTGTCCAAGATGTGATGGATTAGAAAACAAGAACATTCATTGTGGTCATGACCATCCCAAGCAACGAGGTACTGGACTCTGCTCTGCACCAGATGAGATGCCAGGAGGTGCCGCACAGTATACACTACGGAACCGTCCACCAAGCAGGGAGAAGGGGTCGTGCAGAGTGACTGGAGCCAGGGGAAGGTGGCCACCATCTTGGCTAGAAAACATGGAACACGGATCTTCATTGATGATGACAAGAGCAACCTATATGAGACCTGGTTGATAGCCATCTCCATTATGAATGGTCCCACATAGCATGGGGCCAACCTGTGGCTTTTGAACTTCAAGGGAAGATCCCTAGATGCCATCTAGCCTTTCTGCCCTAGCACGAGAGACCTCACCTGCTGGTGGAGTTGATCAGCCTGCCGGGCATATTGTTTCTGAGTGCACAGCAAAGGAGCCCTGTCCAACACCCACATCTGCTTGTAGCATTGGACCAACTGTTCAGCAGCAGGAACTTCCATGTCAATCTCCTGCTCAGGGACAAATGGTGACTGGAAACTCTTCTGGCCTTCAGAAAGGGACGTGTCTGTAGAGGACGACTGGAGGTTATTGTGGGCAATCTCTGCCCAGGCCAATTGGGAGTTCCAGGACATGGGGTTGGAAGAGACAAGGCAGTGCAGGGTTAACTCCAGCTCCTAATTCACCAGAGTCCTCATTGGAGGAAAGGGTTAGCAATTTACATTCCGAGGTCTTATTATCTCGGAGGAACTGTCATGAGCCCAGCATGTAAGTACAATTATGAGAAAGCACTGCAGTGTCTCTACTTCCTTAGGGGTTTGTGAAGATTTGACAAGACATCTAAAACTTTGTCAAACTTCTATAGACGTGTAGTGGAGAGTATATTGACTGGCTACATAACAGTCAGGGATGGAAACACCGATGCTCTTGAATGGAAAATCTGATAAAAAGTAGGGGATACGGCACAGTTCATCATGGGCAAAGCCCTCCCCATCATTCTTGATACCCACTGTATTTATTTATTATTATTATTATTCCGTTCTTCTTTTACTTGCATAGTTTGCTGTCTTTTGCACAGTGATTGAACATCCAAGTTGGCATGGTCTTTCACTGTTATGGTTATTATTCTATGGACTTGTTGAGTATGCCCACAGGAAAATGAATCTCAGAGTAGTATGTGGTGACGTGTATGTACTTTGATAATAAATTTACATTGAACTTTATACTTCATCCAATAGAATCCTGCAGAGGCCTTCTTGTTCAGTGCACTTATGTGGGCTGTGATAGAACTGAAGTTTTCGACGAAGTTGCGATAAAT
Organism: Mobula birostris; assembly: GCF_030028105.1. Lineage (NCBI taxonomy): Eukaryota > Metazoa > Chordata > Chondrichthyes > Myliobatiformes > Myliobatidae > Mobula > Mobula birostris. The sequence continues at coordinate 5,939,208 of NC_092390.1, read as the reverse complement.
GTTTGCAAACCCCATGAAGTGCCTTACCTTTTTGACCATAGGTGGTATGGACAACTATGTGAGTGCCTGAACTGTCATAAGGACGTGGCTGAGAACGGACCCAAGTGCAAGACACAGACACTGAAGTACTAGGGACAGGACTAGGATACAGGGTGAGGGCCAGGGCATGGACACGAAAACCGGGAACCCGGAACAGGACTGGACAAGAGATCTAGGAGCCAAGGCTTGGATTCCAAGCCAGAGACTGGACAAGGACTCAGAGCCTGGGTCTTGCCTCTGGCTCGGACCCCAGAACTAGACAAGGACGTGACTTGGCTGGCAGGCAGGACGAGGCTGGAGTCTTCAGGCTTGAAGCGAGGCTGGAAACCAGAGACTTGAGGTGAGGCTTGAGACCAGCAACTTGAGGCGAGGCTTGAGACCAGGGACTTGAGGCGAGGCTTGAGACCAGAGATTTGAGGTGAGGCTTGAGACCGGGGACTTGAGGTGAGGCTTGAGACCGGGGACTTGAGGCGAGGCTTGAGACCAGAGACTTGAGGCTTGAGGTCTTGAAGCTTGGCTTGGGGCAAGGCTCAGCTGGAGACTTGAGGCGAGGCCTGGCTAGAGACTTGAGGTGAGGCTTGGCTAGACTTGAGGCAAGGCTGGAGACCAGAGACTTAAGGCTTGGGGTCTTGAAGCTTGGCTAGAGACTTGAGGCGAGGCTTGGCTAGAGACTTGAGGCGAGGCTGGAGACCAGAGACTTGGGATCTTGAAGCTCCTCCCGGGCAGGGCGCGGATCTCCACTTGACAGAGGCAAGGGACAGGAAGGGACAGAACCCACTACAGGGTGAGGCAATCTGTCCTGGCTTACCCGACGGAGGCAAGGGACAGGAGGGGACAGAACCAACCGCAGGGTAACGGCAATCTGGCCTGGCTTACCCGACTGAGGCAAGGGACAGGAAGGGACAGAAGCAACCGCAGGGTAACGGCAATCTGGCCTGACTTACCCGACTGAGGCAAGGGACAGGAAGGGACATAGATACAGGGTAGTTTCAAGACAAGACTTCAAGTGAGGCAAGGCAAGAGTTACTGGCAAGACCAGGCAAGGCTTCAGACAAGGAAACAGAAGGCAGGGGAAGGGATACAAAGAGTAAGGACAAGAACAATCCCTAGTCTCTGGAGGTATTTATGCAGCCAGCCCCAACAAGAATCAGCTGCCTCAATTAGTGCTCAACAGGAACAGAAACAGGGTAGACAGGAAAACCTGGAGCAAGGGTCGATGGACCAGACTGTGAACCGGAATGCAGACTTCACGGACTGGACCATGACAGAACCTTACACAGGCTCATTTGAAAACTGGAAGGGATAAGGATATAGCTTAAAAATGACAATTTCTCTCGCTTGGCATAAAGGTTATTCCCAAGGACTATCTTGAGCACCTTCTGGACATGCTGGACATGTTCCTGGTGAGAACAGGAATAGATCAGAGTGTCATCTAAATACAGTTTGTACATAAAAACAAACTGGTTCAAGATGTTCCTGAGCGCATCATTGACCAGGGCCTGAAAAACAACAGGGGTGTTGGTCAGACTGAAGTGCCTCAGGAGGCACTCATAGTGGCCAGTGGAGGTGTTGAATGCTGTCCCCTTCTCAGATATGAACAAGATTATAGGCATTGCACAGATCTATCTTGAAAAATGTGGTTGCTTCCTGGAGATATTTGAACATGGAGGCAAGCAGGGGAAGAGGGTAGTAGTTCTTCACTGTACTGTTGTTGAGAAGCTGATAATCAATATCGGAATGGAGCTTGCCATCCTTCTTGCTCATAGAAAAGAAGCACATCCCTGTTTGTGAGGTTAACTAACAGATAAATCCTAAGGCCAATGCCTCATTGATGTATTTTTCCATCGCCACTGTTTCAGGACAATAAAGGCAAAAAAGTGGGCCCCAGGGAGGACTAGAACCAGGGGAGAGATCAATGATGCATTTGTAAAGCCAGTATGGAGTCAAAGAGATTGCTTTCTTTTTAGTGATGACTTCAAGAAAGTCAGCATATTAAACTGGAATGCCAGACAGGTTAAAACTAGAAGTTAACAACGGAGGGGATGCATAGACAGGAGCTTGAAGTCGACCCAAACTGGTCCCCACTCTCGGAGTACCTTTAGGGTCCAATCAGTCCATAGGTTGTGATGAGATAACCAGAGGAGGCTAAGCACCAGCAGCAGCAGCTCAGGCAAATCAACCAGATAGAGCGAGAGCTTTTCCCGATGGTCGCTTCTAGCACAAGTTAGAAGTGGAAAGATGGATCTTGCTGGTGCCCTGAGATTGACTATCCAGAGCTTGATGATACTTTCTCTCAGTTGCTGAGTCAGAACTCACCATTTTTGAACCAGAGAGACATCCATGAGATTCCCAGCCGTCTGGAGTCAATAGATGCCTGAGGTTCATGGATCTGAGACCATCATGATAAGGAAATTGGGAGCATCACAGAATTAGGAGAAGATGCTTGCAGGGAGAACCAACTCATCAAAACTCTGCTTCTTGCTGATGGGTATCCTCTTTTACTGGGCTTTTGGGGCATGAATCCCAAAAGTGTCCTGGATCACCACAATAGAGGCAGGAACCTGATCTGCGCTGATCTCATTCCTCCTGAGATAGGCTTATGCATCCTATCTGCACAGAATCCCTCTCTAGACTGGGTACTGGGTGAGGAGGGTGAGGGTGAAGATAAACAGTGATGCAAACTGTACAAAAATCAGGACATTTTCCCTGCATCACTCTGTTTCCTAGTTGTCAACTCGAATGGTCAGATTAATTAGGTCATTCAGGCTGTCATGTACTGTGATCTCATGGCAAACCACTGTATTCAGTCCCCATTGGAAGTTAGTGATGAGGGATCACCACCACAAGTATGCAGAAATTTACTGAATAGTCCCTCACTGACCCTCTGTCTTGGTGCATGTCCAGAAGTCACTGGCAACTACTGACCCTGGACTAATAGGTCAAAAACACTGTTGAACTCAACAACAAATTGGCAAAATGATTGGGCTGTCAGGGATATTTGTTCCCGTTGAGTGTTGAACAAGCTAATTGGGTTCTGTCTAAGAGATTCATCATGTTTGCCAATTTTTGTGCATCATCATTGAACCAATCAGGCTGGGCTTGGAAAATCAGCTCTTGCTAGAAAGTAAAATCCCTGCCGCCATTAAGGACACTGGAGTACCTGCCTGGAAGAGGAATACGCGCTTCTGGTCTGGGTGCAGTTATAGGAGTCGGGGCGTTAGTGTCCGAGTTTGATGAGGCTTTTGAAGAGGAGGATCTGGGAGATGCTGGGAGTGGAACTAAAGTCTTTTGAATTGGGTTGCAAAAGTAGTAGTGGCTGTCACCTGATTGTGGCTGTTAGTAGTAAGCTGCTGGAGCATAGCCATAAAGGTAATAATCACTGCAAGGTTCTGGTTGTCTGCAGTGAGTGCTAAACTATTGCTGCGCGGACTGATACCTGTACTTCTAGCTGACACTGGGCTCACCACACTGAAACTTGCTGTCACGCTTTGTGAGACAGGTCAGCCAATCGAGCTTCAGCTTACTTTACTTTCTCCTCAGCAAACTTTGGTCTAGACTGGGATTGACATTCTGAAAGTGTCTCTTGCACTGCTTGAGTCACTTCACACAATGCAGCTTCAACTGACTTTAACTTGCTGGGCGTACTCACCAAATCCATAGAATAATAACCATAGCAGAATCAATGAAAGACAACACCAACTTGAGCCCTCTGATCTCACTATGTACAAGCTCAATGTGGCCTGTTGGTTGTTGCATATCACCGTTACAAATGTCATTCTTTCAGGAGTTATCTTTTCTCCAGTATAAATTCTTAGTTGGATATCTGCAGGCTTTAGTTCCCTGTCTTTGAAATGCTTCTCAAACTTATTTTAAGGAATGTCTGCAACAGGCGAACCAATGCCTAATTCCATTTTAATTAAATTGCTGTTTACCTGTGGTGCAAGTCATATTCACATAGTAGATATGTGTCACTCTCATCATTATCATATTTTTCATCAACAGCATACAGATTAGTGCTCTTTCTGAAACTGCAAATTCACTTTTTAGCTTATTCTCTTCCATGTGCAGTCCTTTTATTTTTGTCTGCCCAACATGCTCTGGATATGGGTCCTACTTTGTTGATTTTCTGCAAGTTTTGCCTTTAAGCCTGCATTGGTCTGGTGTATATGAACCTCTACCACAATGGTAACAAAATTTATCTAGCTAGGCCAATTTCTATTTAGACTTTACAATTTTATTCAAGCTCACTTTCATTCCTGATTGTAATTCAATTGTCTCTGTCTGCTGTTTCCATTGATACAGTTATTTCAACTGCTCTTTTAATTGTAACATGTACTTCAGTTAGGAACCATTTTTGACTGCTTTCTTTAACAATTCCGCAAACTAAATAATCTCCCTATGCATCATTAATCCCATTACTGAACTGACACTCTCCAATTCAGCCAAGTATGCTGAAATAGACTCACTCCCCTTCCTTTTGATTCTGCTTATGAAATCTAAAGCATCCGGCAATCAACAATAGGTGCAATTCTAAATGTTCTTGATTACTTTCATGATAGCAGCAAAGCTCATTTTGGTTGGAATTGTTAAATTTCTAAGCAAACTGTATGCCTTTAAACCCAATGCATTCAGCAAAACCGGCACTCACTTTTCTTTGGCTATTTTATTTTGTTTAAAATACTAACAAGAGAAAATCTGTGGATGCTAGAAATCCAAGCAACGCATACAAAATGCGAGGGGAACTCAACAGGCCAGGCAACATCTATGGAAAAAAGTATGGTCAACGTTTCAGACTGAAAACCTTTAACACTCTGCTCAATTAGCTCAGTGTACATATTCCAGTTACTTCTTGTACAAGCAGATGCATCTATCTTTCCAATGTAGCCTGCCATTTCTTCTTTTCTTATGATTGTTATTACTGGGTACTCAATGTTTATGAATCCATGAATTCGTCTGTTTTCCACCTGTTTTAAAACTTGAACATCTTCTCCCTTCCCGAAGAATACGTGCTGTAATTTCTTATTCGACTGTTTTCCGCTGCACTTTTAAAAAATTCAAATATCTCACAGTGCTTCAACACCTAGGTAATTATCTCGTTTTTCTTTAACTTGCTAGTCACTACCATTACGTCTTGTAACTCAAAAACATAATGTTAATTGAAAGGAAAAAGATGGGAGGCTAGAAGACAGGTCATGGTTTCATTTTTACTTTAAGCAAGGCATGTGTGCATGGCATGGTGACATAATATCTGAAATATTAAATACACAAAGTGTACCACTTCACACTTTTCAGGCTTGAACTCCATTTGCCGCTTCTCAGCCCAGTTCTGCATCCTATCAATGCCTCGTTGTAGCCTACAACAACATTCTACACTATCCATAGCACCATCAATCTTTTTAACCTGCTAACTTTTTAACTTACTAACCTGCCATTCACTTCCTCACTTGTAAAAATTACAAAGAGCAGCGGGCCCAGAACAAATCCCTGTGGTACATCATTTGCCCCTGACCTCCATGCAGAATATGCTCCATCTACTATCATCCACTGCCTTCAGTGGACAAGACAATCCTGAATCCACACAGCCATGATTTCCTGGATCCCATACCTCCTGACCTTCAGAATCCATTATTATAGGGAACCTTGTCAAACATGTTACTTAGATTAATAAATTTCAAAGTTCAAAGTAAGTTTATTATCAAAGTACATATTAGTCACCATATACAATCCTGAGATTCATTTTCTTGTGGCATACTCAATAAATCTGTAGACTAATAACCATAAGTGAATCAATGAAAGAGTGCACCTACTCGGGCATTCAGCCAGTGTGCAAAAGACAACAAAGACAAAAAGAAAAATATAGTAATAATAAATAAACAAACAATAAATATTAAGAACATGAGATGAAGAGTCCTTGAAAGTGAGTCCATTGGATGTGAGATCAATTGGCAAGTGAAGTTGAGCGAAGTTATCCCCTGTGGTTCAGGAGCCTGATGGTTGAGAGGTAGTCAAATTTTCAGATGTCATGCAATTTCCACAAACTCCAAAGGAAGTAGAGGCACTGTTGTGCTTTCTTCATAACTGCATTTATGTACTGGGTCTAGGACAGATCCTCCAAAATAATAACACCCAGGAATATGAAGTTCCTAACCCTCTCCACCTCTGATCCTCCAATGATGACTGGCTCATTGACTTTGGTCCCCTTCTCCTGAAGTCTATAATCATCTCTTTGGTCTTGCTGGCATTGAGTAAGAGGTTGTTTTTACGACACCACTTAGCCAGATTTTCAATCTCCCCCTATATGCTGGTTCATCACCACCTTTGATTTGGCTTATAACAGTGGTGTCATCAGCAAACTTGAATACGGCATTAGTGCTGTTCTTAGCAACACAGTCATAAGTGTAAAGCAAGTGTTATGTTTGTTCTTCAAAAAAGACAAACTTAGCAGAGGTGAAACTAACACATTTTGTTATAGTACACGACTTCTAGCTCCACACTGAGCGCTCGATACCAGCTGACTGATGTCACTTCCAATTCTGAGTGAACCACCCGCATTTCACACTGGGAACTGATATTCTTTATTATGTACATATATAATAATTCATCTTCCCCCTTTAAAGAAAACAAACACAATATTATGTCCTCATAAACATACAAGGAACAATAATGTTTCCAACAAAGATATTTGTATTAACTTCAATTGTAATGAGCAAATACAGTCCCTAATTCACTCAGCAACTCTCAATCAGTTTCTGAGATGATTTGATGATCCTATTTGGTGTGCTCTATGTTTCACCAGATGTATTGCTTTCACTTGCTGTGTTAATATTAGTGTCTTTTGGAAAACTCCAAACAACTGGCTTATTTTTCACATCTCCTGGCCCCTTTGGTGAACTGACAGGTGACGTGTCACAGCTATGGGTTGGAGCTTGTAGTTGTAGATCTACATGCTTCCTTCTGACGAGTGTTCCTCCCTGCATCTAGGACTGCTAGGAATGTGGAGCAACTTCCTCCAGCACACACCTTCACATGGACCAAGTGCCAGAATCATGATCTCAAATTCGCTCTTGATCTCCAGTCTTCAGAATGGGTAGGCTTTTCACAGACATGTTTCTGTTTCTGTTCTTCATTCCCCTTTCTTTAGCCAATTTGACCTTGTGTGCTCCTTTAGGTGTCAACAAGTTTTCATGCAGTGGAAGGTTAGTGTGTATGCATCGACCTTTCGCATCCGGGCTGCTGAAAGTTCATTCTGCAGTGGTGCATTTCTGTAAATCATCAGACTTCTGTGGAAGTCCTCTCACTCATCTTGTATCTTCTTCATGAGCCTTTTAACTACCTTGACCAAACTCTCTGACAGGCCATTAGATTTTACTTGTCAAAACTCCCAATCATTAGAAACGGACTGAAGTTTACGGGTCAAAAATTGTGGACCATTGTTGGATACCACTTCAAATGAAACTCCATACCTCACAAACACAGCTTTCAGGAAGGTGATGACCACTGTGCTGGATATTGATTGCAATGTTGGAATCTCTGGGTAACTGGAAAAATAGTCTGTTACAACAATATGGTTCTTCCCATTACAATCAAACAAATCCACTCCAAATTTGAAGTATGGCCTGTCTGGGACAGGGTGTGGTGTAAGCGGTTCTGTTTTCTGCTTTGGTCTGTAGGTAAGGCATGTTTCACATGAAGCAGCAATCTGGCTGATGTCTTGATTCGATTTTGTCCAGTATATCACTTCATGAGCTCTTCGTTTGCATTTTTCCTCACCAAGATGCCTTTCATGTATCTTCTGGAGCATTTCCTTGAGTAACAACATAGGAATCATAAAACTATTCCCTTCAAAGACCATATCATCCACCACTGACAATTCAGCTCTGCCTGCCCAATAATCCTAAATACACATTGGACAGTCATTCTTAGCTGCTGGCCATCATTTCTGTATTGTACTTTTGATACTTTCATTGTTTCATCTGTCCCTGCTGCTGTCCTAATCTTCCTTGTTCTGTCAGGAGATACTGGAATGGAGGTGACAATCATGACAAAATAGGCCTGTATATCTTGCATTCATTTCTTGGTCATTCTTTTCTTTCTTGTTGACTGCTTGAGAGATCACATCAGCAGCAAACATGTATTTTTCCAATGTGTAGATCATTTTCACATGTCTGTCTCCACTTCAAAAGCTTGTCCACAGATGTACCGATGAACCTTTCACACGTATATGTGCAGGCGAGAAGCTCTTTCTCTATCTGTGCATAGTTGGCTTCCGCATTTGTTAATGCCTTTGATGCATAGGCCACAGGGCCATACCAGAAGGCATTTCCTATGAAAGTCATTGTCTTAACACCAAACTCACATTTCTCTTTACTTAATTTCAAATTGGCATTCCATGTCATGTCTAGCACCTGTTTCAGTCATGCATCATGTTCCTCCTTGGTGGACCCCCAAATGATGATGTCACGACGGTATGCCGTCAAAGATCATGGAATCGTTTTATAGGAGACTTCTGGTGTGGACAGAATCCCATAAAGTGATATCCTCCCTCTGATATGTTAAAAGTACATACTCTCGAACTTGTTTCATTGAGTTTCATCTGCTAAAAACACAGACGATGCATCAAGTTTGCTAAATCACTTGGCACCTGCAAACTGTGACATTATCTCCTCCTGTGTTGGCAATTTAAAATGCTCTCTCTTTTTTTTGGTTTTATTGAGATCCCTTGGGTCTAGACATATCAGCAGTTTTTTTTGCACACTGACCGGTGAGCTCACCCAGTCTGCTGGCTCTGTATGACATTTATCCATTTCATGTATGCTAATTCTTGTTTAAGTTTGTCTCTAAGTGCAAATGGAACGTTCCTGCATGCATGGACAACAGGAACCACTATCCCATCTGCATGAATTTTGTGTACACCAGGTAAGCATCTGAGCCCCTCAAAGACATCTACGTACTCTTCCATAAGTGAAGTGTGGTCATCCTTGGACTGCGAAGCCACTACTAAAACTTATTTCACCAGGTTGAGCTTTTCATGTGCACTCAGACCTAATTATGGCTGTACTCACTTTCCAATCATCAGTAGTTAAGCTTCAGGTGCTGTCCCTTATGCTTGAAGGTCAATATACAACCTCTTTTCACTGGAGCCTTCTCTCCAGTACAGCCAGTCACTTTTAACTTCACTGAGTAAATCCTGCTGTTTACTTTGAGAGTCTTTTAACCATCCATGGATAACAGATCTATTTGGGCTCCAGTGTCAAACTTACTTGAAATTATTGTCTCATTCACAGTCACTGGAACTACCCATTCATTCTTATCATCACCAGCAGTCTGCAGAGAATCTATAAATACTTCCCCTATTTCCTCATCAACCATGTGCACCTTTCTCCTGGTAGCCTCAGCCTTGCAGCACCATGCAAAATAATCCTTCTTCCCACAATTATTGCAGGAATTTCCATAAGCAAGACACATCTTTGGAATCTGCCTTCACATTTGCTGTTTGAGCTACCTCTTTGCTATGCTGTTGCTTTGGGAAATGCCCTATGCTCTGCCCTCTATTTTCACAACATGCCCTGTTGTTTCTTCCCTGTGCAGCTCCTTGGCTTGTACTCATGGAGTCTCTGCTGCCCTACACATATTCACAGCCTTTTCCAGTTTAAATCTCTTTCATGGAGCAGGCTTTCTCCAAGTCTATTATCTGGGTTTCCGCAAACTTTTTCTCTCTAGCTAGTGAGTCTCTCAAATCTCAAAACTCACAGGACTTACTCAGTGTGTGAAGTTCAGCTGAATATTGGTCAAAGCTAATGTCTTGTTTCCGGTCACAGGAAAAAAACTTATATCTTGAATATGTGATGTTTTTACTTGGAATAAAATACTTCCCAAATTTTGTCATCAGAGTGGCCAATGTAAAAGCTATCTCATCAATTTGAAAGCTATTATAGATGTCCAAAGCACCTGCAACAATTACATGTAGAAAGATAGATGCTTTCAATTTTTCTTCAGCCCCTCTCGTTCTGCTTGCTGCTAAATATATATTGAATTACTGTTTGAAGCATTTTCAGTTATCAGTTAAATTATTGGTAAACTGCCTCATTGCGGGAGGACTTAGCTTATCCATGGCAGGATTTATGGGCTTTTCTCACCTGAATCTCTTGATAAATCCGGTGAACCTGGGACAATATGCTGTGTTGCCATGCAGGACACAGACCTCACTTGTAGCATCTTTCTTTCCCCCTCAGAACTAGCACCTCTTTCTCAGTAGCACACACTATTCATTTGTTCTCTGTGTTTAGACCTCATGCCAACTTCTGACACCATGTTATGTTTGTTCTTGATAAGACAAACTTAGTGTGGGTGAAACAAACACATATTTATTTACAGAACATGGCATCCAGCGCCATGCTGAGTGTGCGATACCAGTTCACCAATGTCACTTCCAGTTCCGGGTGAACCACCTGCATTACACACTGGGAACCGAAGTTCTTTATGATGCACACACGTAACACAGTCAGTAGAGTAGAGGACCAAGCATACACCCTTGTGGTGCACCTGTGCTGATGGAGATCGTGGAGGAGATGTTGTTGCCAATCCAAACTGACTGGGGTCTGCAAGTGAAGAAATCCAGGATCAAATTGCACAAGAAGGTATTGTGGTCATGATAAAACTTCAGCTGGACCATAATTCCAAAAATGTCTGAGATTGAAATTTAGATTTTGCATTGCATAAAGGTAAATTATAAAAACTTGCACATTAATCACATCTTTAGGATAATAAATTTCCCAGGTCATTTTGTATCAAACTTCATTTGACAGAAAGCCTCTGAAGGAGGGAATTTCAGAGTGCGGCACATCCAGGTCAGTTAAAACTGCCCAGGCAATGATGCCAGAGGAGTTGATGCATCTCATTAGAATTCACAAGAGTATTTTCAAAAATCTTAAGGGTTGACTTTATTTGCCATATATATTTACATTCAGTTGTGGTATGTTGGTCAGGAAATGGCAGGCAACAAAAACCATAATTCAGCAATTATAAATAATAAAGAGTTATTAAAGAATATAGTTAGAGGTTAAAGTACAGATATGGAATAAAATGTGCATAAATACATAAATATCAGCATTACAGTACTTACAATGCAAATAGCAGTATAAAAGAGATTTAAGGTGTTACAGTGCAGTGCAGTGACGGGGGTAATAAATAGACGGATATGGGGATGGTTTCACCAGAATGGTTCATCAGATGTAAATGAACTGTGCAAGGCCACTTGTGTGACGAGGAGAGAAAATGTCTCTGTACTGTACCCTCGACCTTCCTTTCTCTTGGTGCTCCTGATTTCAATAAATTTTAGAAATATTATTTCACATTTGCATGGTTTGTTCTGTTCAGCGAGCTCTTTCGCACTCAGCAATCAGCCATTCTTGTCCCAACGCTAACCAAGTTTTGATCACATTTAACTACAAAAAAACTTAATCTGTAATCAAGAAGGCAGATGGAGCAGCAGTAAGTTTGATTCAGTTGTGGATGAAAAACGAATGATAATGCATTTAAGATGGATCAATTTTCTCCCTTTTCCTGAAGAGACATCATTTGCATCTTTGCAATACATTTTTTTTAAGTTGCCAGATTGTGCATTTCCTCATTAAAGCATTCGTTTGTCAACCTGTAATGTTTGCAATACTCCTTCTCATAATCAGAAAAGGAGGCCTTTTGGTCCATCAGGTTCATACTAGCTCCCAGGTGAACAATCTTAATCGAAGTCAAAGGCAAAATACAGTATATGTCACCAAATACTAGTTTTAGATTCATTTTCTTGCAGGCATTCTTAGGAAAACAAAGAAAGACAGTAGAAATTTTGAAAAAACACTTTACATAAACAAAGACTGACAAACCATGAAGAACAAGTTGACAAATTGTGCAAATAAACCAACAAACAAATAAACTATTTCCCTGTAATACCATGGGCTCTTAACTTGCTAAGCAGCCTCATGTACGGTTCTTTGGCAAAGGCCTTCTGAAAATCCAAGTACACAACACCCACTGACTCTCCTTTGTCTATTCTGCTTATTATCCTCTATTCTCCAAGTACCTTGATACCTTATCCTAAACAACTTACTCCAGCACCTTCCCAACCACTGTCAGGCTTACTGACCTATAATATCCTTTCTTCTGCCTCCACAATGTCTTCAACTACCTCCTTCAGAACTCTGAGGTATATTCCATGTGGCCCAGGTTAACTTATTCACCTTTGGACCTTTCAGCTTCCCACGTACCTTCTCCCTAGTAATAGCAACTACACTCACTTCTGCTTCCTGAGACTCTCGAGCTGCAGCATACTGCCAGTGTCTTCCACAATGATAACTGATGCAAATGCTTATCTCTTTGTCCCCCATTACTACCTCTCCAGTGTCATTTTCTAGTTCCCTCTTTTATTCTTTATGCACTGAAAATAATACCTTGGTATCCTCTTTGACATTACTGGCTATCTTGAAATATGTCATCTTTTCCCTCCTGAGTATTTTTTAGTTGCCTTCTGTTGGTTTTTAGAAGCGTTCCAATCCTCTATCTTCCCACTATTTTTTGCTTTATGAGCTACAGTTGTGTCATCTAGCCTTTAGAGTACTTCATCTTTGAGATGTACCTATCCCGTGCCTTCCAAATTGATACCAGAAACTCCAGCTATTGCTGCTTACCGTCATCGCTGCCGGTGTCCCTTCCAATCAACTTTGACCAGCTCCTCTCTCATGCCTCTGTAATTCACTATACTCCACTGTAATTCTGATACATCTGGCTTTGACTTCTCCCTCTCAAATTGCAGGTTGAATTCTATCATATTATGATCACTGTCTCCTAAGGGCTCCTTTACCTTTAGCTCCCTAATTAAATCTGATTCATTACAGAGCACCCAGTCCAGAATAGCCAAACCCAAGTGGGCTCAACCACACTGTTTTAATGAGCTATCTTGTCGGTATTCTAGAAGTTCCTCCTCTTGGGGTCCAGCACTAACCTGATTTTCCCAATCTACCTGCATATTGAAATCCCCCATGACTATTGTAACATTGCCCTTTTGACATGCATTTTCTATCTCCTACTGTAATTTGTAGCCCACATCCTGGCTACTGTTTGGAGGTCCATATATAACTCCTGTCTTTTTACCCTTGAAGTTCCTTAATTCTACCCACAAGGATTCTCCATCTTTTGAACCTTTGTTACCTCTAAGGATTTCATTTCATTTTCTACCAACAGAGCCACACCACATCCTCTGCCTACCTGCCTGTCTTTTTGATTCAATGTGTATCCTTGCATGTTCAGCTCCCAACTATAATCTTCTTTCAGCCACGACTCAGTGATGCCCACAATGTCATACCTGCCAATCTCTAAATGAATTACAAGATCACCTACCTTACTTCGTATACTGTGCGCATTCAGATGTAACCCCTTCAGTCCTGTAATCAGGTTTTCTGATTTTCTCCCTATGTTACACTGCAACTTATTGCGTGACTGCAATCTTGCCCTGTCGTCTGCCTGTCCTTCTGGATAGTCTCACTACACACTGCCTCTGTTTGCTAACTAACTACCCCAGACCCAGCCATATCATCTCGGTTCCTATCCCCCTTTCAGCTTAGTTTAAACCTTCCCCAACGGTTCTAGCAAACCTGCCCTCAAGGATATTGGTCACCCTCAGGTTCAGATGTAACCCGTACCTTTTGTACAGGTCATACTTTCCCCAGAAGAGATCCCAATGATCCAGATAACAGAAACCCTGCCCCCTGCACCAGTTCCTCAGTCATGCATTCATCTGCCAAATTATCCTATTCTTGCTCTCACAGGCACGTGGCACAGGCAGCAATCCAGAGCTTACTACCCTAGAAGTTCTGCTTTTCAGCTTCCTACCTAGTTCACTAATTTCTCTCTTCAGGACCTGCTCCCTTTTCCTACCTATGTTATTGGTGCCAGTATGTACCACGACACCGGCTGCTCATGCTTGCTCTTTAGAATGCTGTGGACCCAATCCAAGACATCCCTGATCCTGGCTTCTCGGAGACTCTATCATGTCAACAGAATCTCGTTTCTACTCCTCTAACTATGGAATTCCCTATCACTACAGCAGTCCTCTTCTCACCTCTTCCCTCTGAGCCATGGAGCCAGAGATCTGGTTGCTGCATCTTCCCCCTGGTTTATTTGTTTCCCACCCCTCCCTGCAACAGTATCCAGACAGATATACTTATTATCGAGGAAAATGTTCACAGGGGTACGCTCTACTGGCTGCCTATTTAATTTCCCTCTCCCTTAACAGTCATCCTTCAACTGAGGTGTGACCACCATCCTGTAGCTTTTGTCTATCACTGCATCCATTTCTCTAACAAGTCTATAAGACATGGGAGCAGAATTAAGACATTTGGCCTATTGAGTCTGCTCTGTCATTCAATCATGTCCGATCCTTTTTTTCTCCATCCTCAGACTCACTCCCCAACCTTCTATGCTGTGTCCAATCAAGAACCTATCAATCTCTGCCTTAAATACACCCAACAACCTGGCCTCCACAGCTGCCTGTGGTAACAACTACCACAAATTCACCGCCCTTTGGCTAAAGAAATTTCTCCACAGCTGTTTTAAATGGATACTCCTCTATCCTGAGGCTGTGCCCTCTTGTCCTAGACTCCCCCACCATGGGAAACATCCTTGCCACACCTACTCTGTCTAGGCCTTTCAACAGTTGAAAGGTTTTACTGAGGTGCTCCCTCATCTTTCTAAATTTCAGTGAGCACAAACCCAGAGCTATCAAACATGTTTTGTATGATAACCCTTTTATTCCCTGAATCATCCCTGTGAATTTCCTCAGAACCCTCTCCAAAGCCAGCACGTCTTTTCTTAGATAAGGAACCCAAAACTGCTTACAATACTCATGGCGAGGCCTCACCTGTGCCTTATAAAGCCTCAGCATCACAACCCTACTCTTGTATTCCAGTCCACTTGAAATGAATGAAAACATTGCATTTGCTTTCCTCACCAATGACTCTACCTACAAGTTAACCTTTAGCTTGTTCTGCATAAGGACTCTCAAGTCCCTTTGTATCTCAGATTTTTGGGTTTTCTCCTCATTTAGAAAATAGTCTGCACAGTTATTTCTTCTAGCAAAGTGCATGACCTTGCATTTTCTAACATTGTATTTCATTTGCCACTTTATCGCCCATTCTCCTAATCTGTCTAAGTCCTTCTGCAGCCTATTCGTTTCCTCAACACTACCTGCCTCTCCACCAATCTTTGTGTCATCTACAAACTTTGCAACAAAGCCATATATTCCATCATCTAAATCATTGATAAACAGCATAAAGAGAAGCAATCCCCACACTGACCCCTGAGGAACAAAACTGGTCACCAGCAGCCAATCAGAAGAGGATCCTTTTACTCCTACTTGCTGCCTCCTACCAATCAGCCAATGCTCTGACCATGCTAGTAACTTTCCTATATTGCTAGCCTCATGTGTCGTACCATATCAAAGGCCTTCTGAAAGTTCAAATATACAACATCCACTGCATCCCCTTTATCTATCCTACTTGTAATCTCCTCAAAGAATTCCAACAGGTTCATCAGGCAAGATTTTCCATTAAGGAAACCATGCTGACTTTGTCTTATCTTGTCCTATGTCACTAGGTACGCCATAGCTTCATGCTTAACAATTGACTCCAACATCTTTCCAAGCACTGAAGTCAGGTTAACTGGTCTATAATTTCCTTTCTGCTGCCTTCCTCCTTTCTTAAATATTGGAGTAACAATTGCAATTTTCCAGTCCTCTGGCTCCATGCCAGAGTACAATGATTTTTGAAGGTCATGATTAATGCCTCCACAATCTCTACCACTGCCTCGTTCAGAACCCTGGGGTGCAGTTCATCTGGTCAGGGTCACCTATGTACTCTTAGGTCTTTCAGCTTTTTGTGCATCTTCTTCCTTGTAATAGTATCTGCACTCACTTCTCTTCCCTCACACCCTTCAACATTGGCACACCTGCTGGGTCTTCCACAGTGAAGACTGATGCAAAATAGTCAGTTCGGGAGGGTTTAGACTAATTTGCGAGGGGGACGGGACCCAGAGCAATAGAGCAGTGAAAGAAGTGCATGGAATAAAGCCAGATCAAACATACAGAGAGGCTTTGAGGAAAGAGAAGCAGAATAAACGGTGTAAAGACAATAAGGTAGAAGGGCTGAAATGTGTGTACCTCAATGCAAGAAGCATCAGGAACAAAGGTGATGAACTGAGAGCTTGGATACATACATGGAATTATGATGTAGTGGCCATTACAGAGACTTGGCTGGCACCAGGGCAGGAATGGATTCTCAATATTCCTGGATTTCAGTGCTTTAAAAGGGATAGAGAGGGCGGAAAAAGGGGAGGAGAGGTGGCAACACTGGTCAGGGATACTATTACAGCTACAGAAAGGGTGGGTAATGTAGCAGGATCCTCTTTTGAGTCAATATGGGTGGAAGTCAGGAACAGGAAGGGAGCAGTTACTCTACTGGTGGTATTCTATAGGCCCCCTGGTAGCAGCAGAGATACAAAGGAGCAGATTGGGAGGCAGATTTTGGAAAGGTGCAAAAATAGCTGGGTTGTTATCATGCAAACAACAGGAATTCTGCAGATGCTGGAAATTCAAGCAACACACATAAAAGTTGCTGGTGAACGCAGCAGGCCAGGCAGCATCTCTAGGAAGAGGTGCAGTCGACGTTTCAGGCCGAGACCCTTCGTCAGGACTAACTGAAGGAAGAGTGAGTACGGGATTTGAAAGTTGGAGGGGGAGGGGGAGATCCAAAATGATAGGAGAAGACAGGAGGGGGAGGGATAGAGCCAAGAGCTGGACAGGTGATAGGCAAAAGGGGATACGAGAGGATCATGGGGCAGGAGGTCCGGGAAGAAAGACAAGGGGCGGGGGGGGACCCAGAGGATGGGCAAGAGGTATATTCAGAGGGACAGAGGGAGAAAAAGGAGAGTGAGAGAAAGAATGTGTGCATAAAAATAAGTAACAGATGGGGTACGAGGGGGAGGTGGGGCATTAGCGGAAGTTAGAGAAGTCGATGTTCACACCATCAGGTTGGAGGCTACCCAGACGGAATATAAGGTGTTGTTCTTCCAACCTGAGTGTGGCTTCATCTTTACAGTAGAAGAGGCCGTGGATAGACATGTCAGAATGGGAATGGGATGTGGAATTAAAATGTGTGGCCACTGGGAGATCCTGCTTTCTCTGGCGGACAGAGCGTAGTAAAATTTAGTATTTCCGTGGTGAAGACTGGGGAAGGTTCCAGGTGAGGCAACACTTCACCTGTGAGTCGGCTGGGGTGATATACTGCGTCCGGTGCTCCTGATGTGGCCTTTTATATATTGGCGAGACCCGACACAGACTGGGAGACCGCTTTGCTGAACATCTATGCTCTGTACGCCAGAGAAAGCAGTAATGAACCGGGTTAGGTCACAGATCTCTCAGTGGGTGAGCATCTGGGGGACAGTGACCACCGCTCCCTGGCCTTTATAATTATCATGGAAAAGCATAGAATCAAAGAGGACAGGAACATTTTTAATTGAGGAAAGGCAAATTATGAGGCTATAAGGCTAGAACTTGCGGGTGTGAATTGGGATGATGTTTTTGCAGGGAAATGTACTATGGACATGTGGTCGATGTTTAGAGATATCTTGCGGGATGTAAGGGATAAATTTGTCCCGGTGAGGAAGATAAAGAATGGTAGGGTGAAGGAACCATGGGTGACAAGTGAGGTGGAAAATCTAGTCAGGAGGAAGAAGGCAGCATACATGAGGTTTAGGTAGCAAGGATCAGATGGGTCTATTGAGAAATATAGGGAAGCAAGAAAGGAGCTTAAGAAGGGGCTGAGAAGAGCAAGAAGGGGGCATGAGAAGGCCTTGGCGAGTAGGGTAAAGGAAAACCCCAAGGCATTCTTCAATTATGTGAAGAAAAAAAGGATGACAGGAGTGAAGGTAGGACCGATTAGAGATAAAGGTGGGAAGATGTGCCTGGAGGCTGTGGAAGTGAGCGAGGTCCTCAATGAATACTTCTTTTCGATATTCACCAATGAGAGGGAACTTGATGATGGTGAGGACAATATGAGTGAGGTTGATGTTCTGGAGAATGCTGATATTAAGGGAGAGGAGGTGTTGGAGTTGTTAAAATACATTAGGACAGATAAGTCCCCGGGGCCTGATGGAATATTCCCCAGGCTGCTCCACGAGGCGAGAGAAGAGATTGCTGAGCCTCTGGCTAGGATCTTTATGTCCTCGTTGTCCATGGGAATGGTACCGGAGGATTGGAGGGAGGCGAATGTTGTTCCCTTGTTCAAAAAAGGTAGTAGGGATAGTCCGGGTAATTATAGACCAGTGAGCCTTATGTCTGTGGTGGGAAAGCTGTTGGAAAAGATTCTTAGAGATTTTTAGATCATTCTCTAAATGATCTATGGGCATTTAGAGAATCATGGTCTGATCAGGGACAGTCAGCATGGCTTTGTGAAGGGCAGATCGTGTCTAACAAGCCTGATAGAGTTCTTTGAGGAGGTGACCAGGCATATAGATGAGGGTAGTGCAGTGGATGTGATCTATATGGATTTTAGTAAGGCATTTGACAAGGTTCCACACAGTAGGCTTATTCAGAAAGTTAGAAGGCATGGGATCCAGGGAAGTTTGGCCAGGTGGATTCAGAATTGGCTTGCCTAGAGAAAGCAGAGGGTCATGGTGGTGGAGGGAGTACATTCAGATTGGAGGATTGTGACTAGTGGTGTCCCACAAGGATTTGTTCTGGGACCTCTACTTTTCGTGATTTTTATTAACAACCTGGGTGTGGGGGTAGAAGGGTGGGTTGGCAAGTTTTCAGATGACACAAAGGTTGGTGGTGTTGTAGATAGTGTAGAGGATTGTCAAAGATTGCAGAGAGACATTGATAGGATGCAGAAGTGGGCTGAGAAGTGGCAAATGGAGTTCAACCCGGAGAAGTGTGAGGTGGTACACTTTGGAAGGACAAACTCCAAGGCAGAGTACAAAGTAAATGGCAGGATACTTGGTAGTGTGGAGGAGCAGAGGGATCTCGGGGTACATGTCCACAGATCCCTGAAAGTTGCCTCACAGGTGGATAGGGTAGTTAAGAAAGCTTATGGGGTGTTAGCTTTCATAAGTCGAGGGATAGAGTTTAAGAGTCGCGATGTAATGATGCAGCTCTATAAAACTCTGGTTAGGCCATACTTGGAGTATTGTGTCCAGTTCTGGTCACCTCACTATAGGAAGGATGTGGAAGCATTGGAAAGGGTACAGAGGAGACTTACCAGGATGCTGCCTGGTTTAGAAAGTATGCAATATGATCAGAGATTAAGGGAGCTAGGGCTTTACTCTTTGGAGAGAAGGACGATGAGAGGAGACATGATAGAGGTGTACAAGATAATACGAGGAATAGATAGAGTGGATAGCCAGCACCTCTTCCCCAGGGCACCACTGCTCAATACAAGAGGACATGGCTTTAAGGTAAGGAGTGGGAAGTTCAAGGGGGATATTAGAGGAAGGTTTTTTTACTCAGAGAGTGGTTGGTGCATGAAATGCACTGCCTGAGTCAGTGGTGGAGGCAGATACACCAGTGAAGTTTAAGAGACTACTAGACAGGTATATGGAGGCATCTAAGGTGGGGGCTTATATGGGAGGCAGGGTTTGAGGGTTGGCACAACATTGTGGGCCGAAGGGCCTGTACTGTGCTGTACTATTCTATGTTCTATGTTCTATGTTCTATAGTTTATCTCCCCGGTCTCATTTTCTAGTGGTCCTATATCCAAAGTCATCTCTGTTTTATTATTTTTTTACATATTTGATAAAACTTTTACTATTCACTTTGATATTGTTTGCTAGTTTGCTTTCATATTGCATCTTTCCCCTCTGAATGAAGGAAGTCTGAGAGTCAGAGCGGGAGTGCGGAGGAAGCCATTTTTGAATTTTTCAGTTTTTTTTTCCATCGGCGTTCAGAGAGGCGGGACTGCGCAGGTGTGCGACGTCGGGTAGTGAAGCGTGGAAGATTTAAAAGGAACAGAGCCTTATACAGCGGGCAGCGTCGTTTGCGGGCTGCGGAGTGAGCCGGGAGCAGAGTGAAGGCTTAAGGGCTTCGGCTCACCAGGCTTAGGCGGAAACAGGCGAGGCGAGGAAGGTTTGGTATTCATTTTCTGTTGTTATTTGAGGAGAGAGGCAGTATGAGTGTGAGGGCAGTTTGTTGTTCTCAGTGCCGGATGTGGGAGGCCCTGGAGGCTCCAAGCCTCCCGGACGTCCACATCTGCACCAGGTGCGCCGAGATGCAGCTCCTAAGAGACCGTGTTAGGGAACTGGAGCTGCAGCTCGATGACCTTCTTCTGGTCAGGGAGAGTGAGGAGTTGATAGAGAGGAGTTACAGGCAGGTGGTCAAACCGGGGTCGCGGGAGGAGACAAGTGGGTCACGGTTAGGAGGGGGAAGGGGAAGAGTCAGGTAATAGAGAGTACCCCAGTGGCTGTGCCCCTTGACAATAGGTACTCCTGTTTCAGTACTGTTGGGGGGGGACAGCTTACCCGGGGGAAGCAACAGTGGCCGTGCCTCTGGCACAGAGTCTGGTCCTGTAGCTCAGAAGGGTAGGGAAAGGAAGAGGAGGGCAGTTGTAATAGGGGACTCGATAGTAAGGGGGTCAGATAGGTGATTCTATGGACGCAGTCCAGAGACCCGGATGGTAGTTTGCCTCCCTGGTGCCAGGGTCTGGGGTATTTCTGATCGTGTTCAAGATATCCTGAAGTGGGAGGGAGAGGAGCCAGAGGTCGGGGTGCATATAGTTACCAATGACACAGGTAGGAAAAGGGAAGAGGTCCTGAAAGGAGAATATAGGGAGTTAGGAAGGGAGTTGAGAAAAAGGACCGCAAAGGTAGTAATCTCAGGATTACTGCCTGTGCTACGTGACAGTGAGAGTAGGAATGCAATGAGGTGGAGGATAAATGCGTGGCTGAGGGATTGGAGCAGGGGGCAGTGAATCAAGTTTTTGGATCATTGGGACCTCTTTTGGTGCAGAAGTGACCTGTACAAAAAGGACGGGTTACACTTGAATTCTAGGGGGACCAACATCCTGGCGGGAAGATTTGCGAGGGCAACTGATGTGACTTTAAACTAGAATGGTTGGGGGGTGGGAATCAAATTAAAGAGACGAGGAGAGAGGAGGTTAGTTCACAACAGGAGGATGGGAACCAGTGCAGAGAGACAGAGGGGTGTAGAATGAGGGTAGAAGCAAAAAGTAGTAAGGTGAAAAGTAAAAATTGCAGGCTGGCAAATCCAGGGCAAAAATCAAAAAGGGCCACTTTTCAACATAATTGTATAAGGGCTAAGAGTGTTGTAAAAGAGCACCTGAAGGCTTTGTGTGTCAGTGCAAGGAGCATTTGTAACAAGGTGGATGAATTAAAAGTGCGGATTGTTATTAATGAATATGATATCGTTGGGTTCACAGAGACATGGCTCCAGGGTGACCAAGGATGGGAGCTCAGGATTCAGGGATATTCAATATTCAGGAGGGATAGACATGAAAGAAAAGGAGGTGGAGTAGCGTTGCTGGTTAGAGAGGAGATTAACGCAATAGAAAGGAAGGACATTAGCCGGGAGGATCTGGAATCAATATGGGTAGAGCTGCATAACACTAAGGGGCAGAAAACGCTGGTGGGAGTTGTATACAGGCCACCTAACAGTAGTAGTGAGATTGGGGATGGTATTAAACAGGAAATTAGAAATGTGTGCAATAAAGGAACAGCAGTTATAATGGGTGACTTCAATCTACATGTAGATTGGGTGAACCAAATTGGTAAAGGTGCTGAGGAAGAGGATTTCTTGGAATGTATGCGGGATGGTTTTTTGAACCAACATGTCGAGGAGCCAACTAGAAAGCAGGCTATTCTAGACTGGGTTTTGAGCAATGAGGAAGGGTTAATTAGCAATCTTGTCGTGAGAGGCCCCTTGGGTAAGTGTGACCATAATATGGTGGAATTCTTCATTAAGATGGAGAGTGACATAGTTAATTCAGAAACAAAGGTTCTGAACTTAAAGAAGGGTAACTTTGAAGGTATGACACGTGAATTAGTTAAGATAGACTGGCAAATGACACTTGAAGGGCTGACGGTGGATATGCAATGGCAAGCATTTAAAGGTTGCATGGATGAACTACAACAATTGTTCATCCCAGTTTGACAAAAGAATAAATCAAGGAAGGTAGTGCACCCGTAGCTGACAAGGGAAATTAGGGATAGTATCAATTCCAAAGAAGAAGCATACAGATTAGCCAGAAAAAGTGGCTCACCTGAGGACTGGGAGAAATTCAGAGTTCAGCAGAGGAGGACAAAGGGCTTAATTAGGAAGGGGATAAAAGATTATGAGAGAAAACTGGCAGGCAACATAAAAACTGACTGTAAAAGCTTTTATAGATATGAGAAAAGGAAAAGATTGGTTAAGACAAATGTAGGTCCCCTACAGACAGTAACAGGTGAATTGATTATGGGGAGCAAGGACATGGCAGACCAATTGAATAATTACTTTGGTTCTGTCTTCACTAAGGAGGACATAAATAATCTTCCGGGAATAGTAGGGGACAGAGGGTCCAGTGAGATGGAGGAACTGAGGGAAATACATGATAGAAGGGAAGTGGTGTTAGATAAATTGAAGGGATTAAAGGCAGATAAATCCCTAGGGCCAGATGGTCTGCATCCCAGAGTGCTTAAGGAAGTAGCCCAAGAAATAGTGGATGCATTAGTGATAATTTTTCAAAACTCTTTAGATTCTGGACTAGTTCCTGAGGATTGGAGGGTGGCTAATGTAACTCCACTTTTTAAAAAAGGAGGGAGAGAGAAACCGAGGAATTATAGACCGGTTAGCCTAACGTCGGTGATGCGGAAACTGCTGGAGTCAGTTATCAAGGATGTGATAACAGCACATTTGGAAAGCGGTGAAATCATCGGACAAAGTCAGCATGGATTTGTGAAAAGAAAATCATGTCTGACGAATCTCATAGAATTTTTTGAGGATGTAACTAGTAGAGTGGATGGGGAGAACCAGTGGATGTGGTATATTTGGATTTTCAAAAGGCTTTTGACAAGGTCCCACACAGGAGATTAGTGTGCAAACTTAAAGCACACGATATTGGGGGTAACGTATTGATGTGGATAGACAATTGGTTGGCAGACAGGAAGCAAAGAGTGGGAATAAATGGGACCTTTTCAGAATGGCAGGCAGTGACTAGTGGGGTACCGCAAGGCTCAGTGCTGGGACCCCAGTTGCTTACAATATATATTAATGACTTGGATGAGGGAATTAAATGCAGCATCTCCAAGTTTGCAGATGACACGAAGCTGGGCGGCAGTGTTAGCTGTGAGGAGGATGCTAAGAGGATGCAGGGTGACTTGGATAGGTTGGGTGAGTGTGCAAATTCATGGCAGATGCAATTTAATGTGGATAAATGTGAGGTTATCCACTTTGGTGGCAAAAACAGGAAAACAGATTATTATCTGAATGGTGGCCGATTAGGAAAAAGGGAGGTGCAATGAGACCTGGGTGTCATTATACACCAGTCATTGAAAGTGGGCATGCAGGTACAGCAGGCGGTGAAAAAGGTGAATGGTATGCTGGCATTTATAGCGAGAGGATTCGAGTACAGGAGCAGGGAGGTACTACTGCAGTTGTACAGGGCCTTGGTGAGACCACACCTGGAGTATTGTGTGCAGTTTTGGTTCCCTAATCTGAGGAAAGACATCCTTGCCATAGAGGGAGTACAAAGAAGGTTCACCAGATTGATTCCTGGGATGACAGGACTTTCATATGATGAAAGACTGGATGAACTAGGCTTATACTCGTCGGAATTTAGAAGATTGAGGGGGGATCTGATTGAAACGTATAAAATCCTAAAGGATTGGACAGGCTAGATGCAGGAAGATTGTTCCCGAAGTTGGGGAAGTCTAGAACGAGGGGTCACAGTTTGAGGATAAAGGGGAAGCCTTTTAGGACGGAGATTAGGAAAAACTTCTTCACACAGAGAGTGGTGAATCTGTGGAATTCTCCGCCACAGGAAACAGTTGAGGCCAGTTCATTGGCTATATTTAAGAGGGAGTTAGATATGGCCCTTGTGGCTAAAGGGGTCAGGGGGTATGGAGGGAAGGCTGGTACAGGGTTCTGAGTTGGATGATCAGCCATGATCATACTGAATGGCGGTGCAGGCTCGAAGGGCCGAATGGCCTACTCCTGCACCTATTTTCTGTGTTTCTATGTTTTAGTTGCTTTTTTAAAATGTTCCCAATCCTCTGTCTTCCCACTAATTTTTGCCTTGTTGTTTGGCCTCTTTTTTGCTGTTACATTAGCTTTGACTTCCCTTGTCAGCTGCAGTTGCCAACCAGCACATATTCCACTCTCCCCTCCTACCCCTCCTCACAGTCCCCCACCCTGCTCTCATGACTATACCCCTTCCCCACACGAAACCACCATGGTGGGCTTCACGGCTGAACAGGTGAGAAGACAGCTGAAACGTCTCAAACCAAGCAAGGCTGCATGACCGGATGGTGTCAGTACCAGGGTGCTCAAAGCCTGTGCCCCTCAGCTATGTGGAGTACTTCGCCATGTATTCAACCTGAGCCTGAGGCTCCAGAGGATTCCAGTACTGTTGAAGACGTCCTGCTTCGTCCCTGTGCCGAAGACGCCGCACCTCAGCGGCCTCAATGACTACAGACCGGTGGCATTGACCTCCCACATCATGAAGACCCTGGAGACACTTGTTCTGGTGCTGCTCTGGCCTATGGTCAGGCCACACTTAGATCCCCTCCAGTTCATCTGCCAGCCTCGACTAGGAGTTGAGGATGTCATCGTCTACCTGCTGAACTGTGTCTACGCCACCTGGACAAGCCAGCGAACACTGTGTTTTTTGTGTTTCACTGTGTTTCATGTTTTTTGACTTCTCCAGTGCGTTCGACACCATCCGCCCTGCTCTGCTGGGGGAGAAGCTGACAGCGATGCAGGTGGATGCTTCCCTGGTATCATGGATTCTTAATTACCTGACTGGCAGACCACAGTACGTGTGCTTGCAACACCGTGTGTCCGACAGAGTGATCAGCAGCACTGGGGCTACACAGGGGACTGTCTTGTCTCCCTTTCTCTTCACCATTTACACCACGGACTTCAACTACTGCACAGAGTCTTGTCATCTTCAGAAGTTTTCGGATGACTCTGCCATAGTTGGATGCATCAGCAAGGGAGATGAGGCTGAGTACAGGGCTACGGTAGGAAACTTTGTCACATGGTGTGCGCAGAATTATCTGCAGCTTAATGTGAAAAAGACTAAGGAGCTGGTGGTAGACCTGAGGAGAGCTAAGGTACCGGTGACCCCTGTTTCCATCCAAGGGGTCAGTGTGGACATGGTGGAGGATTACAAATACCTGGGGATACGAATTGACAATAAACTGGACTGGTCAAAGAACACTGAGGCTGTCTACAAGAAGGATCAGAGCCATCTCTATTTCCTGAGGAGACTGAGGTCCTTTAACATCTGCCGGACAATGCTGAGGTTGTTCTACGAGTCTGTGGTGGCCAGTGCTATCATGCTTGCTGTTGTGTGCTGGGGCAGCAGGCTGAGGGTAGCAGACACCAACAGGATCAACAAACTCATTCGTAAGGCCAGTGATGTTGTGGGGATGGAACTGGACTCTTTGACGGTGGTGTCTGAAAAGAGGATGCTGTCTAAGTTGCATGCCATCTTGGTCAATGTCTCCCATCCACTACATAATGTACTGGGTGGGCACAGGAGTACATTCAGCCAGAGACTCACTCCACCGAGATGCAGCACAGAGCGTCATAGGAAGTCATTCCTGCCTGCGGCCATCAAACCTTACAACTCCTCCCTTGGAGGGTCAGACATCCTGAGCCGATAGGCTGGTCCTGGACTTATTTCATAATTTACTGGCATAATTTACATATTACTGTTTAACTATTTATTACTATTTTCTATTACTATTTTTCCATTACTATTTATTATTTCCATGACTATTTACTATTTACTAATAGTAATATTACTATTACTGTTTCTATTACTATTTATTATTTATGGTGCAACTGTAATGAAAACCAATTTCCCCCGGGATCAATAAATTATGACTATGACTATGACTATGACTATTTTGCCATTTGAGCATTTCTTTGTTTTTGGAATACATCCATCCTGCATCTTCCTCATTATTCCCAGAAACTCACACCGTTGCTCCTCTGCCAGTATATCCTTTCAATTTACTTTGGCCAACTCCTCTCTCATATCTTTGTAATTTCCTTTACTCCACTAAAATACTGCAACATCAGACTTTACTTTTTCCCTATCAAATTTCAAATTGAGCTCAATATTATTGAGATCAGTGTCTCCTAAGGGTTCTTTTACCCTTAGCTCCCTAATCACCTCCGATTCATTACATAACACCCAATCCAGTATAGCTGATTCCCTAGTAGGCTCGACAAACTGCTCTAAAAAGCCATCTCATAGGCATTCAACAAACTCACTCTCTTGCGATCCATTGCCAACCTGATTTTTCCCCATTTGACCTGCATGTTAAAATCTACCATAACATAGCCCTTCAGACATGCCTTTTCTATTTCCCATTGTAATCTGTGGTCCTCCTCACAGCTACTGTTGGGAGGCCTGTATATGACTGCCATCAGAAGGGTCTTTCTACCCTTGCAGTTTCTAAACTCAACCCATAAGGATCCAGCAAATTCCACTCTTGTGTCACAGCTTTCTACTGATTTGATTGCACTCATTACCAGCAGAGCCACGCCACCTCCCTGCCTGCCTTCCTATTGCTCCACTGCGACGTGTAACATTGGACATGCAGCTCCTAAATACAAATGTCATTGTTATGAGCCAAATGACATTGAGCTGCAGCTCCAGTTCCTTAACACATTCTCTGAGGAGCTGTAGCTCAGTGCACTTAGTGCAGATGTGGCTACCTGGGAGGCTGAAGTTCTCCCAGAATTCCCACATTACACACAAAGAACACAACACCGCCCTGATGCCATTCTCACTGTTCTAACTACCTACTAACAGGTGAAGAATGAGGAATGAAGAACAAACTTACCAGATACTTACCACACTCAAGCTTGCTCTTGCTGAAGTCTCTCCACTCTAACATTGGTCCACACAGACAATAGCCACCTTATTCTTACTAATTCATTGTGATTTGATTGGGCCACCATAAAAACGGTAAAGGCCTATGAAAGTTCCTTTTTTAGATCTCATTCACGGACCTGTGAATTGTCTCACTCCTTACTGGATTGGACTCCCAGAAAATCCGTGGAGCAGAGGTTGTTTTTTGTGATACGCTTAGCTGTGTCCAAAACTCCGCGTTTTCCAGCAGATGTGAATGGAGTCGTTGCCATTCTAAGCTATGATGCATCCAGATAAGATGTTTGTGATGAGAGTGATGAGAGCTGAAGTGACATGCCAATCTTCTTTAGCCTCCTGATAGCTCTGCTGTGCTATCTTGGCTGTGGCACCTACACGGTTGTACCAATGAGTACAGGCTTCATAACCTGTACACGTTTGGGTTTATAAAGAGGTGGTAGTGGTGGGGGCGGGGATCTTATTGAAACCTATCAAATGCCTAAAGACCTCGATAGAGTGGACGTGAAGAGGATCTTTCTGATGGTGGGGGAGTCTAGGGCTGGAGGACACAGCCTCAGAATAGAGGGACATTCATTTAGAACAGAGATGGGGAAGAATTTTTTTTAGCCAGAGAGTAGTGAATCTGCAGAATTCACTGCCACAGGCTGCTGCGGAGGCCAAGTCATTGGGTATATTTAAGGCAGAACCCTGAGTAGTCAGGGCATGAACGGATACGGGGAGAAGGCAGGAGACTGGAGCTGAGAGGGAAATAGATCAACCATGATGAAATGGCAGAGCAGACTCGATTGGCCAAATGCCCTAATTCTGCTCCTATATCTTATGGTCTAACACGGGCTATCAGTGATTTATTTCACACAATCCCATTAACATCCCTATCTTATCTCTTTCTGTCATGCACTGAAGGGTAAGTTATAGTGTTAGTTAACCTGCTTCCACCTCTTTGGGACCAAGGACCTCGAGGAGATATATGGATGTGTACAAGCTCCTTCTGGGACCTGTACTTAACCAGATTCCTGTGGTTGTAAGTTGCTGCACTATTGTGCTGAACAAAACAACAACACCAAACAAAACAAGTCAGATTGCTGCAACTTCTGCATCTTTAAATCCCGTCCAATTCAAAGGGCATCTTGTGATAGCAAGGAGCTGACCAATATTTCCCTAGTACAATATATTAAACTCTTGACCTCACAATCCACCTCATTATCACCTTGCACCTTACTGTTTACCTGCACTCCACTTCCTCTGTAGCTTTGTTCTGCTCTGTTAATGTTTTACCGTGTTTTACCTCCATGCACTGTATAATGCTCGGATCTGTATGAACAGTCTGTAAGACAAGCTTTTCACTGTATCTCGTGCACGGGACAATAATAAGCTAATTTCAATACCATTTCTTCAACAGTATGCAAAGGCCAGGGATCCATACCACTTGGGTGCAATGAATTCTCAAAATTTATCACCTGCTTCAAGAAATTGTTCTGATGCAACTCAGTTTTATGCAACCACCTTGTTACTGTGTTCTCTTGTCTGAGATTCTCCCATTATTGGAATCATGTCCACATCAACAATGTCAGGTCCCTTCAAGCCTTACATATTTCAACAAGATCACAAATATATAGATTTAATTCTTTTCAGCTGCTCATTACAGGGCATCTTGCAATCTACAGCATTAAGCCTTTTGAATATCTTCTGAACTGTTTCCAACGCCAGCAAATCATTTCTTAAATAACAGATCTAAATCACTGCCCACTTCTCCAGATGTGGCTTCACCTATGCACCTGTATATTTGTAACAATACTTCCCTAGTTCTAAATTCCAAATCTCGTTACACGCACAAAATGCTGGAGGAACTCAGCAGACCAGGCAGCATCTATGGAAAAGAGTAAACTGTCACTATTTTGGGCCGAGATCCTTCAACGGGACTGGAAAGGAAAGGGAGAGGCTAGAGTAAGAAGGTGAGGGGAGGGGAGGAAGAAGTACAAGGTGGCAGTTGATAAGTGAAACTGGGAGGAGTGAAGTAAAGAATGTTGCTAGATATCCTAACTATCTGCTGCATCTCCCTAACTAACTTTTTGTGTTTTGTGTCAGAGAAAACCTAGATCACTCTGTACCTGCCTCATCTGCTGTACTTCTTCATGTTGAAAGCTTCCACTTTCTGAAGAGCTTGACCTCAATCATTCAAAGTTCAAAGTACGTTTATTATCAAAGTATAAATACCATATGCGACTTTGACATCCGTCGTACCGGCAGTCACAAAGCAAGAAACCCCATAAAACCCATTAAAAAAGACCATCAAGTATCCAAAGTGCACAAAAAACAGTAATGCAAACAATAAAAGAATGCAAATAACATTCAGAACTAATGTTCTCGAAAATGAGTCCACAGCCAGGAAGCCAGTCAATGGTTGCGTAGGCTACAGCCCCAGTTCAGCGCAGAGACAAGTAAACATCGCAGAGCAGCGAGATAACAGTCAGTTCCCTACCTCTGGCCCTGACACCTTGACCTTTCCAATTTGGTTCTGTGCTTAAATTGTCCAAACCTTGGGTCATTCCTCACTCTCAGACCTGGGCCCTGATGTTTCGATACGGTCTCAGGCCTGACTCTTAAATTGATCAAACCTCGGGTCTTTTCTTACTTTCGAGCCTGGGCTCTGCTGAGTCAATTTTGCATCACCTCTGCTCACTTTATCTCAGTTCTGTCACATCGAATCGCCTCTAAGTTTGCTCCAGCAATGGGCAAACTTTGGCTGATTCCCTTCTCAGTTTCTAATATTAGGTTCTATTTTTCTCATTTTTGTTCACTTACTCAACCTGTTATTGAGGAGGAGGAGGAGGGAGAAGTAATGAGGTGGAATAATCTAGAGAAGAAATTCCAGGACATAGGGCCTTGGCTGCTGAAGACATGACCTCCAGTGAAGGTATCAAAATTCCACTATACGACTAATCGCGGAGGTACAGGAATAATGCAATTTCCCAGATTTGTTGGGGGCAGTTTGGAGCAACAGGAGCTAAAAACTTGCAGCTTGTAAGTGTGTCAGATTGGTAGTTTATATAGGTCAGTGAGTATGGGGTTAGCTGAACTCATAGGAGATAGGATGCAGGCAAAGGAATTTTCAGTGGGCTTATTTACATAGATTGGAAGTGGACGCAAATCATGGGAGCGTTGGAATAGTTGAATCTTAGAAAGAGCAAGAACACACCATTTGGTACATGATACAGTGTCAAGCTAATTAAACTAGTAATTGATCCCTTCTGCCTACACAAGGTCCTTTTTACTCCATTCTATGCAGATTCAAGCATTTATCCAAGAACCTCTATTTTATTTGCCTCCACTACCACTGCTGACAGTGCATTCCAAGCACCCACCAATCTCTATGTAAAAAAAACACTTGTGTCACGTATTTCCTTTGTACTTAACCCTTGTACTTTAAATGCATGCCTTCTAATATTAGGTATTTTGACCCTGGGAGAAAGATACTAATCGTCTACTCTATCTATGCCTCTCATAATTTTATAAACCTCTGTAAGACAGCCTCTGCTGCTCCAGGAAAACAACCCAAATATGACCCATCTCTCCTTATGGCACATGCCCTCTAATCTAGGCAGCATCCTGGTGAACCTCTTTGCACCCTCTCTTTAGCTTCCACATCCTTCCTATAATGGGTGACTAGAATTGAATGCAATGTTCTAGAAGGTGCCTAACAAGGATTTTGAGTGAGAGTTTTGGCAGCAAGTGAGTTGAGACAAACTAGGGATTAACTAATCTCACAGGGAGTATGGGATGTTCTGGTATCTGGATTGTGTCCCTGGGACAGAATGTAGTGCCCAGAAAGTAAGCCATCCTGATCTATTGTGGAACTGAAGCAGCAGGGTGAGGTGAAAGAGAATTTCTTCAAGCCACTGCAAGCTGCATGAAGTAAATGGTCTTTTCTTGTTCGATAATCTTTTATTCCATCTCAGCCAGGCTTGCTGTCAGATGCTATGTTTGTGAGGCTGTAACTGAGTTAAATATTGCATCTTGCTTCTCCTTTGCTGTCACGTGCTGTTGTATTTGTCCAAGCCTGCAACACCACTGAGGAAACCTTTCTGATAGCACTCGGTATCTTCATATCATTAGTCTCGCTGCATACTGCCCTGCCATGGGGGATCATATTACACAGCACAGCAGGATATTAAACAGCCAAGCGAACGTATTCCAACAGAACATTTTCAATGATATTCTAAAATACAAGGGATTTACTTGGATGGTTATATGATCGGCAATCTCGCATTCAGTTTGAATTAATGCCCCATAACAGTGACCCCTGCAAAATAAATCTAACACCGCACACTGAAATGTTTTTATTATATCAGCCCATAAATATGCCTATTAATTTTTAATAGTATTAAAATGGCATCCTGCACACTTTTTGAATGTCCCATAAAGATCATGATCTTCAATGGTAAGTCTCTCAGGACTGCCTAGTCATGTGTAACACGGTGCTGTTTCAGTTTTAGCCTAAGCTGTTCCATTGATCCAATGTAAAGGATTGATGACCCTTTCTGAGAATCACAGCCTTGTGGTGGTGGAGAGACTTGTGACTGCCTGATATCCTGAGAGCGATGGCGAGTGGAGCTCAGCTCTTGGTAGGGTCACCCATGGTGGTAACATCTACGGGAAAGAGTGATCCAGCCCAGACCTGAACTGTGGAGTTGGCAGAAGATGATGACACACTACAATGGCAGTGAAGTCAGAGGAAGACTGCAGCAGAGACGGGTCCCCAGTCAACATACTGGACCCTGATTCTCATCTGCTCAGAACCATGTGACGGCTTCCCATGCATCAGCCTCTGCATGTAAAACAAAGTCATGCGCAGGCATTTTCCATTAAGGGAATCCACCCTAACATCCTGGAGTTAAGTGGATCCCAGATCAGTCTCTATAACCACTTGAGGACTCACCAATAAACAACCCCTTAGGATCTGGGAATACAGATGCAGAATTCCCTAAAAGTGGCGTCACAGGTAGGTAGGGTCGTAAAGAGAGCTTTTGGTACGTTGGCCTTTATTAATCAAAGTTTTGAGTATAAGAGCTGGAATGTTATGATGATGTTGTATAAGGCATTGGTGAGGCCGAATCTGGAGTATTGTGTTCAGTTTTGGTCACCAAATTACAGGAAGGATATAAATAAGGTTGAAAGAGTGCAGAGAAGGTTTACAAGGATGTTGCCGGGACTTGAGAAACTCAGTTACAATGAAAGGTTGAATAGGTTAGGACTTTATTCCCTGGAGCGTAGAAGAATGAGGGGAGATTTGATAGAGGTATATAAAATTGTGATGGGTATTGATGGAGTGAATGCAAGCAGGCTTTTTCCACTGAGGCAAGGGGAGAAAAAAACCAGAGGACATGGGTTAAGGGTGAGGGGGGAAAAGTTTAAAGGGAACATTAGTTGGGGCTTCTTCACACAGAGCGTGGTGGGAGTATGGAATGAGCTGCCAGACGAGGTGGTAAATGTGGGTTCTTTTTTAACATTTAAGAATAAATTGGACAGATACGTGGATGGGAGGTGTATGGAGGGATATGGTCCGTGTGCAGGTCAGTGGGACTAGGCAGAAAATGGTTCGGCACAGCCAAGAAGGGCCAAAAGGCCTGTTTCTGTGCGTAGTTTCTATGGTTCTATGGTTCTATGGACGAGGGGTTCTCAAACTTTTTTTTAACATTGTGGATCAATAATATTAAGCAAACACACCCCAGGTTGGAAACCCCTGCCTTAGGAGAACATCATACTTGACTTGAGTGATCGGACTACTTTCACTCCCACTGACATTGCAGGTACTTGACTTCACAAGCTGGGCAGACAGCTCCTAAAAGGAACTTGTACACTTTGTGAGCAACACTCTTCCAGTCCATGGGGGGTGGGGGTTGATGCTGCTTTCAAAATGGATGCTTCGCTGGTGGGAAACGATTGCCTGGAGCTCAAGAGCTTGATCAAGAATTAAGGCCACAGGGAGGCAGACAGGCAAATTTTCTTCTCCATTGAACTATTTGCTACTCTCTTTCTGAAAGAGTATGGAAATAGAGTCTTCAACTATTTTTAAGGTGAAGATAAATGGATTCTTTTTACAGAAGAGAAAGATTTCAGCTTTCGAAGAAAATGAAGAATTGAGGTTACAATCATATCACCTATAGTCTAATTCAGACGCAGACTGGGTTTGAGGAGCCAAGGACCTGGATAGCCTACCCCTGTGTAGTGGTTAGCCCTACGCTTTACAGTGCTACCTATCACTAATCGGGGTTCAGTTCTGAATTTGTATGTTCTCCCTGTGACCATGTGGGTTTCTCAGGGAGCTCCAGTTTCCTCCCTCGTTCCAAAGACATGCAGTTAGGATTAGGGTTAGTGAGTTGTTGGCATGCTATGTTGGTGCTGGAAGCATGGTGACATTGGCAGGCCATCTCCAGCACAATCCTCCGTCTGTGTTAGTCACAGACACAAATAACACATTTCACTGTATGTTTTGATGTTCGGTGTGACATATAACGCTAATCTTATCTGTTCCTAATTTGTATTCTTGTAAGTGAGAAAGCCATAGGACAACTCCAGTGCTATTGTGTCTTTGTAGAGAATAATTGGAAGGGAGTGTAGTTTATGGATGTATCTTGCTGAAGAATAATGATACAAAAGCCTGAAAGCACAGTGCTCTCAGAAGCTTTTACACTTTATTCTGCATTGTTATTGTTTTACCTTATTCAAGCTCAATGCACTGTGTAATGATTTGATCTGTATGAACAGTATCCAAGGCAAGCTCTTGATACACATGACGATAATAAACCAACATCCATATCAATACCTTCCCAGTGTCAGCTCTGGCTGCATCTCTGAGTGGGAGCATAAACAGAGGCACTTTTTTCAGAATTCCAGGTGTCAAGTCCTCAGGTTGATACTGAGGATCAAAGCCCAAGGGTCTATTGAAAGTCTAGGCCCAATGTCCACGTGTCTGCGAGGGTTCACTGGAGGATGGAGGCCCAGAGGCTGCCTGTTTCACATTGCAAAGTTCAAAGCAAAATGATCAAAGTACAGATATGTCACCATATACAACCCTGAGATTTCCTTTTTTGCAGGCATTCACAGTAAGTACAAAAACCACAATAGAATTAATGAAAGACCACCCCCAGCCAATCTGCAAAAACAAATTGCATATATGAAAAGAAATAATAATAATAAATAAGCAACACATATGAGATGGAGAGTCCTTGAAAGTGAATCCATAGGTTGTGGGAACAGTTGAGTAATGGCGTGAGTGAAGTTGAGTCATGTTATTTTCTCTTGTTCAAGAGTCTAATGGTTGACGGTCATAAGTGCCTGTGTCTGCGTCTGTCTGTCTACATGAGTGAGTGGGTGGGTGGGACCATGGGAAAGGGGTTTGTTTTGTTGTTTGGTTGTGTTGCTGTTGTTGTTGTTGATGGTTGTGATATTCTGCTGAACACTGTTGTCATGTTATGTTGGCACCGGTACGTGTGGTGACACTTGTGGATTGCCTTTAGTTTGCGTTGGTTGTTACCACAAACACCACTTTTCACAAACAAGAGAAAATCTGCAGATGCTGAAAATCCAAGCAACACACACAAGATGCTGACACTCAGCAGGCCAGGCCACGTCTATGGAAAAGAGTACAGTCAATGTTTCAGGCTGAGACCCTTTGACAGGATTCACCTTTCACAGTATGTTTCAAAGTACATGTAAATCTGAATCTGGTAAGAAAATCAATCTGACACGCCATGCTCTTAGACCATAGACCACAAGACATAGGAGCAGAATTAGCCCACTTGGCCCATCAAGTCTGCTCTACCATTTAATCAGATGATCCTTTTATCGCCCTCCTCAGCCCCATTCCCCAGCCTTCTCCCCATAAACCTTGATACCGTGTCCGATCAAGAACCTATCAAGCTCTGCTTTAAATAACCCCAACGACCTGGCCTCCACAGCTGCCTGTGGTAATAAATTCCACAAGTTCACCACCCTCTGGCTAAAGAAATTTCTCCACATCTGTTTTAAATGGAAGGCTGTCTGTCGTGAGGCCTCTTGTCATTGACACCCCCGTCATAGGGAACGTCTTTTCTATAGCTACTCTGTCTAGGCCTTTC
This sequence comes from Mobula birostris, assembly GCF_030028105.1. Taxonomy (NCBI): domain Eukaryota; kingdom Metazoa; phylum Chordata; class Chondrichthyes; order Myliobatiformes; family Myliobatidae; genus Mobula; species Mobula birostris. The sequence continues at coordinate 5,903,894 of NC_092390.1, read as the reverse complement.
AACATTCAAAAGGTTTCAATGGGATCCCCCGTCATCCTTCTAAATTCCAACAAGTACAGATCCAGAGCTATCAAACATTCTTCGTATGATAACCCCTTCATTCCCAGAATCATCCTTAAAAAACTCCTCTGGACCCTCTTCTTTAATAAGGAGCCCAAAACTGTTCACAATACTCAAGGTGAGGTCTCACCTGTGCCTTATAAAGCCTCAGCATCACATCCCTTCTCCTGTATTCTAGCTGTGGAAAGCGGCCAGTGAGTGAGTGGGCTAGTGAAGGAGTGGAGCTTTGAAGCTTTGACTTGAGAGATTCTGGCAGTTTTGGCAGTTGGACTGTGCAATCAAGATTTGAATAGCTCAGCAGAAAGCAGTTCTTCTTCTTCTCCTTCTATTATTTCCAGCAGTTTAGACGCACCTAGGCGTATTACTGCCCTCCGCAGGATGTATAATTAATTATAGAATTTCAAGGAACTCAAATATAACCTAGTCTCACGTATAAACTGTCACGTGGTTTCCAAATAATTGCATTGCCTCAAATCACATTAATTTCATTTGAATCATTTGTAAAACAAAAAGCTTGTTTGAGAATATTCATTATCGCAGGCTTAACATTTAAAATTGCTGTTTTCCAAGTCTATCTGCTATTTCCAGGTTTTCCTTTTCTTGAATCAAAGCCTGTAGTTGTTTATTGAGATCTTGAAGTTCTTCCTCAGTTGTTTCCATGTTTCCATTTTATAATTCAAATGTAGATAATTCACTTTGCAACAAATTTCTTTTCCCTTTTTGTAACTTTGGAATATGTTCCTCCATTTTCAACCTGTTTTCCATGTCACTGAATTTTTGACAACAAACATTTTTTTCAGAAACCGCCTCCTTTAAATGCAGTACTGTTTCGCCCAACCTTTTTCCAACTCGCAGTTGTTCTTATTAAGTACATCTATTTGTTGATGGAGTTCTGTACAATTACCCTGGGTTTCAACCATGTTTCTTGTAAACATAAAATCTGAGGTTTTTTCCTTAAATTCTGATACATACTTCATAAATTCTTGATCGTTGGCAATAAGACTCCTTGCATTCTTTGTGATATATATACACACACAACCATTAATTTCCCACCTCTCTTGTCTGTGAACTGTTTGATCCTCCATTCAGCATGTCTTTGACTGCTTCTCACCTAAGCCCTGTAATACCAAGATATTTTTCTGCAGACTTGACTATAATTTTAATTTTTTTGGTTCTTTTGTCTGTTTGCGCTGAAATTGCATCTACCATAAATAGTATGAAATCCTTCTTACTCATAATTAGTGTATCCTTATTTATCATATTACAGCCCTCACAGTTCACCAATTTATTATTCCCTGTACTTGTTTGCTTGATAGCCTTCTATTTTCCAGCAAATACTTTCACTGCCTCTACATAACTGATCCCTTGAGTTACTTTTACATAGAAACATAGAAACATAGAAAATAGGTGCAGGAGTAGGCCATTCGGCCCTTCGAGCCTGCACCGCCATTTATTATGATCATGGCTGATCATCCAACTCAGAATCCCGCCCCAGCCTTCCCTCCATACCCCCTGACCCCCGTAGCCACAAGGGCCATATCTAACTCCCTCTTAAATATAGCCAATGAACTGGCCTCAACTGTTTCCTGTGGCAGAGAATTCCACAGATTCACCACTCCCTGTGTGCAGAAGTTTTTCCTAATCTCCGTCCTAAAAGGCTTCCCCTCTATCCTCAAACTGTGGTCCCTCGTTCTGGACTTCCCCAACATCGGGAACAATCTTCCTGCATCTAGCCTGTCCAATCCCTTTAGGATCTTATATGTTACAATCAGATCCCCCCTCAATCTTCTAAATTCCAATGAGTACAAGCCCAGTTCATCCAGTCTTTCTTCATATGAAAGTCCTGCCATCCCAGGAATCAATCTGGTGAACCTTCTTTGTACTCCCTCTATAGCAAGGATGTCTTTCCTCAGATTAGGGAACCAAAACTGCACACAATACTCCAGGTGTGGTCTCACCAAGGCCTTGTACAACTGCAGTAGTACCTCCCTGCTCCTGTACTTGAATCCTCTCGCTATAAATGCCAGCATACCATTCGCCTTTTTCACCGCCTGCTGTACCTGCATGCCCACTTTCAATGACTGGTGTATAATGACACCCAGGTCTCGTTGCACCTCCCCTTTTCCTAATCGGCCACCATTCAGATAATAATCTGTTTTCCTATTTTTGCCACCAAAGTGGATAATTTCACATTTATCCACATTAAATTGCATCTGCCATGAATTTGCCCACTCACCCAACCTATCCAAGTCACCCTGCATCCTCTTAGCATCCTCCTCACAGCTAACACTGCCACCCAGCTTCGTGTCATCCGCAAACTTGGAGATGCTGCATTTAATTCCCTCATCCAAGTCATTAATATATATTGTAAACAACTGGGGTCCCAGCACTGAGCCTTGCAGTACCCCACTAGTCACCGCCTGCCATTCTGAAAAGGTGCCGTTTATTCCCACTCTTTGCTTCCTGTCTGCTAACCAATTCTCCACCCACACCAATACCTTACCCCCAGTACCATGTGCTTTAAGTTTGCACACTAATCTACTGTGTGGGACCTTGTCAAAAGCCTTTTGAAAATCCAAATATACCACATCCACTGGTTCTCCCCTATCCACTCTACTAGTTACATCCTCAAAAAATTCTATGAGATTCGTCAGGCATGATTTTCCTTTCAGAAATCCATGCTGACTTGGTCCGATCATTTCACCGCTTTCCAAATGTGCTGTTATCACATCCTTGATAACTGACTCCAGCAGTTTCCCCACCACCGACGTTAGGCTAACCGGTGTATAATTTCCCGGTTTCTCTCTCCCTCCTTATTTAAAAAGTGGAGTTACATTAGCCACCCTCCAATCCTCAGGAACTAGTCCAGAATCTAACGAGTTTTGAAAAATTATCACTAATGCATCCACTATTTCTTAGGCTACTTCCTTAAGCACTCTGGGATGCAGACCATCTGGCCCTGGGGATTTATCTGCCTTCAATCCCTTCAATTTACCTAACACCACTTCCCTACTAACATGTATTTCGCTCAGTTCCTCCATCTCACTGGACCCTCTGTCCCCTACTATTTCTGGAAGATTATTTATGTCCTCCTTAGTGAAGACAGAACCAAAGTAATTATTCAATTGGTCTGCCATGTCCTTGCTCCCCATAATCAATTCACCTGTTTCTGCCTGCAGGGGACCTACATTTGTCTTTACCAGTCTTTTCCTTTTTACATATCTATAAAAGCTTTTACAGTCAGTTTTTATGTTGCCTGCCAGTTTTCTCTCATAATCTTTTTTCCCCTTCCTAATTAAGCCCTTTGTCCTCCTCTTCTGAACTCTGAATTTCTCCCAGTCCTCAGGTGAGCCACTTTCTCTGGCTAATTTGTATGCTGCTTCTTTGAAATTGATACTATCCCTAATTTCTCTTGTCAGCCACAGGTGCACTACCTTCCTTGATTTATTCTTTTGCCAAACTGGGATGAACATTTGTTGCAGTTCATCCATGCAACCTTTAAATGCTTGCCATTGCATATCCACCGTCAATCCTTTAAGTGTCATTTGCCAGTCTATCTTAGCTAATTCACGTCTCATACCTTCAAAGTTACCCCTCTTTAAGTTCAGAACCTTTGTTTCTGAATTAACTATGTCACTCTCCATCTTAATGAAGAATTCCACCATATTATGGTCACTCTTACCCAAGGGGCCTCTCACGACAAGATCGCTAATTAACCCTTCCTCATTGCTCAAAACCCAGTCCAGAATAGCCTGCTCTCTAGTTGGTTCCTCGACATGTTGGTTCAAAAAACCATCCCGCATACATTCCAAGAAATCCTCTTCCTCAGCACCTTTACCAATTTGGTTCACCCAATCTACATGTAGATTGAAGTCACCCATTATAACTGCTGTTCCTTTATTGCACACATTTCTAATTTCCTGTTTAATACCATCTCCGACCTCACTACTACTGTTAGGTGGCCTGTACACAACTCCCACCAGCGTCTTCTGCCCCTTAGTGTTACGCAGCTCTACCCATATCGATTCCACATCTTCCTGGCTTATGTCCTTCCTTTCTATTGCGTTAATCTCTTCTTTAACCAGCAACGCCACCCCACCTCCCCTTCCTTCATGTCTATCCCTCCTGAATATTGAATATCCCTGAACGTTGAGCTCCCATCCCTGGTCACCCTGGAGCCATGTCTCTGTGATCCCAACTATATCATAATCATTAATAACAATCTGCACTTTCAATTCATCCACCTTATTACGAATGCTCCTTGCACTGACACACAAAGCCTTCAGGCGCTCTTTTACAACTCTCTTAGCCCTTATACAATTATGCTGAAAAGTGGCCCTTTTTAATGCTTGCCCTGGATTTGTCTGCCTGCCACTTTTACTTTTCTCCTTAGTACTTTTTGCTTCTATCCTCACTTTACACCCCTCTGTCTCTCTGCACTGGTTCCCATCCCCCTGTTGTGAACTAACCTCCTCACGCCTAGCCTCTTTAATTTGATTCCCACCCCCAAACCATTCTAGTTTAAAGTCACCTCAGTAGCCCCCGCTAATCTCCCTGCCAGGATGTTGGTCCCCCTAGGATTCAAGTGTAACCCGTCCTTTTTGTACAGGTCACGCCTGCGCCAAAAGAGGTCCCAATGATCCAAAAACTTGAATCCCTGCCCCCGGCTCCAATCCCTCAGCCACGCATTTATCCTCCACCTCATCGTATTCCTACTCTCACTGTCGCGTGACACAGGCTGTAATCCCGAGATTACTACCTTTGCGGTCCTTTTTCTCAACTCCCTTCCTAGCTCCCTATATTCTCCTTTCAGGACCTCATCCCTTTTCCTACCTATGTCATTGGACCTATATGTACCACGACCTCTGGCTCCTCACCCTCCCACTTCAGGATATCTTGGACACGATCAGAAATATCCCGGACCCTGGCACCAGGGAGGCAAACTACCATCCGGGTCTCTGGACTGCGTCCACAGAATCGCCTATCTGACCCCCTCACTATTGTGTCCCCTATTTCAACTGCCCTCCTCTTCCTTGCCCTACCCTTCTGAGCTACAGGACCAGACTCTGTGCCGGAGGCATGGCCACTGTCGCTTCCCCCGGGTAAGCTGTCCCCCCCCCAACAGTATTCAAACAGGAGTACCTGTTGTTAAGGGGCACAGCCACTGGGGTACTCCCTATTACCTGACTTTTCCCCTTCCCCCTCCTAACCGTGACCCACTTGTCTGCCTCCCGTGGCCCCGGCGTGACCACCTGCCTGCAACTCCTCTCTATCACCTCCTCAGTCTCCCTGACCAGACGAAGGTCATCGAGCTGCAGCTCCAGTTCCGTAACGCGGTCCCTTAGGAGCTGCATCTCGATGCACTTGGCGCAGATGTAGACGTCCGGGAGGCTTGGAGACTCCAGGGCCTCCCACATCCGACACTGAGAACAGCAAACTGCCCTCACACTCATACTGCCCCTCTCCTCAAATAACAACAGAAAATGAATACCAAACCTTCCTCGCCTGTTTCCGCCTAAGCCCGTTGAGCCGAAGCCCTTAAGTCTTCACTCTGCTCCCGGCTCACTCCACAGCCCGCAAACTACACTGCCCGCTCTATGAGGCTCTGTTCCTTACATATTGTATCTCAGCTTCTTTCTTGCTAATAACGCACCCTTGATAAGCTACTCTGTGTTACTCGCCACAATTACAGCATTTCAGCCTAGCTCCCACCTCACATTTCCTGTATTCATGTTCTGCAGCACATCCTCCACATCTTTGTTTCCCTCTGCAGACTGCCGCAATATGCCCGAATTTCTGACATTTAAAGCATCTTAAAGGTGGTGGTATATATATTCTGACCTCATAACACATATACCCTAAATAAACTTTAGTCGGCAATCCCTCTTCATCAAAGTTAATCATAACCGATAAACGATCACACTTCTTCCCGTTTCTTGTAGCTTTCAAACGTTTGGCCTCAATAATTTTTGCTCCTTTTATGTTCTGTTTAATCTCATCCATAGTAACTTTTGTTGGTATCCCCGAAATAACTCCTCTAGTCCACTTTCTATTGTTGGGTATTGAGCATTGTACTTTTTTGCCGTTATTTTATTTAATCTTACCACTTTGCCTTGTTGAGCACTATCCCGACAAATCACTAATAGCGATCCATTTCATAAAATCTTTGCTCTTTTGTCTTCACCTATAAGTTTGTTGATTATCTTGGTCAAATGAATCGGGTTCCATTCATCAAAAGACACTTCGTCTTTGCTCAGTTTTATAACTGCTTTAATCTCATCTTCTTTCCGTTGCTTTGCTATCCTATTTTGTTTGTCCCTGACTCCTCAGAGTTTGACATTTCGTACCTCTGTTTTCTCTTCTTACTCTTTCCACTCCATTCCTCTTTCTCGCCAACATCCATCTCTAACTCACTTCCATTATCCGTCGATCAGCAGTTCATCCGGCAGGATATTCTCTTTATCAACTCAGCAGATGTGGCCTCCCTACTAGTCTCCTCTTCAGCAGTTCCGCCCACTATCGGCACTCCGGTCTGGCTCGAATGGTTGATGAAAACAAGCGACATTGTCACCCTCCGTTCCTTGCTGCCCGCAACGTGCAGGCTCGGTACTCCACAATTCGGCTCTATTCGTTCAATTCGCCTGCTCGTCTCAACTCCTTCATCAACTACTTCCTTTCTCTTGGCCCTTCCAGCCTCACCACTTGCTTTTTCTAAAACAGTTGCTTTTGTTTCTTTGTAACTCACAATGTAGCCGCATCAACTCCAGTAAGCAGATGATTAGACAATCAAGATTTGAATAGCTCAGACTCAGCAGAAAGCAGCTGACTGGGCAATCGAGGTCAGGTGACCAAGCAGTTTGAAAAGCTCAAACAAATAAATGGAGAGGTAGCTCAAAAAGAGCGTCCTCTGGAAAGCGGCCAGTGAGTGAGTGGGCCAGTGAAGGAGTGGAGCTTTGAGGCTTTGACTCGAGAGATTCGACAAGAAGAGGCAGAGGGCGAGCTTGTTCTCAGTTAGTCTTTACAATGCTTCCTGAGACGGTGATGTGCCTCTCATGTGAGATGTGGCAGTCTTGGGGGAATGCCCCTCTCCCGCAGAGTCACATCTGCCAAAAGTGCATGCGGCCGGGCGATCTGAAAGACTGTGTAAGGAATCTGGAACAGCAGCTGGATGACCTTCAACTCATAAGGGAGAATGAGGCAGTCATAGATGAGAGCTACAGGGAGGTAGTCACACCTAGGCTGCCGGAAGCAGGTTTTTGGTGACAGTCAGAGGGGGGACAACGAAGGTGAGTAGACAGGTAGTGCAGAGCATCCTTGAAGCCATTCTCCTGAATAATAAGTTTACCGTCCTGGATACGGTTGGCGGGGACAACCGACCAGGTGTGAGACACAGTGGCAGGGCCTCTGGCACTGAGTCTGACCCGGTGGTGCAGAAGGGAGGGACAGAGAAGAGGAGAGCTGTCGTCATTGGAGACTCTATAGTCAGGGGAGCAGACAGGAGATTTTGTGGACGTGAGAAGGACACCCGCATGGTTTGTTGCCTCCCGGGTGCCAGGGTCCGGGATGACTCTGACTGGGTGCACGACATCCTGGTACGAGAGAGAAAGCAACCAGAAGTCGTGATACATGTTGGTACCAACGACATAGGCAGGAAGGGGGATGAGGTCCTGAAGTGTGAGTTTTGGGACCTAGGCAGAAGGCTGAAGAACAGGACCTCAAGGGTGGCATTCTCAGGATTGCTGCCAGAGCTACGTGATAGTGATGGTAAGAATTGGAGGAAATGACAGTTGAATGTGTGGCTGAGGAGTTGGTGCAGGGGCAGGGTTTTAGATTTTTGGATCATTGGGATCTCTTCTGGGGAAGGTGGGACCTGTACAGATTGGATGGGTTGCACCTGAACCCGAGGGGGAGCAATATCCTTGCAGGTAGGTTTGCTAGCATGGTTCGGGAGGGTTTAAACTAATTTGCAAGGGGGATGGGACCCAGAGCGATAGAGCAGTGAAAGAAGTGCATGGAGTAAAGCCAAATCTAACATATAAAGAGGCTTTGAGGAAAGAGGAACAGAATAAAGGGTGTAAATGTAATAAGGTAGAAGAGCTGAAATGTGTGTACCTCAATGCAAGAAGTATCAGGAACAAAGGTGATGAACTGAGAGCTTGGATACATACATGGAATTATGATGTAGTGGCCATTGTAGTGGCTGGCACCAGGGCAGGAATGGATTCTCAATATTCCTGGATTTCAGCGCTTTAAAAGAGATAGAGAAGGGGGGAAAAGGGGAGAAGGGGTGGCATTACTGGTCAGGGATACTATTACAGCTACAGAAAGGGTGGGTAATGTAGCAAGATCCTCTTTTGAGTCAGAATGGGTGGAAGTCAGGAACAGGAAGGGAGCAGTTACTCTATTGGGAGTATTCTATAGGCCTCCTGTTTGCAGCAGAGATACAGAGGAGCAGATTGGAAGGCAGATTTTGGAAAGGTGCAAAAATAACAGGGTTGTTATCATGGGTGATTTTAACATCCCTAAAGTTAGTTGGCACCTGATTAGATTCAAGAGTTTAGACGGGGAAGAGTTTGTTAATTGTGTCCAGGACAGATTCCTGTCACAGTATGTTGACAGGCCGACTAGGGGGAATGCCATACTAGATCTAGTACTAGGTAATGAACCAGGTCAGGTCACAGATCTCTCAGTGGGTGAGCATCTGGGGGACAGTGACCACCGCTCCCTGGCCTTTAGCATTATCATGGAAAAGGATAGAATTAGAGAGGACAAGAAAATTTTTAATTGGGGCAGGGTAAATTATGAGGCTATAAGGCTAGAACTTGCAGGTGTGAATTGGGATGAAGTTTTTGCAGGGAAATGTACGATGGACATGTGGTCGATGTTTAGAGATCTCTTGCAGGATGTAAGGGATAAGTTTGTCACGGTGAGGAAGATAAAGAATGGTAGGGTGAAGGAACCATGGGTGACAAGTGAGGTGGAAAATCTAGTCAGGTGGAAGAAGACAGCATACATGAGGTTTAGGTAGCAAGGATCAGATGGGTCGATTGAGGAATATAGGGAAGCAAGAAAGGAGTTTAAGAAGGGGCTGAGAAGAACAAGAAGGGAGCATGAGAAGGCCTTGGCGAGTAGGGTAAAGGAAAACCCCAAGGCATTCTTCAATTATGTGAAGAAAAAAGGATGACAGGAGTGAAGGTAGGACCGATTAGAGATAAAGGTGGGAAGATGTGCCTGGAGGCTGTGGAAGTGAGCGAGGTCCTCAATGAATACGTCTCTTCAGTATTCACCAGTGAGAGGGAACTTGATGACGGTGAGGACAATACGAGTGAGGTTGATGTTCTGGAGCATGTTGATATTAAAGGAGAGGAGGTGTTGGAGTTGTTAAAATACCTTAGGATGGATAAGTCCCTGGGGCCTGACGGAGTATTCCTCAGGCTGCTCCACGAGGTGAGGGAAGAGACTGCTGAGCCTCTGGCTAGGAACTTTCTGTCCTCATTGTCCACAGGAATGGTACCGGAGGATTGGAGGGAGGCAAAGGTTGTCTCCTTGTTCAAAAATGGTAGTTGGGATAGTCCGGGTAATTATCGACCAGTAAGCCTTGCGTCTGTAGTGAGGAAGCTGTTGGAAAAGATTCTTAGAGGTAGGATCTATAGGCATTTAGGGAATCATGGTCTGATGAGGGACAGTCAACATGGCTTTGTGAAGGGCAGATCGTATCTAACAAGCCTCATAGAGTTCTTTGAGGAGGTGACCAGGCATATATATGAGGGTAGTGCAGTGGATGTGATCTGCATGGATTTTAGTAAGGCGTTTGACAAGGTTCCACATGGCAGGCTTATTCAGAAAGTCAGAAGGCATGGGATCCAGGGAAGTTTGGCCAGGTGGATTCAGAATTGGCTTGCCTGGAAAAAGCAAAGGGTCGTGGTGGAGGGAGTACATTCGGATTGGAGGGTTGTGACGAGTGGTGTCCCACAAGGATCAGCTCTGGGACCTCCACTTTTTGTGACTTTTATTAATGACCTGAATGTGGGGGTAGAAGGCTGGGTTAGCAAGTTTGCAGATGACACAAAGGTTGGTGGTGTTGTAGATAGTTGAGAAGATTGTCAAGGATTGCAGAGAGACATTGATAGGATGCAGAAGTGGGCTGAGAAGTGGCAGATAGAGTTCAACCCGGAGAAGTGAGAGGTGGTACACTTTGGAAGGACAAACTCCAAGGCACAGTACAAAGTAAATGGCAGGATACTTGGTAGTGTGGAGGAGCAGAGGGATCTGGAGATACATGTCCACAGATCCCTGAAAGTTGCCTCACAGGTGGATAGGGTAGTTAAGAAAGCTTATGGGGTGTTAGCTTTCATAAGTCGAGGGTTAGAGTTTAAGAGTCACGAGGTAATAATGCAGCTCTATAAAACTCTGGTTAGGCCACACTTGGAGTACTGTGTCCAATTCTGGTCACCTCACTATAGGAAGGATGTGGAAGCATTGGAAAGGATACAGAGGAGATTTACCAGGATGCTGCCTGGTTTAGAGAGTATGGTTTATGACCAGAGATTAAGGGAGCTAGGGCTTTACTCTTTGGAGAGAAGGAGGATGAGAGGAGACATGATAGAGGGGTACAAGATAATAAGAGGAATAGATAGAGTGGATAGCCAGCGCCTCTTCCTCAGGGCACCACTGCTCAATACAAGAGGACATGGCTTTAAGGTAAGGGGTGGGAAGTTCAAGGGGGATATTAGAGGAAGGTTTTTTACTCAGAGAGTGGTTGGTACGTGGAATGCACTGCCTGAGTCAGTGGTGGAGGCAGATACACTAGTGAAGTTTAAGAGACTACTAGATAGGTATATGGAGGAATTTAAGGTGGGGGGTTACATGGGAGGCAGGGTTTGAGGGTCGGAGCAACACTGTGGGCCGAAGGGCCTGTCCTGTGCTGTACTATTCTATGTTCTATCACTTGAAATGAATTTTAACATTGCATTTGCTTTCCTCATGAATGACTCCACCTGCAAGTTAACATTTACGGTGTTCTACACGAGGGCTCCCAAGTCCCGTTGCATCTCAGATTTTCGGATTTTCTCCCCATTTAGAAAATAGTCTGCACATTTATTTCTTCTACCAGAGTGCTTGACTGTGCATTTTGCAACATTGTATTTCATTTATCACTCTTGTGCCCATTCTCCTAATCTGTCCAAGTCCTTCTGTAGCCTACCTGTTTCCTCAACACTACCTGTCCCTCCACCAATCTTTGTAGCATCTGCAAACTTGGCTGACTTTATCCTATCAGAAACCATGCTGACTTTGTCTTATCTTGATCTCCTGAGAGTATCTCTGGACCAATAACTGTCCACCTGGTTCTGAAACTCTCGTCATGCCTCTGAAACCATTCCTTATGCAAGCCTGCAGGTCACTTCATAAGAACCTACTGTATAACTCAGGTTGTTTGGGCCTTTGAGCCTGCTCTCCCATTTAATGATGAGATTAATCAGCATCCACTGCATCCCCTTTATCTATCCTACTTGTAATCTCCTCAAAGAATTCCAATAGGTTTGTCAGGCAGGATTTGCCCTGAAGGTAACCATGCTGACTTTGTCCTATCTTGTCCTATGAAACCAAGTACTCCATCACCTCATCCTTAACAATTGACTCTAACATTTTCCAACCACTGAGGTCAGGCTAACTGGTCTGTAATTTCCTTTCTGCTGCCTTCCTCCTTTCTTAAAGAGTAGGGTGACATTTGCAATTTCCCAGTCCTCTGGCACCATGCTAGAGTCCAATGACTTTGGAAGATCATTTCTAATGTCAACACAATCTCTAACGCTACCTCTTTCAGAGCCCTAGGGTGTAGTTCATCTGGTCTGGGTGAATTACCTACCCCTTTCCTTCTCTGTTTGATTAACTGATTTACTTTGGGAATATTTTCCTGTCCTTCACACTCTCACTAGAAATACCCATCTTCTCCCAGTTGTAACAGAAATACCAGTCACTTCCCTGGTCAAGGGACCCCATGCAGTAGTAGCCCTCACTTTGGTATGACCCATACTGGTGGGTGCGATTTCCTATTAGCCTTGTCATGCTTGGTGGCAGCACCAACTGATATCATCCAAAATACCTTGGCACTCAGATCTTTCACAAGATCCTGCAAAGACCTCACTTGTGTGGCACCAGGGGTTGCCTTAGCAACAGAGGTTACTACCGAGGACTTCGTTCTGCTGACGGAGGCCTCCCGCTCCTCCATCGCATTTTCCTCCTCTCTAACTTCTTTGAGTAATTCTGTAAGAGAGAGAGGACGGAACATCTTGTGGGTCATTCGAATATGTACAGCAATCACGTCATGTGACAGCGCATCCTTCACAACTTGCTCCATCCTCAAGCAATTAGGGAGCTGAAATCCCCCTTTGTGGCACAAATGATGCAACAGTTTCTCCAACCTGAAAATGTAGGCAGACAACTTCTCTCCATCCTCCTGAAATGTGTGCCTAAACTTCATCCCAAGGTCAGCTACACTTCCAGCAGTGCCAAAAGCATCTCCCAAAGCTTGCAGATAATTAGCTGACGTGGCTACTGCAGTTTTATGCCTTGAGGAACCTCACTGTGTCAGCCGCCGGCCCCTTTAAATCTCAGTTTTTTCATATTATCTGACCACTGGACTATCACATCCAGTATTTGAGAAGTCTGCTCAGCTCAAGCCTCATATTCTCCATCCCTATCAGGTGTGGATTTGACGCCAGGGAACTCTCTCAGTCTACAATAACTTTGGCTCTCCGCAGGTATACTTCTGCATTTATCAACCAGTGATGTAATAGCCAAAACGAGCTCAGAATTTCAATCAACAGCTGAAGGACTCATTGGACCTATCACACCTTCTTCTCACTCTGCAGAAATGATAGCAACTTGCCTTTCAATTTTCCTCCCTCAGCTACGGGAAACTCGACTTTCACCTTGGCACCCTCGCCTACACTCCCCTCTTCTCTGACAGTATGGATGGGCCATGGGCCTTTCCAGGAGCCCCAATGGTAACAGACAGATCCAATGTCATCATTAGTCTGAACTAAAACCACGTCAGCATCTGCCATTTGGTCAAACTGCGGCTCTATGATCCTAACTTTCCCTGAAACCCTAGTCAACAATGCATCTGGGCCACAGATATCCATTCCGCTCAGAACACAAGCAGTTACGGGCAATCCCTTTGAATCGCACCAATGCTTAATCCCTGTGGCGTCAATAACCGCGCATCTTAATCATTTTCCCGGACAAGTTTAACACAGATTTAAACACAAAACCACTTAATCAATTCTGAGTGAAATCACACAGCGTTCCAACAAATTCAGTCCAGGTCAATAGGCCCCACAACGAAACCCTCCTTTACTGGGCGTCTCTTGAAAGGCTGCTCGTTAGTCTCTTGATAACAACCCCTGGTCTCCGCGGCAGCAAACCCACCTTTCTTCTGGCTCCATACATCTAGAGTGTATTCGACTCTGGTATTCGACTTTGGTCCCGCCAGGCCCGTGAGGGTGGGAGACAAAACCCCAGTTTGTGTGAATGCTGTGTGATTTACTGCCCCCTTTAATCGCCGCCAGTAAGTAATACCGACCGCACACTGTATACAATTATAAAGAAAGTATATTTAATAACTTAACCAGTTATTAGAAAAAAAAGAAAACAAAGAGGCACATCATAACTAAACAGTCAAATGTGCACATAGGTTGGAGCTCATCTTGAAATTGTCTAACTTACGCGCTGGACCCTCGGTCTGCGTGAAAACACACACCACCTTCCGAATGTCGCTGGAAATCCATCCTGCAGATGGTCTCCCATGGGAGTATTGGTCTTTCACCTGCACAAAGCACCATGTGCAACAGGGACAGCACCCTCAGCCATCTTTCCTCCTGTCTTCTCCCAGCTCCCACCAAAACAGACCTGGACCCACACTAGTGGCCCTCCGAAAACCTCTCTGCCCAACCTTCTCCCAATTCCACTTTTCTGATTGGCTGACAGCACATTCCTAACTTGAACAACAAAGTTCCTTATCTCAGCTCAAACCCAAAGCAGAACAGACTGCTTCTTACAGAACTGCTAAGATGAAATACCTGCAGCATAGCCGTAAAAATCTTAACCAGGGCGTTATGTTAGTTACAAAGAAAATATAGTGCAGGCTGACAAAAAGGTACAATGCCATAACAAGGCAGATTGTGAGGTCAAAGGTACACCAAATAAAGTCACCAAAGGTCTACAGAAATGAAGCACAATCTCAATTTCACTTTCAATGAACATTAACATCCCGTCAGCATTCTTAATTATTTTCTGTGCTTACATACCAGACTTCCACAAATCAGTCAGATAGTTTATGAATTGATCACTGAGACCTCTCTGCCTTTCAGAACCCTCCAGTCACTCACCTTTCCATATCCTTTACATCTTCATGCACCTGTCAGGTCCCCCTCTCCCACCTCCATTCCTAGGAAAACAAACCAAGCCAATCTCTCCATAAAACTGAAATGCCCCATCCCAAACAACATCCTTTTCTGACTACCTTTGGCTAATCCCTGCCTTTCTAGTACAAATTAATCCTTTTCCTCACAACATTTTGCAATAATTTCCCTCCATTGAAGTTAGACTCACTGACATGTAATTAATTGGCTTCTCCCTGCTGCCTCTTTTGAGTAAAAGGACCACATTGACTGCCCTTCAGCCATCTTACACCTCTTCGGTGATCAGAAAAGATGTGGACATTTCTGTCAGAATCCCATTAATCTCCTCTTTTGTTCCCCACAACAGCCTGAGAAACAATTCATCAGGCCCTGAGGACCTGTCTGCATGAAGAATCTAACACCTCCTCAGTTACAATGGCATTTTTTTCTCGAATTCCACCACCTATGTTCCTGTATTTTCCATTTACAATGCCTGTCCATTGTCTATACAGATGAGAAGCCTTTATTCATTGTTCATTTAGTCCATCCACAGATAGCCACTTTGGTCCCCACTGGGCTCTCCCTTATAACACTCTCATTCTGAGAATGATCTGGGATTTGCCCTAATCTTGCCACACGGTGTTACTTTGTGTCCCTTTTAATTTTTTCTTCAGTACCCTTTACATTTTGGGGGTAGGGTGGGGTGTCACAATTGTCTGTAAGGAGTTTGTATGCTTTCCTCATGACTGTGTGGGTTTTTTCCGGGTGCACTGGTTTCCACCCACATCCGAAAGAAGTACAGGTTAGTACATTAATTGGTCACATGAGTGTAATTGGTCAGCATGGGCCTGTGGGCCAGAAGGGCCTGTTATCATGCTGTATCTCTGAATAATTGGGTGGCACAGGTTTGTTGGACTAGAGAGGTCAGCCATGTGCACTTTCCGTGAAATACTCTTCCATTGATGAAGTTAGTAAATCCTAACATCCTGCCTTTTCTTTTAGACATTTTGGTTTGGTCTATTTTTTATTCCTTTGGTTTAAAGTCAATATTTCTCTGCATCCCTCTGCAGGGTAGTTGGAGGAAACAAGAAATAGAAGCAGGAGATTTTGGACTCCTTTGGGACTTCTCCGCTATTCAATAAGTTATAACTGATCTGTCTGATTTCTACCTACTATAATTCCCTTGATGTATAAAACTTTATTGATCCCAACTCTGAATGAACTGAACACCTGAACATTCATTGCCCTCCAAGGCAAAGAACTGCAAAGCTTCATAGTCCTCCAGGTGAAGGAATTTCTCCTCATCTCAAACCTGAAGTGCTATCCTGATGCAATGGCCCATTTTTCTGGTCTGTCCAGCTGAAGAATCAGAATCAGGTTTATTATCGTTGATATATGTCATGAAATTTGTTGTCTTGTAGCAGCAGACATAAATAGTTACCATAAGTTACAACAAAAAAAATAAAATCACTAAATCGTGCAAAGATAAATAATGAAGTCGTGCTCATGAGTTCATGGACTGTTCAGAAATTTGAAAGCAGAGGGGAAAAAGCTGTTCCTAAAATGTTGAATTATGTCTTCAGGCTCCTCTACCTCCTCCGTGAAAGTAATAGTGTCCTGGATAATGATGGATGCCTCCTTGAGGTGCTGCTTTTTTACAGATTTCCTCGGTGGTGCGGATGGTTGTGCCATGATGGAGCTGGATGAATTTACAAAGCTCTGCAGCCTCTCGTGATCCTCTGCATTGGAGCCTCCCTACCTGGCAATGATCCAACTGGTCAGAGTGCTCTCCTCTGTATATCAATAGAGTCTTTGGTGATGTAATACATCTCCTCAATCTCTTAATGAAGTACTGCCGCTGGTACATTTAATTTTTCAGCACTTCAGAGTATACATGGAAATGTATAGTACAGGATCAACTCTTCTGCTCAGGAATTTGTGCTGAACTGATTGATCTAATGATGCCTAACACCACAAATTCCTTGTGCCTGCACATGGCCCATACTCTTCTATTCTCTGCATATTTGTGTGCCCACAGAACAGTCTCTTGAATGCCTCTATCACATCTGCTTCCACCAACACACCTGACAGTGCATTTCAGCTATCCACCACTCTCTGTGTAAAAAAAACTTGCCCTGCACATCTCCTGAAATGCCTCTCACAGTTTGAAAAACTTTATCAGGTCTCCCCTCAGTATTGGTAACTAACGTAGGACAATATATTAATCACTATGATGATTTAAGGGACTGGAACTGCTGGCATTCACCCAAACATGAATTAGCAAACACAACTGAGTCATGCAAAGCAAAATGAACTGCAAGGTCATTGGTGGCTGATAAAGCCATTGCTGGACTGATGATCAGATTGAAAACTATTAAATGATCAAGTAAGATTAGAACTCAAAACGAGAACAATGGCAAAAAACACAATTAAAAGGAAATAAAGGTTAGCTGTGGAAAAGATCAGCCTTATAGGTCTCATCAACCAAGAGATAAACCCAGAATCGGAGACAGTTTTTTGTCTAAGCTAAAAAGGTGGCAGTAGCTTGGCTGGTAGAGGTGCTGCCCGGCTGCTCCAGTGGTCTGGGCTTTTGGAGTACTGTACTGTGTTCAGATTTGGACACCTCATTACAGAAAGGAACGACTTAGAGAGGGTGCAGAAATGTATCAGGATGCTGCCTGGATTCGAGAACATGTCTTATGAAGAAAGGTTGAGCAAGCTGGGGTTTTTCTCTCTCTTTGGAGCAAAGGAGGATACAAGGTGACTTGGTAGAGGTGTACAAGATGATAAGAAGCATACTTAGAGTGGACAGCCAGTGGCTTTATCCCAGGACAGCAATGGTTCTATAGTTCAATGGTTCCATTTGATATCAGAGAATAAAGACAGTATACAACCTGAAATTCGTACTCTTCACAGACATCCATGAAACAGAAGAAAAAAAGAAAGAATGAATGACAGGAAAACGTTTGAACCTGAAAGCCCCCTCTCCCCCCTTCCATGCACAAGCAGCAGCAAAGCATCAACCCTCCCTCCACTCGTTCCAGCAGAAAGTATCAGCACCACCCCCCCGCCCCAGAGCTTCATCACACACACCATGTGAGCAATAGCAAAGCAAAGCACAGACCAATACGAACTGACACCCTTTTAAGGTGACTGAACGAAAGTTTAGGAGCGTCATCATAGGTGGGTTTTTACACAAAGAGTGGTAGGTGCCTGGAATGCATTACTGAGGGTGGTGGTGGAGGCAGATACTTTGAGGACATCTAAGAGATTCTTAGGTAGGCACATGGATGAAAAGATATGGCGGGTTTTGGGCTGTGTAGGAGGGAAGGGTTAGATCGATCATGGTTTAGGTTAAATGATCCAGTCCTGAACTCTGCTGCTATCCGTATGAAGTTATATCGAGGCGTGTTTCCTGAGGGCTTTGGTTTCCTCCTACATCACAAGAACATGCAGCTTAAATGGTACTTTGGTTCAGTAAGTTGCTCCTGATGTCTACTTGAGTGGCAGAATCTGGGGGAGTTTAGGAGGTAGCATGCAATGAGACTATAAGGTTAATAGGTTAATGGGTAAATTAGTGGGATAATCTTAGACCATAAGACCATAAGACAAAGGAGCAGAAGTAGGCCATTCGGCCCATTGAGTCTGCTCCGCCATTTTATCATGAGCTGATCCATTTTATCCTATTTAGTCCCACTGCCCCACCTTCTCACCATAACCTTTGATGCCCTGGCTACTCAGATACCTATCAATCTCTGCCTTAAATACACCCAATGACTTGGCCTCCACTGCTGCCCGTGGCAACAAATTCCATAGATTCACCACCCTCTGACTAAAAAAATTTCTTTGCATTTCTGTTCTGAAAGGGCGCCCTTCAATCCTGAAGTCATGCCCTCTTGTACTAGACTCCCTCATCATGGGAAACAACTTTGCCACATCCACTCTGTCCATGCCTTTTAACATTCGAAATGTTTCTATGAGGCCTCCCCTCATTCTTCTAAACTCCAAGGAATACAGTCCAAGAGCGGACAAACGTTCCTCATATGTTAACCCTCTCATCCCCGGAATCATGCTCGTGAATCTTCTCTGTACCCTCTCCAACGTCAGCACATCCTTTCTTAAATAAGGAGACCAAAACTGCCCACAGTACTCCAAGTGAGGTCTCACTAGCGCCTTATAGAGCCTGAACATCACATCCCTGCTCCTATACTCTATTCCTCTAGAAATGAATGCCAACATTGCATTTGCCTTCTTCACTACTGACTCAACCTGGAGGTTAACTTTAAGGGAATCCTGTACGAGGACTCCCAAGTCCTGTTGCATCTCAGAACTTTGAATTCTTTCCCCATTTAAATAATAGTCTGCCCGTTTATTTTTTCTGCCAAAGTGCATAACCATACACTTTCCAACATTGTACTTCATTTGCCACTTTTCTGCTCATTCTTCCAATCTATCCAAGTCTCTCTGCAGACTCTCCGTTTCCTCAGCACTACCGGCCCCTCCACCTATCTTCGTATCCTCAGCAAACTTAGCCACAAAGCCATCTATTCCATAATCCAGATCATTGATGTACAATGTAAAAAGAAGCGGCCCCAACACTGATCCCTGTGGAATACCACTGGTAACCGGCAGCCAACCAGAATAGGATCCCTTTATTCCCACTCTCTGTTTCCTGCCAATCAGCCAACGCTCTATCCACGTAGGTAACTTTCCCGTAATTCCATGGGCTCTTATCTTGTTAAGTAGCCTCATGTGTGGCACCTTGTCAAAGGCCTTCTGAAAATCCAAATATACAACATCCACTGCATCTCCCTTGTCTAGCCTACTGGTAATTTCCTCAAAAAATTGTAATAGGTTTGTCAGGCAGGATTTTCCTTTAAGGAATCCATGCTGAGTTCTGCCTATCTTGTCATATGCCTCCAGGTACTCTGTAACCTCATCCCTGACAATCGACTCCAACAACTTCCCAACCACCGACGTCAAGCTAACAGGTCTATAATTTCCTTTTTGCTTCCTTGCCCCCTTCTTAAATAGCGGAGTGACATTTGCAATCTTCCAGTCTTCCGGAACCATGCTAGAATCTATCGACTTTTGAAAGATCATCGCTAATGCCTCCGCAATCTCCACAGCTACTTCCTTCAGAACACGAGAGTGCATTCCATCTGGTCCAGGAGATTTATCGACCTTTAGCCTATTCAGCTTCCTGAGTACTTTCTCTGTCGTAATTGTGACTGCGCACACTTCTCTTCCCTGCCACCCTTGAGTGTCCGGTATCCTGCTGTCTTCCTCAGTGAAGACTGATGCAAAATACTTGTTCAGTTCCTCTGCCATCTCCTCATCTCCCATTACAATTTCTCCAGTATCATTTTCTATCGGTCCTATATCTACTCTCACCTGTCTTTTACTCTTTATATACTTGAAAAAGCTTTTAGTATCCTCTTTGATATTATTTGCTAGTTTCCTTTCATAGTTAATCTTTTCTCTCTTAATGACCTTCTTGGTTTCCTTTAGTAAGGTTTTAAAAACGTCCCAATCCTCTGTCTTCCTACTAATTTTTGCTTCCTTGTATGCCCTCTCCTTAGCTTTAACTTTGGCTTTGACTTCTCTTGTCAACCACGGTTGCATCCTTTTTCCACTCGAAAATTTCTTCTTCTTTGGAATATACCTGTCTTGCAAATTCCTCATTTTTCGCATAAACTCCAGCCACTGCTGCTCTGCCGTCTTTCCCGCCAGTGTCTCTTTCCAGTCAACTTTGGCCAGTTCCACTCTCATGCCACTGTAATTTCCTTTACTCCACTGAAACACCGACACATCAGATTTCGGCTTCTCTTTTTCTAATTTCACAGTGAACTCAATCATGTTATGATCACTGCCTCCTAAGGGTTCCTTCACCTCAATCTCTCCAATCACCTCCGGTTCATTACACAATACCCAATCCAGTACAGCCGATCCCCTAGTGGGCTCAACAACAAGCTGTTCTAAAAAGCCGTCTCGTAGACATTCTACAAATTCTCTCTCTTGAGATCCAGTGCCGACCTGATTTTTCCAATCTACTCACATGTTAAAATCCCCCACAATTATCATAACACTGCCCTTCTGACAAGTCTTTTCTATTTCCAGTTGTAATTTGTAGTCCACATCACTGCAGCTGTTTGGAGGCCTATAAATAACTGCCATCAGGGTCCTTTTACCCCTGCGATTTCTTAGCTCAACCCGTAAAGATTCTGCACCTTCCGATTCTATATCACCTCTTTCTAACGATTTAATATCATTTCTTACCAACAAAGCCACGCCTCCCCCTCTGCCTACCTTCCTATCCTTCCGATACACCATGTATCCTTGGACGTTCAGCTCCCAGAGACATGCATCCTTTAGCCATAATGAGACTTTTCTGTGAGTTGGCATGAACTCGATGTGTCAAATAGCTTCCTTTAATGTTGAAGGAAGGCACAAAATTTCAATCCAGAGATATGTACCTCCATCTACAGAGATGGTGCAGCAGTTTGGGGAACAGAAGGGTCTCGGCCTGAAACGTCGACTGCACCTCTTCCTACAGATGCTGCCTGGCCTGCAGCGTTCACCAGCAACTTTGATGTGTGTTGCTTGAATTTCCAGCATCTGCAGAATTCCTGTTGTTTATATTAAGGCCTAGATAGGTTTGAGGTCAAAGGCCTGGATTGTTCTCTCTTGTGAAATATTTGGTGTGACTTGGATTTGGCAATGTGCTGCTCTTTCCAAGAGTGCAGCAGGGAGGGGAATCTTGAAGAAAACAAGCAGGAATTTTAGTGTGGCACTTACTTTCAGCTGGGGTCACTGCTGCTGAGTAAGAGGGAGGAAGGACACAAGAGGGGAGAAAACAAGGCAACCTGCTGCTTGGACAGATGCATCACAAGTCACTGAGGTGTTCCGGGAGGGGAAGAGCATTGGCAGGTGTGGATGGATTAGCGAGTACTCTCATCTGAAGGAATACAGTGCTTGGTTCATCGCCACCTTACAACAACAGAGCTACACAGCAGAGAAATGGATCCATTCAGCCAACTTTGTACATGCCTTCCAGCAGCTCCACATGTCTGCTAGACCAGCTCTGATTCTTCCATGCCCTGCATTTCTAAATATTTCTTAAGTTTAGTCAATGCATTGAATTCCATCACCTTCTTTGGCAGCTTGAGACTTCAGTGCAGTATCCTTGCTGTTCCTGGTAGTGTGTCTTCTGGACCGAGATCTCAGATGTTGTTACCGGGGTTTGTTGGAGACATTCTCCCAGTCCAGGTGTCACAGTTCCGAATGCTCCTATCACCTCCGGGATTATTCTGGCTTTAACCTTCCATATCCTTTCTATCTGCTTTTTCAAGCCCTGGTATTTCATAGCTTCTCATATTCTTTCTTCCTGATGTTGCTGTCGTTTGGGATTGCCACATCCATTACTATTGCTTTTTCCTTTTCCCTGTCCAATGCTACTGTCTGGTTGGTCAGTACCTGCTTACCCGTCTGTACTTGGAAGTCCCTTAGGATCTTCGTTCTGTCATTCTCCACGACCTTTTCGGGTGTTTCCCATTTGGATTTAGGAATGTCCAATCCATACTAATGTAAATGTTTCTCTACACAATTCCTGCAAACTGGTTGTGCTGTTCAGTGTAGTCTGTCCCTGCCTGCATCTGGCACCCTGCTACTATGTGCTGGATAGTTTCAGCACATTCAGAATCAGAATCAGAATCAGGTTTATTATCACCAGCATGTGTCGTGAAATTTGTTATCTTAGCAGCAGCAGTTCAATACAATAAATAATACAGAAGAAAAAATAAATAAATAAAATATCAATAAGTTAATCAATTACAGTTACATATATTGAATAGATTGAAAACATGCAAAAATAGAAATACTGTATATTAAAAAAAGTGAGGTAGTGTCCAAGGGTTCAATGTCCATCTAGGAATTAAATGGCAGAGGGGAAGAAGCTGTTCCTGAATTGCTGAGTGTGTGCCTTCAGGCTTCTGTACCTCCTATCTGATGGCAACAGTGAGAAAAGCATGCCCTGGTTGCTGGAGGTCCTTAATAATGGATACACTGATACACCGTTCCCTGATGATGTCCTTTGTAGGCTAGTACCCATGATGGAGCGGACTAGGTTTACAACTTACTCTGCAGCTTCTTTCGGTCCTGTGCAGTAGCCCCCACCCCCCATACCAGACAGTGATGCAGCCTGTCGGAATGCTCTCCATGGTGCATCTATAGATGCTTTTGAGTGTATTTGTTGGCATACAAAATGTCTTCAAACTCCTAATGAAGTATAGTTGCTGTCTTGCCATCTTTATAACTGCATCAATATGTTGGGACCAGGTTAGGTCCTCAGAGATCTTGACACCCAGGAACTTGAAAATGCTTACTCTCTCCACTTCTGACCCCTCTATGAGGATTGGTATGTGTTCCTTCATCTCACCCCTCCTGAAGTCCACAATCAGCTCTTTCATCTTACTGACGTTGAGTGCCAGGTTGTTGCTGCGGCACCATTCCACTAGCTGGCATATCTCACTCCCGTACACCCTCTCGTCACCATCTGAGATTCTACCAGCAATGGTTGTATTATCAGCAAATTTATAGATGGTATTTGAGCTATGCCTAGCCACACAGTCATGTGTATATAGAGAGTAGAGCAGTGGGCTAAGCACACACACCTGAGGTGCGCCAGTGTTGATCGTCAGCGAGGAGGATATGTTATCACCAATCCCCACAGATTGTGGTCTTCCAGTTAGGAAGTCGAGGATCCAATTGCAGAGAGAGGTACAGAGGCCCAGGTTCTGCAACTTCTCAATCAGGATTGTGGGAATGATGGTATTAAATGTTGAGCTATAGTCGATGAACAGCATCCTGACATGGGTATTTGTGTTGTCCAAATGGAGAGTTCCTTGCACAGTCTGTATCTTGGGTGTTGTCTGGTGTGCTAGACACCTGCTTCTATTGCTCTGGTGCAGAGCGCTGTTCTTGTGCAGCCATGGGCAATGCCTCTGTGCTGTCCCTCAACCCAAGCCATTTCCAGCCATTGGTAGGACTTCCTTATGCCAGCCACCTCTGATATAAGACCATAAGACAAAGGAGCAGGTCAGCCATTTGGCCATTTTATCATGAGCTGATCCATTCTCCCATTTAGTCCCACTCCTCCGCCCTCTCACCATAACCTTTGATGCCCTGGCTACTCAGATACCTATCAATCTCTGCCTTAAATACACCCAATGACTTGGCCTCCACTGCCACCCGTGGCAACAAATTCCATAGATTCACCACCCTCTGGCTAAAAAAATCTCTTCATATCTCTGTTCTGAATGGGTGCCCTTCAATCCTGAAGTCATGCCCTCTTGTACTAGACTCCCCCATCATGGGAAACAATTTTGCCACATCCACTCTCTGTCCATGCCTTTCAACATTCAAAATGTTTCTATGAGGTCCCTCCTCATTCTTCTAAGCTCCAAGGAATACAGTCTAAGAGCGGACAAACGTTCCTCATATGTTAACCCTCTCATTCCTGGAATCATTCTAGTGAATCTTCTCTGCACCCTCTCCAACGTCAGCACATCCTTTCTTAAATAAGGAGACCAAAACTGTCCACAGTACTCCAAGTGAGGTCTCAGCATCACATCCCTGCTCCTATACTCTATTCCTCTAGAAATGAATGCCAACATTGCATTGGCCTTCTTTACCACTGACTGAACCTGGAGGTTAACCTTAAGTGTATCCTGCACAAGGACACCCAAGTCCCGTTGCATCTCAGAACTTTGAATTCTCTCCCCATTTAAATAATAGTCTGCCCGTTTATTTCTTCTGCCAAAGTGCATAACCATACACTTTCCAACATTGTACTTCATTTGCCACTTCTTTGCCCATTCTTCCAATCTATCCAAGTCTCTATGCAGACTCTGTTTCCTCAGCACTACCGGCCCCTCCACCTATCTTCGTATCATCAGCAAACACACACACACACACACACACACACACACACACACACACGCACACACACACATACACACACAATTCCTTCTAATTTCCAATGAATATAGATCCACTGTCTTAAGTCACTTGTAAGAAGACAGACGTCATCCCAGTTATTAACCTGGTGAATTTCTTATCTCTTTTCGGCTGCCTCCAGTGTCTGTATGCCCAACATAACAAATGCTGGACAGTCTGGTTTAGATCCTAAATCAATCTCCCAATTAATAAGGTCCAAATTAGTTGCATAAGGAATAAATCCTACTTTATAAGAATACCCAGAGCAAGTTATTTATCTCTGGCACACACTGAATGCCCCCTGAAACTTGCAGGAATTTTGTCGTTGTCGTTGGGAATTTCCTTGGGAGCTAGAAAGTGAAGGAGCAGGCAAGATATATTCAGTACCCAAGATCCATAATTCTCAGAGGGTGTGGATTTATAGAGTCTCCTTCCCCTCCCCACACCTTTTTATTCTGGCATCTTCCCCTTTCCTTCTCAGTCCTGAAGAAGCGCCTTGGCCCAAAACGTTGACTGTTTATTCATATTCATAGATGCTGCCTGGCCTGCTGAGCTCCTCCAGCATTTTGTGTGTGTGTCGCTGTGGATTTCCAGCATCTGCAGGCTTTCTCATGTTTATGCAGTCTCTCTTGCCTCCCAGAATTCTGTGTGAAACCTCTGGCCTAGTCTGGAATTGTGTGAAGCACCTCCTTAGCGATTCATAGTCCGGATTTTCCTTTTGTCCCTCTTTTGCTGTTGTAGTTGCTGGTCGATAGAGGAAAATGTGAACAGAAGATTATCCTCAAACTATTGGGTTTAGGAAAGAGGTGATTCAAGTAGTATTTAAATTTGATTTACCTCACTCATGTTGTTTAAATTGATTTTAAGCTCTCTAGAAATTCAGAAAGAACATTGCAGTGTTTTATTAAAAATTACGTTCCCATAATTCACTTTTGCTTCCTTGGCAATGTCCAGTTGAATAACAAAACATTTGGGTTTGGATCCTGGCCATCTTACCTCTCTAGGTTAAACCTCCAGAAATAATTCACCTCTGGAATGTCTATTTTTCTTGTTTAAACCTTCCAGCAATGTGGGGACATTCACAACCCTCAAGGCCAGGCAGACATTTGGTTGAGTCTGTTAGTAGACAAGCTTGCTTGAAGAGTTGGAGCTCTGGGGGTTTCCGTAAAGTGTTGAAAATTGTGTAATTTCCTCTCTGATTATTCTTATCCGTCACAGTAACTTTTCTTTCAGGTTGGAGATTAACTGCTCTGGTTTGTCAGCAGAAAACACCTTCCCTCACAATTGCTGACACGTCCCAGACGAGTAATGAAGCAGAGGAAGAAGACAAGGTCAGAACAGAAGACTGGGATAATCCACTATCTTCTACAACTCTCCTTCCACCCCAGCTGCCACGTGCTTACTTTCTTGTTGGATTTCCTTGTCTGGTGATGGATGTGTCCAGCTGTACCTTTATTAAGGTGATGCAATAGAGTTGTAAGGTTGGGGCAGTGTGTTTGTCAATAATAAGTAGTAGTAGTAGTCATAGTCATACTTTATTGATCCCGGGGGAAATTGGTTTTCGTTACAGTTGCACCATAAAAAATTAAATAGTAATAAAACCATAAATTGTTAAATAGTAATATGTATATTATGCCAAGAAATAAGTCCAGGACCAGCCTATTGGCTCAGGGTGTCTGACCCTCCAAGGGAGGAGTTGTAAAGTTTGATGGCCACAGGCAGGAATGACTTCCTATGACGCTCTGTGTTGCATCTCGGTGGAATGAGCCTCTGGCTGACTGTACTCCTGTGCCCAACCAGTACATTATGTAGTGGATGGGAGGCATTGTCCAAGACGGCATGCAACTTGGACAGCATCCTCTTTTCAGACACCACCGACAGAGAGTCCAGTTCCATCCCCACAACATCACTGGCCTTACGAATGAGTTTGTTGATTCTGTTGGTGTCTGCTACCCTCAGCCTGCTGCCCCAGCACACAACAGCAAACATGATAGCACTGGCCACCACAGACTCGTAGAACATCCTCAGCATCGTCCGGCAGATGTTAAAGGACCTCAGTCTCCTCAGAAAATAAGTGCTGGAGTTCAGAGTAGGAGGACATCAAAAGGTATTTCTCCAACTTTCCTTTCAGAGGTGGCACAGTGGCTCTGCAGTGAGCGTTGCAGCCTCACACCTTCAAGGGCTGAGCTTCAAATGCTACCTTGGGTGCTACATGTGTGGAATTGAGTTCCCTCTGTGACTACTTGGGAATCCGTTGAGTGTTCCTGTTTCCATAATACCATAATTCTGCTCCTATGGACCTAAGACATAAATAGGCCATTCAGCCCATCCAGTCTGCTCCACCATTCCATCATGGCTGATTTATTATCCCTTTCAACTCCTTTCTCCTGCCTTCTCCAGGTAAGCTTTGACACCCTTACTAATCAAGAGCCGATCAACATCCATTTTAAGTATACCCAATGATTTGACCTCCACAGCAACTGTGGCAATGAATTTACCAGATTCCTTATTATCCCTGTTCTAAAGTAATGTCCTTGTACCCTGAGCCTGTGCCCTCTGGTCATAGACTCCCTCATCATTGTGGACTCTCCATGAAGGCCTTTCAATATTCGATAGGTTTCAATGCAATCCACCCTGATTCTTTTCCTGCAACTTGCACTGGTGACAAGAGAGGGGAAAGTCAATTGGGGAAGCAAACCTATGAACTGTTATTTGTCAGTATATTTAATAGTAGCTGGAGTTGGTTGCTTGGCGGAGAATGTAGACAAGGCTACTTCATTCATTTGAATTTATAAAAAACAGACTTGTAATATGTTTTACACATTTTCTTCCACAAATAGTACATTTTTTCCATGTCACTTTTCTAATTCCAGAAGCCTTTTTGGTTAGGTTCTGAATAATTAAGTCTTTTGCCAGCAGTGATGTAACTGAATTGGATTGTGCATACTCCCGGGCCTTCCACTAATCTTTTGTATTTCTCTGTCAGAAAACCAAAATATTTCCATCGCTCTCTCATGTTTTTCTCTCCCTCTGTTTTTCTGACTTACACCCTCTCTCCTCCACCTTGTTATCTATCCTATATCCCTCTTTCCCACTGTCCCCCTCTCCCCACCCTCTTACAGTCTCCAACGACCCTCTTTTCCTCTTCCACACTCACTTCCCATTCTCCCTCTCCCCTGCCCTCTTTTCCTCCTTCTCACCCTCCCTCCCACTTCCTCTCTACCCTTTTCTCCCTCACAAACCCTGTCATCACTCCCACTCTACCTTCTCCTTCTCCGTCTCCCCCCTCTTTTATTCACTCTCTCATTCCCACCTCTTTCAAATTCATAAACACACAGACGCATGTACAGATAGAAACACACATACAAATGCAGACAGACAAACAGACACAAAGGCACACACACACACACACACACAAAATTATATTTTGCAGTCAGCTTACTTCACACAAGATATCCACTGAGATGTTGAGCTGACCATCAGTGATATAATCACAAAGTGCTTCAACTATGAGGAAGAAAAAAAGTTCCACATGGAAAAGGGAAGGAACGAATCACATTTAAATAAATGAGAAAGATATGTAGTCAAGATCCTACTGTTTCTTTTTGTCAAAATGCATCAAAATACTTTAAATTTCTGTTTATTTCTAAACGATGGATAATTAATTAAGAACAAAAAGGTAACTAATCCACTGTGCACTTTAAAACTCCAGCTGTGTAGGTAGCTTGAGTGTTTATCTGTAGGATTATATTCATGGCACTGTTTCTGAGTGAGTAGATCTCTGAGTATCCTTTCCCAATTAGAGTGTGAGAATTTGACATTGCATGCTTGTGTCCATGGGTGTGCTGGGTCCATGTGCTGCTGAGAGTTGATTGTAGAATGCAAACTGCACAGAGCTGGATCACTGGGTCTGCCTCTCTGTATTATACATATGACCTTTCCTTTGAAGCTGTATGCTGGTGTGTGAGTGCAGGCTCATGGCCAATGCCAGATTTCAATACAGCAGCCATTTAATCAGGACCATGTTTGTGTATTTCTGTTAGCTTTCATTTTCCATGAGCGGCGATACAGGTCACAAATCTCCTGGCTCCCGAATCAGGTCACAGATGAGGCTGCAGTCCCATTTTAGAGTCATAGAATCACAGAGCACCAGTATTGAAACAAGCCCTATCTAGACTGTGCCGGCCTGTTATTCTGCCTAGTCCCATTGACTCACACCTAGACATAACACCACCACCCCATACACCTCCCATCCATGTACATACCCAAACTTTTTTTTTAATGCTGAAATCAGGTCTGCATCCACCACCTCTGCTGTCAGCTCATTGCACACTCTGACTACCCTTTGGCAAAATTTGTTTCCTTAACATAATTCGCAGGGACGAATTCAACAAGGCTGTGGCCTTGATGAGAGCTGCCTGATAGAGCAAGTCCCTGGGTCAGGAAATCACTGCACTGAATGTGCCAGGGAGGAAATTTTTCCAAGTACAAAGAGCCAGACAACCCACTGATCGCTGCTGCTAATATGGAACTTCCTCTTGGCCCTATCCATACATTATTTTTGCATTTATAAAGCATAGAACATGGAAATCTACAGCACATTACAGGGCCTTCGGCCCACAAAGTTGTACCAACCATGTAACCTACTCTAGAAACTACCTAGAATTTCCCTAACGCATAAACCTCTATTTTTCTAAGCTCCATGTACCTATCCAAAAAGCTCTTAAAAGGCCCTATTGTATCTGCCTCTACTACTGTCGTTGGCAGTGCATTCCATGCACCCACCACTCTCTGCGTAAAATGTTTACCCCTGACAGCCCCTCGGTACCTATTTCTAAGCACTTTAAACCTATATGCCCTTGTGTTAGCTATTTCAGCCCTGAGAAAAAGCCTGTGGCAGTCCACACAATGAATGCCCCTCATCATCTTATATACAGAAATTATACAAAGAAATTACTAACTTTGTCTTTACGGTAAATAAAAAGAAAATTTAGTTAAGAGATCCTGGGGATCTGAATTCATACTGGCCAAAAAAAAACAAAAGCACTGAGAATAATACGCTCAGCAGATCGATGGGAGACCTGGCGGTGGTGGGGGTTTATGAAGAAGAATTGTTGACATTTCAGGTTGTAACCCCGCATTAGGACTGAGTGTGGACAGGGGAGATGGCCATTCTAAAGAGGAGAGGGGGAATGGTAGTGGTGCGACAGGAGCCTGAGAGGAGATTAATGGCCTGAGGAGGGGTGAAAGATGTCCTGTTTGTAGATTGTGGTAAAATATTGATGTACTCCCCCACCAGCAACTGTCTTCAACATTCACCCTCCCCTCTCCCAGCTCATTCCACCTGCCTCTCACTTTATTTTCTCTTTGTCTGCTCCTCAGTACTACACATATACAGCGGGGAGCATTCTGAATGGTTGCATCGCCTTCAAGGACAGAGGCTCCAATGCACAGGGTCAAAGGAGGCCGTCACAGGGTAGATTGTGAGTTCAAGAGATCATCTTTACTGTACAAGTTAAGGCCATCCTACTTCCCACAATTCCATTCCATGTTGATGGAAGCAAGTCCTCTCCCCCAGCCAATGAGAAATGTGCATTGCTTGAGAAGCTACTCGACAGTTGTGGCATGGGTTGAATCCTCTGACTTTGTGTAGGTTAAGCTAAGAAACTGCGAAGGTAAAAAGACACTGATGGAGTTAAATACAGACCTCCAAACAGTAGAAAAGATGTGGTTTACAAATTATACAACTAGAGACAGTAAATGCATGTAAAAAACAAAATATTCTGATCGTCATGGGGGATTTCGATATACAGGTAGATAGGGAATATTAGGCTAGTTCTGGATCCCAAGGGGGGGATTAGTATGCCTATGAGACAGTTTTTTACAGCACCTCATGGTAGAGCCCACTAGGGAATCAGATATTTTGGATTGGGTGTTGTGCCACGCACCAGGATTGATTGGAGAGCTTAAAGTACAGGAACCTTTAGGAAGAAATGATCATATGATAGAATTCAACCTGCAATTTGAGAGGGAGAAGCTAAGGTACGATGTATCAGTGTTACAGTGGAGTAAAGGGAATTACAGAGGCATGAGAGAGGAGTTGGCCAAAATTAATTGGAAGGGAACACCAGCAGAGATGGTGGCAGAGCAGCAATGGCTGGAGCAATTAGGAAGGCACAGGATATACTTCCCAAAGATGAAGGATTCTAAAGGCAGGATGATGCAACTGTGACTAACAGGAGAAGTAAAAGTCAACATAAAAGCCAAAGAGAGGGCATATAATACAGCAAAAATTAGCACGAAGTTAGAGAATTGGGAAGCTTTTAATAACCAACAGAAGACAACTAAAAAGGTCATAAAGAAGGAAAAGATGGAATATAAAGGTAATCTAACTAATAAAGAGGATATGAAAAGTTTGATCAGATATATGAAGTGTAAAAGAGAGATGAGAATAGATATCGGACCACTGGAAAATGATGCTGAAGAGGAAGTAAAGGGAGACAAAGAAATGGCAGACAAACTAAATAAGAGTTTTGCATTAGTCTTCACTATGGAAGCAGGAAGTCAGGGCTGAGAGGGAAATAGATTAACCATGATGAAATGGTGGAGCAGATTTGATGGGCCAGATAGCCGAATTCTGCTCCTATGCTCTAATGATCTTATGGTTTTATAAAGTTAAATCAAGTGACATAGGCGACAACAGGGTTTCGCTTCAAGATAAGCTCAATGCCTTCTATGCTCACTTTGAGCTTCAAAACATGGAAGAGTTATCATAAGACCATAAGACCATAAGACATAGGACCTGCATAAGGCCATATGGCCCATTGAGTCTGCTCTGCCATTCAGTCATGGCTGATCCTTTTTTCCGTCTTCAACCCCATTCCCTGGCCTTCACCCCATAACCATTGATGCCATAATGAGGAGGGGTGATGATCTCAATATGGGATTGGGGACCTCTGGTTGGATCAAGAAAATGAGGGAGAGAGTAGCATGGACCTCTCGGTTTAATCCTCAAAATGATCGCCCTCTCCCCTGTGTATCCGAAACAATATGGACCAGGCCAGTGTTCATATACACCCACACCTGCTGTGAGGGGCATTGTCTGTGGCTTTTTCCTCTCAGGAGGGGGAGGGGTTGGAGGATCAGGAACGTGTAGGGCATGGTACAATGGGCCCCTTCGAGACAACAGAGAACAGGGAATTTTCCACTAAGGAATGAATGAGTTTAGGGAATAGGTACAGATAAAAGCCTGGGGAGTCTCTGGCCATGTGGTTATTGAGGATATGGGATGAGGGAGGTACCAGAGTGCGCCTACTTAACAGAGAGATAGATGCTTTAGGGAGCCTATCATCCCATCTCATGATCAATAATGCCCTGAGAGCACTGCTTGCTTCCCCTGAGCATAATGTATCAGTGAGGAATCGAGTCACGCCAGTGGTTAAATTTAGGTAACATTCTCTTACTGAGTGGAATTTAACACCCCAAGGGGAATGGAGCACAGCAGGGGGGGTACTAAAGTTCTACTCCAGTGGGCTCTTAATCTTAGAATTATACTGCAATAGTGGTTACCCACCAGAGGATGTTGAATTGATTCCTAGGATGATGGGACACGTGCTTATGACAGCGGGTTCCCAAATAAAAGGGGTAGTGCTGTCTTTAATAGCACCAGCTGTTGGTCACTCTATAAGTACAGCGATTCAATTATTACAAGGTTTACAGTATGTGGAAGAGGGTGTATGTAGCCAGGTATGGAAGTTGTATAAGTGATAGGGAGTGGGAGATCCTTCATGTCCCATAATATTTTTAGTGTTGCTTAAAGGAGGGGAGCTGGAGGAGCAGGTAAATGGGGTTCCCACACCCACCCTCTATGCAATGTGGAGGAAGTACTAGCTGGGGAAGCAAGAAGAGGAGACTGTTGAGGGAGAAGGGTTATTCTTTGTCCTTACCTGATAAAGGCTCTGTTTGTCCTCTGTCAGATTCCTTGCATTCCAATCAGGATTCCCTACGAAGGGCTGTAGCTAACATTCGGCAGCAGCGGGAATCGGGGGGTGGTTAACATTTTTGTTCTTCATTCTCACAGGGAGGGGGTTATTTGAGCTGCATCCTTCTTCCCTGTAAATAGAGTGTGAATGTTTTGAACGTGGAGAAATATATAAGGTGTGGCCATTAGTTTGCTTGTGTGTGTGTGTGTGTGTGTGTGTGTGTGTGTGTGTGTGTGTGTGTGTGTGTGTGTACTTTGCCTTTAAGAGATTCTGTGAATGTGTTGGGCCCCACCCAGTGGTTTTTCCTTCTCAGTTCTCAAATAATTTAACTGTTTTACTTTTTGTGGTTCCATACAAAAGCTTTAAAGAAGAGGAGTACAGCCTGGGTTTTTTGTTTTGTGTTCTAATCAGTTATTTAGTTTCTTGTTTTCTTAATCTGTTATGTGTTTATTGTGTCTTAATCTATTGATTTATTTATTGTTTCCCATGCAATTGGTTTAAGATGACTCATATTTCATACTAACCATGTAAAATTTCAGTTGATAGGGTAGAAATTTGGGCAACTTTATTCTGGATATGAGATGTCCTTGTTAGAGAGGGTCATAAGCATTTGGGGAACAATTCCAGTAGGACTGATAAGTGTTTTCTAAATATCCAGTGACTAATTAGAAACAGATGCATTTGTATCTCCCTACATTACATAATGGCCAAGTGCTGGGAGATCCTGTGATACATTCCTAGGGATGGTGTTTGAATTTGCAAATGGGACCAATGGATCAGATTCCTGAATTTGTATGAGGACTCCTTACTACGTTATGGAAGAGGTGTCACTAGTATTGATCCATTTGATGACAAAGGGCATTCTGTTTTGGGGGAGAAGTGTATTCTGGCCAACTTCCACCTAGAGTATGATCACTTAAGAGACATGAAGCCTAATAACCCCGGTGGAGTAAGTACATTAATGGCTGGTATTTCACTATGTACCATTTGTTTAATAGGAAGATCCTGACTTTGGAAGTGTTTTCCCCACCTGACAGAGTGTTGGTGTGGGTGGGATGTTGAGCACAGGTACAAGGTGCAAGGTGGATGGTAAGTGTGTGCAGGAAAAATATCCAGGGATGGCTGAGTCTATGCCGAATGCTGTTGAGAAGGTGGACACTTCCTGGATGCTGAATGGCACTTACTGGATACTCAGTTCACAGGCATACCTGTTGTTCCCACAGGGTTGTGTGGTTGATATGTGGTGCCGTATGTATGCCAGCCCAGTACCCTGGATCAGTACCTTCCCCATGCTGGTTGGTAAGAGGGCAATTATAAAGTAAAGGAGGTTTTGAATGATGGCCTTTCTTGGCATCGTGCGGCCAGACTGAATTGGGAACTGAGTCTGATGACCTTCAATTACCTGCACACAAAGGAAGGTGGCACTTGTATTGTTATTGTTCAACAATGTTGCACCTATATTCCCGACAGGTTGGGGAGCATCACTCACCTGGTTGATCAAAACTGAGGGCCGCTGTATGAGATTAAGTAGGGGAGGAGCTCATTAGCTATTACACTCTGGTGTGTGTGGGGGGGTGGCCCTTTGGTACACGGGGGGGGCTGGTGGACTACTGTAGTATACTAGGTATTGTACTTGTGTTTTATATGTAACTTGGTTCAGAGTTCACAGGAGTCATACTAGTCTGGGGGTTGGATCATCACCGTCACAACTTTCGAGAGGTGGTACAGTATATCCTGCTCATCGAAAGCTGCTTCCATCATGCTGCTTAGCTTAGAAATTGTAGCTGCTTTTTCCACTGGTTAGCTGCCTGCTGTCCAGTTTCAAATGTCCCCGGTGCAAAGTAGCACATGGATGGGGCCTGCTCTCGCTCCCTTTGTTTAAGGCAAGTGGTGCACATAACCTCTGTGAAGGTATGCTCTGTGCGTGCTTTTAACTAATTATGTTTGCTGAATATTCTGCTTTGTAGTTTCTGTAACTTGGGGAATGTGAATGTTTGGTTGAATTTGAGTATTTTAAAATAA
Organism: Mobula birostris; assembly: GCF_030028105.1. Lineage (NCBI taxonomy): Eukaryota > Metazoa > Chordata > Chondrichthyes > Myliobatiformes > Myliobatidae > Mobula > Mobula birostris. The sequence continues at coordinate 5,869,432 of NC_092390.1, read as the reverse complement.
ATGATTAATATACTTACTCGCAGTCAGTGTTTTCTGTCTCACTCACCCAACCCGTGAACCTGATTCAACATCACACCCATATCTCCTCCATTTCCCATACATCCAGACCCACCCCATCTTCCTGCCACTGTAATAGTGATAGAGTACCTCTTGTCCTTACCTACCACCCCATCAGCCTCCACATCCAACACATTATCCTTTGCAACTTCCACTATCTCGAAAGGGATCCTACCACTAAGCATATCTTTATCTCCCCTCCTCTGCTTTCTGCAGAGTTCACTCTCTCCGTGATTTCCTTGTCCATTTGTCCCTCCCCACTATTTTCTCTCCAGGCACTTATCCCTGCAAGTGGCCAGAGTGCCACACCTGCCCGTACACCTCTTCTTTCACCTTCATTCAGAGCTCCAAACAGCCCTTCCAGGTGAGGCAACACTTCACCTGTGAATCTGCTGGGGCCATCTATTATGTCCTGTGCCCCTGATGTGGCCTCCTCAACATTATAATGTGAGTCCCATTGTAAATTGGAGGACCGCTTCGTCGAGCACTTCCTTCCCAGTGGGCAAACATATTAATGCCAATTCCCATTCCTGTTCTGATGTGTCAATCCATGGCCTCTTCTTGCGGCCACCCTCAGAGTGGAGGAGCAGCACCTTACATTCCGCCTGGATACCTTCCAACCTGAAAGCTTGAATATTGATTTCTCCTTCCAGGAGCAATTTCAACCCCACCTCCGCTTCCTCTATTCCCCACTCAGACCTTTTACTTCTTCTCACCTGCCAAGTACTTCCCCCAGGTCACCTCCTTCCCTTTCTCCTACTATTTACTCTCTTCAGATTCTTTCATTTCCAGCTCTTAACCTTCTCCATCCACCTGGCTTCACCTATCATCTTCCAGCTATCCTCTTTCCACTCACCCCGCCTTTTTATTCTAGCATCTTCACCTTTCCTCTCAGTCCTGAAGAAGGGTCTTGGACTGAAACATTGACTGTTTACTCTTTTCCATAGAGACTGCCTGACCTGCTGAGTTCCTCCAGAACTTTGTGTGTGTTTCTCAATACCTCTTTATGCAACTGGATCCTCAATTTCCTCACTTGAAGACTCCAGTCAGTTCAGATTAGTAGCAACCTCTCCTTCACAATTTCCAACAGCACATGTACACCACAAGCCTATGTGCCTAGTTCCCTGCTCTACTCACTTTACACTTCTGACTGTGTGTCTAAGCACATTTTCAATGTTATATTAAGGTTTGCTGAAGACACCACAATCATTAGCTGAATCAAACGTGGTGATGAATCAGCATCTGGAAGGAAGATTGAAAATCTGGTTGAGTGGTACCATAACAACAGCTTCTTACTCAATGCCAGTAAGACAAAGGAGCTGATTGTTGACTTCAAGAGAAGGAAAGCAGGGGTCCATGTGGCAGTCCTCACTGGAGCATCAGAGGTGGAGAGGGGCAGCAACTTTAAATTCCTCAGAGTTATTATTTCAGAGGCAATTATGAAGAAAGCTTGTCTACGCCTCGACTTCCTTTGAAGTTTGCAAAGATCTGGCATGAAATCTAAAAATTTTACAACCACTAACCACTATGCTACTGTGGTACCATGTGATGAACACAATGCTTTGCAGTACAGACGACCTGGGTTCAATTCCCACCACTGTGTAGGCTTCCTTCAGGTGCTCCCAATTTCTTTCCACAATCCAAAGATATGCCGGCTGATAGGATAATTCGTTATTGTAAATTGTTCTTTGATTAGAAATGAGAGGGGGTCTCATAGAAACATATAAAATTATGAAAGGGATAGATTAAAATAGAGGCAGGAAAGTTGTTTCCACTGGTAGGTGAGACAGAACTCGGGGACATTCCCTCAAGATTCGGGGAAGTAGATTTAGGACAGAGATGAGGAGGAACTGCTTTTCTCAGAGAATGGCAAACCTGTGGAATTCTCTGCCCAATGAAGCACCGGAGGATACCTCAGTAAATATATTTAAGACAAGGTTGGATAGAGTTTTGCACAGTAGGGGAATTAAGGGTTATTGGGAAAAGGCAGGTAGAAGGAGATGCGCCCATGGCCAGATCAGCCATGATCTTATAGAATGGCAGAGCAGGCGCTACAGGCCAGATGGCCTACCCCTGCTCCTACTTCTTATGTTCTTAGGCTCGGATTAAATCGGTGGATTGCTGGGCAGTGCTGCTCGAAGGGCCAAAAGGGTCTATTCTGTGCTATATCTCAACAAATAAATAAATCAATCAATCAATCAATTCTGGAGCTGTGTAGTGGAAAGTATGTTGACTGGCTGCCTCACAGTCTGGTATGGAAACATCAATGCCCTCAAACAGAAAATCCTACAAAATTAGTGGATGCGGGCCAGTCCATCATGTATATTTCACTTCTTTTACATCAGTTTTCCACCTTAAATATGTCTCTGGAACTGTTAGAGCCTGCAATTCACATTTTGGTGAGCAATTGAGTGATCTAGTGCTTTGCTGTCTCCGAGAAGATTCCAGGAAGTGAGTGTGAGCTCGAGCGGCCTTGAGGTGAAGAAGCTTAGAGACGGGATGCGAGCTGATGATTGACTTAATTTCCCCAATTAAAGCATCCAATAATCGACGATTAAACCTAGAAACATAGAAATCTACAGCACATTACAGGCCCTTCAGCCCACAGTGTTGTGCCAACCATGTAACCAACTCTAGAAACTGTCTGGTATTTCCCTACTGCATAGCCCTCTATTTTTCTAAGCTCCATGTACCTATCTAAGAGTCTCTTAGAAGACCCTATTGTATCCACCTCTACCACTGTCACTGGCAGTGCATCCCATGCACCCACCACTCTCTGTGTGAAAAACTTACCCTTGACATACCCCTTGTACATACTTCCAAGTACCTTATAACTATGACCCCTCATCTTAGCCATTTCAACCCTGGGAAAAAAGCTCCTGACTATCCACATGATCAGTGCCTCCAATCATCTTATAACATCTCTATCAGGACACCTCTCATCCTCCGTCCCTCCCAGGAGAAAGGCCAAGTTCACTCATCGTATTTTCAGAAGGCATATTCTCCAATCCAGGCACCATCCTTGTAAACCTCCTTTGCATTCTCTCTATATAGTATCCACATTCTTCCTGTAGTGCGGTGACCAGAACTGAACATAGCACTCCAAGTGGGGCCTAACTAAGGTCTTATATAGCTGTAGCATTACCTTACAGCTCTTGAACTCAATCCCATGGTTAAACACACCGTATACCTTCTTAACAACACTGTCAACCTGCGTAGCAGCTTTGAGTGTCCTATGGACACAGACCCCAAGATCTCGCTGATCCTCCACACTGCCAAGAGTCTTAGCATTAATATTATATTCTGTCTTCAAATTTGACCTACTGAGATCAACCACTTCACACTTATCTGTGTTGAACTCCATCTGCCACTTCTCAACACAGTTCTACATCCTATCGATGTCCCGCTGTAACCTCTGACAACCCTCCAGGCTATTCACAACACCCCCAACCTTTGTGTCATCAGCAAACTTCAAAAGGCACTGGTGAAGCCTCACCTTGAGTATTGTGAACAGTTTTGGGCTCCTCCTCTTAGAAGAGATGTGCTGGCATTGGAGAGGGTCCAGAGAAGATTCACAAGGATGATTCCAGGAATGAAAGGGTTATCATATGAGGAATGTTTGATGGCTCTGGGTCTGTACTCACTGGAATTTAGAAGGATAAGGAGGTGATCTCATTGAAACATTTGAAATATTGAAAGGACTAGACAGAGTAGATGTGGGATGTTTCCCATGGTGGGAGACTCTAGGACAAGAGGGCACAGCCTCAGGATAAAGGGGCATCCATTCAAAACAGAGATGCAGAAAAATTTCTTTAGCCAGAGGGTGGTGAATTTGTGGAATTTGTTTCCACAGGCAACTGTGGAGGCCAGGTCTTTGGGTGTATTTAAGACAGAGAATGATAGATTCTTGATTGGACACAGCATCAAAAGGTTACGGGAAGAAGGCTGGGAAATGGGGTTGAGGAGGAGGAAAAAAAAGGATCAGCAATGATTGAATGGCGGAGCAGACTCGATGGGTCAAAGGGTCTAATTCTACTCCTATATATTATGGTCTTACTTATGTATTATCTTACTAACCCTCCTTTCTACTTCCTCATCCAGGTCATTTATAAAAATCACAAAGAGGAGGAACAGATCCTGTGGAACACCACTGGTCACTGACCTCCATGCAGAATACAAACCACCTACTAGCACCCTTTGCCTTCTGTGGGCAAGCCAGTTCTGGATCCACAAAGCAAGGTCTCCTAGGATCCCATGCCTCCTTACTTTCTGAACGGCCCTCGCATGGGGAACCTTATCAAATACCTTACTGAAATCCAGACATTACATCCACTGCTCTACCTTCATCAATATGTTTTTTTACATCCTCAAAGAATTCAATCAGATTCGTAAGGCATGACCTGCCCTTGACAAAGCCATGCTGACTATCCCTAATCAGATTATGTCTCTCCAAATGCTCATAAGTCCTGCCGCTCAGGATCTTCTCCAACAACTTGCCCACCACTGAAGAAAGACTCACTGGTCTATAATTTCCTGGGTTATCTCTACTCCCTTTCTTGAACAACGGAACAACGCTTGCAACATTCCAATCTTCTGTTACTTCTCCCGCCCCTATTGTTAATGCAAAGATCATCACCAGAGGCTCAGTAATCTCCTCCCTTGCTTCCCATGTAGCCTGGGGTATATCTCGTCCGGTCCCGGCAACTTACCTAACTTAATACCTTTCAAAATCACATCCTCGTTCTTAATGTCTATACACTCAAGTATTACAGTCTGCTGTAAGTCATCCCCACAAAAGCCCTTTCACTGGTGAATGCTGAAGCAAAGTGTCCATCAAGTACCTCTGCTACCTCCTCCGGCTCCATGCACGTTTCCATTCTTGCTCCTGATTGGTCCTATTCTCACACGACTCATCCTCTTGCTCTTCACATGCTTGGAGAATACCTTGGGGTTTTCCTTAATTCTGCTCACCAAAGCCTTCTTATGGCCCCTTCTAGCTCTTCTAATTTCATTCTTAAGCTCCTTCCTAGTACCCTTGTAATTTTCTAAAGCTCTAACAGTAGCTAGTTTCTTGAACTAGGTATCGAGGATGATTGAAACATCAAGGAGATTGCAGAAGGTAAGCAGGCGTTCAGTGCCTTCTGCCTGCCTTTTGATCATTGGTGGGATGGGTCTCTCTGCTGCCAGAGAAGGGGTCCATGTGGTGGCCCCTTGCTCACTGTGGCTGGAGGATAGGCCTCTGCATTCGAATGGTATCTCTCTCTCTCTAGGCTTTTGGAGGATTAGATTAGATTATGAGGACACGCAGTTCTCTTTTATTGTCATTTAGTAATGTATGCATTTAGAAATGATACAATTTCCAGAATATTACAGAAACACAAGACAAACCAAGACTAAAAAAATTTGACAAAAACCACATAATTATAACATATAGTTACAACAGTGCAAGCAATACCATAATTTGATAGAAGAACAGACCATGGGCACGGTAAAGAAAGTCTCAAAGTCTTTCAAAAGTCCCATCATCTCATGCAAACGGTTGAAGGAAGAAAACTCTTCCCGCCATGAGCTTCCAGCACCACAACCTTGTCAATGCAGCATCCTGGAAGCACCCGACCACAGTCCGACTCCAAGTCTGTTCGAAAACTTCGAGCCTCCGACTAGCTCTCCGACACCGAGCACCGAGCACCATCTCTGCCGAGCGCTTCGACCCCGGCCCCGGCAACAGGCAATAGGCAAAGCCAAGGACTTGGGGCCTTCCCCTCTGGGGATTCTCGATCGCACAGTAGCAGCGGCAGCGAAACAGGCATTTCAGAAGTTTCTCCAGATGTTCCTCCATGCTTTTCACGGCTGTCTTCCTCAAATCAGGATTGTGCACGGCATCCTACTTCACAAATACGATATCAATTTGGAGCGGCTGCGCGTGCTGCGTCGCATCGCCATCTTCTCCTCCCCTCTCCTTGGATGTTACCAAGACCCTGCGTTTAATGGATTGGATTATGAACTGTGGACTTTTCCAGCCTTATGGTTTTTATATTCTGTGTTTACACCCATTTTTTCTCATTGCCACTTGTTACGTTTTGTTAGGTTTTAGTGCGAGGGAAGGGAATTTTGGAATTAATGTTCTTGTTTTGTTTTGTTAATTTTTTAGTGCGAGGGGAGGGGTTTTGGGTATTCATGTTCTTGTTCTGTTAGTTTTTTTGTGCGAGGGGAGGGAGTTTGGGCATTGACGTTTTTGTTGCTGTTTGGCGCATTTTGTTAGTTTTTCGTGTGGGGGGGCTTGGAGGTTGATGATTGTGTTGCCATTCTTTTTTGTGCTGGTGGGGTGGGTTTGATCTTCTTCTTTGATCAACTTCCATAGTTCTCTTTGTTTCATGGCTATCTAGGGAAGATGAATCTCAGCGTGGTATACTGCATGCATGCTTTGATAATAAATAAACCTGTGAACCTTTGAACCTTTTATTATTATTTCTTTCCTTTGTATTTGCACAGTGTGTTGTCATGAGCACACTGGGTGAACACCAAAGTTGATGTGGTCTTTGATTCTATTATGGTTATTATTCTATGATGGATTTATGGAATATTCCTCATATGAAATGAATCTTAGTGTTATATCTGGTGATATATGTGTACTTTGATAATAAATTTACTTTGAACTTTAAACTTTGAAACCAGGTGGTGAACTAAATTTATGGAAATCATCCCTAAAAATTCTCTCCTTCACATTTTGTGCCTTCTTCCATTACAGAAGGCAAATTATTTTTTATGTAACTCCACCTGTGATGTGCATTTTTTTCCTTCCCAGTAGTAATTACTCTTTCGTCTGCTTGCCTGATGCGAAGCAAACCATTAAAAATTGCTTTGAATAACTAAGGCACAGTGGGAGATTAATTACTGACAGGGGTATGGCTTCTTCGCATTTTGGTTCCTGAATACACGCTCAGAAGCTTGAACCCAACTGGAGAGCACATCCTGTTAACATTTGGTGTGGGTGCCCATTATTCCATAGTAAAGTAAATCTGGAGGAATCATATCTTGTAAGTAACAGCAGGAACACAAACATCCACTGCTTTAATAGTAACGTCACAAAAAAACAAAGTTGCTGAATAGGAGTGGAAGCATAAAGCGTCGAGCATGCCTTCAAACTCTTCTTAATATTATCATCTTGTCCCATGAACACTACCTCACCACTTTGCTTTCCTTTTATATTATTTACTTCGGACTGTGTGAGGAAACCCATGCGCACAAGGGATGAACATACAAACTTCCTTACAGAGAATGCTGGAATTGCATCCCAACTCCGACACCCTGAGCAGTAATAGTGTTGTGCTAACCACTACGTTACCACAAAATTTCATAACATTCGGCATTGATAATAAACCTGGTTCTGACCTGAATGGACATGACTTCCTTGTGCACTTTTAGTTAAGTACATGTTGTAGCCCCCGGTAAGCCTCAGGCTCGCTCAGCTCGCTTTCGTCTAGGGGGAGCAGCCTTCGGCCCCGCCAAACTGGGTAGTCAAGTTTGTGTGGATGCTGTGTGATGTACCCCACCACGCCAAATAACAGACAGTACACCATATGTGATTAAATGATTACACTTTATAGATCTTACTGGAACTGTGTAATTAATAGAGATAAAATATAAAAGGAAAATAAAAGGCGCCAAACTTATCAAAGTTCAACCACTTCGTGCACAACTGTTGGAGCTCAATTAACGGAGTCTTCTTTCCTCCATTCGATCCCCTCTTACCCACTCGACCCGCCACCTGAGACCAACCACGGTGGTCGACCAGACGCTCCACATGAGTCTGTCTTCGTCTCCTCTCCTCACTGAAGACCCTGGGCCTTGGACTCCTGCTTGGGGTCCGTCCCGCTGCCCAGCTTACAGCATCACGTTTCCTCTCTCTGCCCCCATTGCGCCTTCTCTGCCTCAACGCCCACAAAAAACAGTAGCTTACAGACACACAAGAAAGAGTAACATCTATTCCAATTGGTTCGTTCTTTCTCTTATCAATAATATAACCCAAACAAGCAGAGAGAGAGAACTCCTTTCATCGCAATTATTATTGCAGAAAAGCCTTTTTAATTATAATATAACAAAGAAGACATTTTGTTAGCCTTCGCAGTAACATAAAAGAAGAAACCCCTTACAATATCAACTCTCAAATGTCCTAAATTGTGGCAAACTAAGCTAGTTTGCTATTGAAATAGTATTGCCTCCTCTTCTTGTGGCATTAGACAGGAACAGAATCCAAATAGGGTTTCCCAGATAAGAGAAAATGCTGGAAACTCTCAGAAGGTCAGGCAGTGTCTGTGAAACAGAAATGGAGAAAACAAGAGATTCCACAACAAGGCCAAATGCAGGTTGGAAGAGCAACACCTCACGATCTATATGGTTAGTCTTCAAACTGATGGTACAAACACCAATTTCTCGATCTTTCGGTAGGTAGTCATCTCTATTTTCTTCCCCCCTCTTTGTTTTCCCTCATTCTGATAGCTGCCTCACCCCTTAGTCTCCATTGCTTCCCCTCATAATCTTCCCATTATATCTCTCTGGATCCCCAGCTCATTCACTTTATTCCATGGTCCATTGTTGTCTCCTATCAGATTCATTCTTATTTGGCCCTTTACCTCTTCCACTTATCACCTCCTGACTTCTCTTATCATTCCCTTTTGGCCACCCCTTCCCTACCCACTCATCTTTCCCCATCAGCTGGACTCACCCCTCACCTGCCAGCTTGTACTCCTCCCACTCAACCCACCTTCGTCTTCTTGCTTCTGCCCCCTTCTTTTCCAATCTTGCCTGAAATGTTGACCATTTATTTCCCTCCATAGATGCTGCCTGACATGTTGAGTTCCTCCAGCATTTTGTGTGTGTTATGGAGCTAACATTTCAGGTCCAGGATCCTCCATCAGAAATTGGAAAGAAAGAAATTCATTTAGCCCTGAAGATGAGGCAGCTGTGGATAACTATCCCTCTTCTACCCATCTCTCCCCTAGCATTCCTGATAATTAAAACTGATTTATTTTCTCTCCTTCCCAGTTCTGATGAGGAGTTCTGTACCTGAAATATTAACCCAATTTTTCTTTTCACAGATGTTGCTTGACTTACTGAGTGTTTCCAGCATTTTCGTTTTCTATTTCAAATTTCCAATATCTGCATTGTTTTCTTTGATTTCCTGTTAGAGCTTTTCACCATTTGGTTCTAATAGAAAGTCATCATTTCAAAGCAGGTGCCTTCTCTTCATTGACTTACCTGCATTCACCAAATGGACTTTATCTTCTCTGGTGCGACACACCTGATGCAATTATTTCAGGCACCTCATCCGGTGTAAATTAGCCAATTAGTCTATTATTATCACATGAACCGAGGTACAGTACTGAGAAAAAAATCTTTGCCTGCCACCGGTACAGATTATTTCATTACAACAGTGCATTGAGGTGCTACAAGGGAACGCAATAATAAGATGCAGAATAAAGTGTGAAGAATGTTATTGGTAATTTTTAGAGTCATTGAATTTAGAGTTAAAAGAGATTATAATAGTAATGAGAGAATCGGCAGTGAGTAGCTTTGAAAGACTCAGCACGCTCCAGCAGCAGCAACATTGCAACATGAAACCTTTAATGACATTTTGATAGAAATGTCCTATTGTATCCACTGTATCTGATATTCCATTGCCTGGCAATGTTGATCATTCTTTTTTAACTAGAATACTTTTATATCTGATGAAGCTTCAAATAATATTTTAGGAGGTCACATGGGATGTGTCTACCATAGTTACCATTTAAACATTATAATCAAAACAGCTTGTATTAATGTATTGCCTCTCCACTCCATTTCAGCATGTCCTAAAGTTCAATACAGCCAATGTGCTACTCTCTCAGGTTGTGTCAAACTAACCTCACACAATACAGCACAGGAACAGACCCTTCAGCCCACCATGTTATGCTGAACCAATTATATTAGTAACCAAGTAGCCAGATAAACTATTCCCTTATGCCCATACAATGTTTATATCCCTTCACTTTCCTCACAGTCATGTGCCTATCTAAACATCTCTTAAAAGTCCCTAATGTATCTGCCTCTACCTCCACCCCAAGCAGCGCATTCCAGGTACCCACCAATCTCCATGGAAAGGACTTGCCTCTTACATCTCTTTTGAATTTACCACCTCTCACATTAAATGCATGTCCTCTTGTATTAGGCATTTCAACCCTGGGAAAAAAATGCTGTCTGTCTACTCTGTCTATGTCTCTCATAATCTCATGATCCAATTATCAGATCTCCCCTCAGCCTCCGCCACTCCAGAGAAAACAACCTCTCATTATAGCACAAGCGCTCTAATCCAGACAGCATCTTGGCAAATCTCTTCTGCACCCTCTCCAAAGCCTCAGCATCCTTCCTATAACGGGGTATCCAGAACTCTATGCAATATTCCAAATGCAGCCTAACCGGAGTTTTATGAAGCTGCAACGTAACTTCCTGACTTTTGAACTCAGTGCCCTGACTAATAAAGGCAAGCAAGCCATATGCCTTCTAAACCACCCTATCAATCTGTGTAGCCACTTTCAGGAAGATATGGACTTGGACACCATGATCCCTCAGTTCATCAACATTGTTTACGGTCTTGCCAAGATGCAACACTTCACATTTTGCTGGGTTAACCTCCTTCTGTCATTTCTCCTTCCCTAGGTAGGTAGATAGATACTGCACTGATCCCGAACGAGATTACAGTGTCACAGTAGCATTACAAGTGCACAGGTATTAGAAGAGAAGGGGAAAGAATAAAAAAAAAGTTACCTCAAACAGTCTAACATGAGGGGGTCATCACTTCCCTGGCTATAGGTTGACTCATTATAGAGCCTGATGGTCAAGGGTAAGAATGACCTCATATAGCATTCACAAGAGAAATTCTGCAGTTGCTGGAGATCTGAGCAACACACCCAAAATGCTGGAAAAACTGAGCAGCTGAAGGGTTTCAGCCTGAAACATCGACTGAACTCTTTTCCATAGATGCTGCCTGGCCTTCTGAGTTCTTCCAGCATTTTGTGTGTGTTGCTCATATTGTGCTCTTTGGAGCAACACAGTTGTCATAGTCTATTACTGAAAATGCTTCCCTATTCAGCCAAGATGGCATGCAGAGGGTCAGAAACATTGCCTAGAATTGCCAGGATTTTCCGTAGGATCCTTTGTTCTACCACAGCCTCCAGTGTGTCCAGTTTGACTCCTATAACAGAGCCAGCCTTTCTAATCAGTTTATTGGGCCTGTTGGCATCAGCAGAGTTGATGTCATTACCCCAGAACACCACTGCATAAAAGATTGTACTGGTGACAACAGACTGGTTGAACGTGTGAAGGAGATGCCTGCATACTCCAAAGGACCTCAGTCTCCTCAGGAAGTAGAGGCAACTCTGGACCTTCTTGTACACAGCCTCTGTGTTGGTGCTCCACTACAGTCTGTCATCCACATGCACTGCATCCATGTCTCACCATCAACAGTAACAGGGAGAAATGTCTTCCTAAAGTCCATCACCATCTCCTATATCTTACTAATATTGAGCTGCAGAGGATTCAGCTTGCACCATTTGACAAAGTCCTCCACCAATGCCCTGTATTTATTCTCTCGTCCTCCCTTTATACACCCAACTACTGCTGAGACATCAAAGAGTATCTGCAGATGACATGACTCAGTGTTGTATCTAAAGTCCGACGTATACAGGGCAAATCTGTAACTTTGTATTCTTTGCCAATTGTCTATCTACCACACCATCAACAATCTTCAAATCATCTGCAAACTTACTAACCCACCCATGTAAATTTTCATCCAGGTCTTTTACATCTATCATATGCAGCAGAGATCCCTGCACAGATCCCTGAGGAACACCACGTTTCACTGACCTCCAGCTAGAATAAGTCCCTCCGACTCAGTGGTGGCGCCACAGATTTTTTGTTGCTGGTGTTACAGTGGGGCTGAATTATTCAGTGATGGTGCTGAGGAATGTACCCTATGGTAATATGTATTTGCAAGGCCAGACGCGCGGCGTTCAAAAGTCGGTTTCAAGCGTTATGTGCCTACTATAAATGCCTCTGTTGATTCACAGGCAACAGCAATTGATAGGTATAATACTGTGACAGTGTCAACAGCATCAGAGACAACCCGGGCTACACAGCGCATAAACAATCAAGCATCCGACCCACGGCGCACAACGTGAATCACGCACCAATCCCGCGATCAGCGTCAAATGCGAGCTTTTTAACTGAAAAACACAACACGAACCCACTGCTATTCGCATTACATAGACTGACAATGCCAAAAGATACACCGTTATTAAAGTCAAATAAGGCAAACAACAGATGCAAGGCTTTACCAGGAGTTGGACAAATCATACTCTGACCACGCAGTACCTCAATTAATTCAGCTACTGAATTTAAAACAAAAATCAACAGGATCACCGCTTGGAAGTCTAAGCAAAACCAGTAGGCTTAACAGCAGTAAATGTAATATTTTGGATTTGCAGGAAACATAAGGACGATGGGGTATGCACCACAAAATAATGATAATGATCAGCATTAGTCTTGGCCCAAATTAAAAAAAAAATCAACTGCACTCACCATTAATGTTTTCAGAGAAGCACAATCTGTCTGTTGTTGTGATTGGTGGTAAAAGCATCAATAATTTACTGGATGTCAAGTGCTTTGGTCCTCCGGCTGTTCATGGCCAACAGGGCCAAGATGCTGTTCCGAGCATCGCCGCTGCTATTCCTCAGGTAGTTTTTGAGACGTCTGAGGCAAGAGAAACTCCGTTTGCATGAGGCAGATGTCACAGGTAGAGTCAGTGATATGCAGATTAATTTGTATAAATCTATAAATGCATCGCGGTAGGATCTCATTAGAGCTAGATATTCCGCTGTATCGTTCATTGTCCGTCCTTGCTAGAGACTCAACCACTGTTCTCATATACTCACGATTTTCTTGGACAATCTTTGCATGTCCTTTGTCAAGCATATTTCCCAATCTTGAACCATCTTGTTTTCTCAATCTGAATTCGGCCCATGCCTCCATAGCAAACTTAGGAGCTGCACTTACATGGTGGGTTTTGAAAGCTGTTGTAGCTTTCCGCCAGTTGCAGTAACTGGTGACAGTGAAGGTAGACTCAGAATGGAACCCATGTCCTGCACACAGGAAATGCCTGCATGCGAAGCAGAACGTAGTATCCTTGGTGATCGAATATTCCAGTCAGTCAAACCAGCCACGAATAAAACTCCTTTGCTAATTGTGAGCACGTGGCCAAGTGGTTAAGGCATTAGACTAGCTACCTGAAAGTCGTGAGTTCGAGCTCCAGCCGAGGGAATGTGTTGTGTCCTTGAGCAAGGCACTTAATCACACATTGCTCTGTGACGACACTGGTGCCAAGCTGTATGGGTCCTAATGCCCTTCCCTTGGACAACATTGGTGTCGTGGAGAGGGGAGACTTGCAGCATGGGCAACTGCTGGTCTTCCATACAGCCTTGCCCAGGCCTGCGCCCTGGAGAGTGAAGACTTTCCAGGTGCAGATCCATGGTCTCGCAACACTAACGGATGCCTTTACTTTACTCTTTTAATTGCCAAACTGTTGCGAGCAGCGAAGGGTACTTTTTCAATGCTGGCCGACGGGGTCCTTCCTCAGGCTGCTGGCTAACATCGCTAACAGTATTCCCACTCGCACCAAGAGCAGCTTCATCCGCGTTCTCTTCTGAATCCCACCCCATTTCTTGTTCCTCTACTTCGCCGTAACACTCCTTCGATGAACTGCTGTCGTCCTCATCCCCACTTACTTCTTTCTGCATGTCACTTTCAATTAAGACAAGCTCAGGCTGAGACACCACTGATTCCCCTGGATTAGGCTGTTTTCTCACTAAAAATCCATCCATTTTTCATGCCGGTCAAAATAATGCACGTGCCAGGCCCACGCTGGCTTGTAAAAGCAGAATGTGTGTGTGTGTGTGTGTGTGTGTGTGTGTGTGTGTGTCATCCGTTAGTATCGCGAAACCACGGATCTGCACCTGGATGTATACTATCAATCTCTCGTGTCAGTGAGAGTGAGTGACATCACCACTTTAATTGATCTTAGATAGCTTAACTGATCGGAGGACAGCAACGGCAAGACATTGACAATGAACGAATAAGCAGAAGTGTAGAGTGGATCTGACAGAGTTTATAATTTTATTGCTGCGTGGGTCCTATGATAATTGAGGGCACTGTTTCACTAGATCAACTGGAGAAAAAAGCTGTATTCAAAACTATACAGAGAAAGCAAAGCAGCTGCAGTTAATTTCTTGGTGGTGCTACGCTGGTGCTATTGCAATTTCTGCTGGGGCTATAGCCCCAGCTAGCACCACCTTAGTGCCGTCCCTGCTTCGAATACAATTGTGTGTGGCAAGACAGTTCTGAATCCAAAGAGCCAATTCACCATGTATCACATGCATCTCAATCTCCTGAATGAGCCTCCCATTACAAAAATCCATACAGAAACATGCACTGCTCTACCTTCATGAATCACTCTTGTCACCTCATCAAAAAACTCAATCAAGTTAGTAAGACATAACTTGCCCCACACTATGCCACTGGTTCTCCCGAAATAGGCCACTCTTTTCCATTTGCTCATAAATCCTATCCCTAGGTATTCTCTCCAGTACCTTCCCTACCTCTGATGTGAGACTCACTAGTCTACAGTTTCAAGGATTATCCCTGGTTCCCTTCTTAAATAATGGTACAGCATTATCTACTCACCAATCCTCTGGGACCTCACCTGTAACTAGAGAGGGCACAAAGATGTTGGTCTAGGTTCCAGCAATCTCTATCACCCCACTTGCTTCTCTCAGTAGCCTGTGGTATATATTGTGGTATATCCCTTCAGGCCTTGGGGACCTATCCAACTTAATACTCCTTAAGAGACCCAACTCTATCTCCTCCTTTACTTCAAATACTTATGGCACTGGTCTCCCGATCCTCCACATCATTCTCCTTGGTAAATATAAAGGTAAAGTACTGATTAAGGACCTCATCCACATCCTTTGCATCCAAACATATGTTCTCCCCTTTATCCTTGAGTGGTCCCACCCTCTCCCTAGTTGTCCTCTTGCCCTTGATATACACATAGAATGTCTTGGGATTTACCTTAATCCTACTTGCCAAGGACTTTTCATGGCCCCTCCTGGCTTTCCTAATTCATTTCTTGAGTACTTTTCTGGCTTCTTTAAAATCCTCCAGGGCTCTATTTGATTCTAGATTCCTAAACTTTTTATACTTTTCCTTTCCTTTGGATGTTGAGAGAAGTGATTAAATTCATCACCTCGCTCAACATCCAAGCTTCTCTTATCTAGCCATCTTTGCCCTTCATTCTAGCTGGGACATAATACCTGCCTCCTACTCTGTGTGGCTGGTTTTTGAACACCCTCCACATGTCAGCTGTGGACTAACCCAAAATAATCCAATTACTCTGTCTAGTTCCTGCTTAATGTTCTGACAAATTGCCCTGATCCGATTTAATATTTTCCAGCATCATCGATGCTTATTCTTACCTATAGCTATCATAAAACTTAAGGAGTTGTGGTCACTGTTCCCTAACTACTTGCCCACTGAATGGTTGACCACTCAACCAAGCTCATTACATAGAACAGTACAGCACAGCACAGGCCTTTCCGCCCACAATGTTGTGCCGACCCTTAAACCCTGCCTCCCATATAACCCCCCACCTTAAATTCCTCCATATACCTGTCTAGTAGTCTCTTAAACTTCACTAGTGTATCTGCCTCCACCACTGACTCAGGCAGTGCATTCCACGCACCAACCACTCTCTGAGTTAAGAACCTTCCTCTAATATCCCCCTTGAACTTCCCACCCCTTACCTTAAAGCCATGTCCTCTTGTATTGAGCAGTGGTGCCCTGAGGAAGAGGCACTGGTTGTCCACTCTATCTATTTCTCTTAATATCTTGTATACCTCTGTCATGTCTCCTCTCATCCTCCTTCTCTCCAAAGAGTAAAGCCCTAGCTCACTTAATCTCTGATCATAATGCATACTCTTTAAACCAGGCAGCATCCTGGTAAATCTCCTCTATACCCTTTCCAATGCTTCCATATCCTTCCTATAGTGAGGCGACCAGAACTGGACACAGTACTCCAAGTGTGGCCTAACCAGAGTTTTATAGAGCTGCATCATTACCCCGCAACTCTTAAACTCTATCCCTCGGCTTATGAAAGCTAACACTCCATAAGCTTTCTTAACTACCCTATCTACCTGTGAGGCAACTTTCAGGGATCTATGTACATGTACCCCCAGATCCCTCTGCTCCTCCACACTTCCAAGTATCCTGCCATTTATTTTGCCTTGGAGTTTGTCCTTCTAAAGTGTACCACCTCACACTTCTCCAGGTTGAACTCAATCTGCCACTTCTCAGCCCACTTATGCACCTCTCTCTGCAATCTGTGACAATCCTCTACACTATCCGCAACACCACCAACTTTTGTGTCATCTGCAAACTTGCCAACCCACCCTTCTACTCCCACATCCAGGTCGTTAATAAAAATCATGAAAAGTAGAGGTCCCAGAACCAATCCCTGTGGCACACAACTAGACACAACCCTCCAATCCAAACATACTCCCTCCACCACAACCATCTGCTCTCTGCAGGCAAGCCAATTCTGAATCCACTTGGCCAAACTTCCCTGGATCCCTTGCCTTCTGACTTACTGAATAAGCCTACATTGTGGAACCTTGTCAAATGCCTTACTAAAATCCATGTAGATCACATCCACTGCACTACCCTCATCTATATGCCTGGTCACCTCCTCAAAGAACTCTGTCAGGCTTGTTAGACACGATCTGCCTTTCACAAAGCCACACTGACGGTCCCTGAGCAGACCATGATTCTCTAAATGCCCATAGATCCTATCTCTAAGAATCTTTTCCAACAGCTTTAACACCACAGACATAAGTCTCACTGGTCTATAATTACCCGGACTATCCCTACTACCTTTTTTGAACAAGAGGACAACATTTGCGTCCCTCCAATCCTTCGGTACCATTCCCGTGGACAACGAGGACATAAAGATCCTAGCCAGAGGCTCAGCAATCTCTTCCCTCGCCTTATGGAGCAGCCTGGGGAATATTCCGTCAGGCCCCAGGGACTTACCCATCCTAATGTATTTTAACAACTCCAACACCCCCTCTCCTTTAATATCAACATGCTCCAGAACATCAACCTCACTCATATTGTCCTCACCATCATCAAGTTCCCTTTCATTGGTGAATATCGAAAAGAAGTATTCATTGAGGACCTCGCTCACTTCCACCGCCTCTAGGCACATCTTCCCACCTCTATCTCTAATTGGTCCTATCTTCACTCTTGTCATCCTTTTGTTCTTCACATAATTGAAGAATGCCTTGGAGTTTTCCTTTACCCTACTTGCCAAAGCCTTCTCATACCCCTTTCTTGCTCTCCTCAGCCCCTTCTTAAGCTCCTTTCTTGCTACCCTATATTCCTCAATAGACCCATCTGATCCTTGCTTCCTAAACCTCATGTATGCTACCTTCTTCCACCTGACTAGATTCTCCACCTCACTTGTCAGCCATGGTTCCTTCACCCTGCCATTCTTTATCTTCCTCACCGGGACAAATTAATCCCTAACATCCTGCAAGAGATCCCTTAACATCGACCACATGTCCATAGTACATTTCCGTGCAAAAACGTCATCCCAATTCACATCCGCAAGTTCTAGCCTTACAGCCTCATAATTTGCCCCTCCCCAATTAAAAATATTCCTGTCCTCTCTGATTCTATCCTTTTCCATGATAATGTTAAATGCCAGAGAGTTGTGGTCACTGTCCCCCAGATGCACACCCACTGAAAGGCCTGTGACCTGACTCGGTTCGTTACCTAGTACTACAAACGTAGATCTATATGGTTCTCCTCCTAGTCGGCCTGTCAACATACTGTGACAGGAATCCATCCTAGACACACCTAACAAACTCTGCCCCGTCTAAACCATTGGAATGAAACAGGTGCCAATCAATATTAGGGAATTTAAAGTCACCCATGATAACAACCCTGTTATTTTTGCAACTTTCCAAAATCTGCCTCCCAATCTGCTCCTCAGTATCTCTGCTGCTACCAGGGGGCCTATAGAATACTCCCAATAGAGTAACTGCTCCCTTCCTGTTCCTGACTTACACCCATGCTGACTCAAAAGAGGATCCTGCTACATTACCCACCCTTTCTGTAGCTGTAATAGTATCTCTGACCAGTAATGCCACCCCTCCTCCCCTTTCCCCCCCTTTCTATCCCTTTTAAAGCACTGAAATCCAGGAATATTGAGAATCCATTCCTGCCCTGATGCCAGCCAAGTCTCTGTAATGGCCACTACATCATAATTCCATGTATATATCCAAGCTCTCAGTTCATCACCTTTGTTCCTGATGCTTCTTGCATTGAAGTACACACACTTTAGCCCTTCTGCCTTCCTACCTTTACACCCTTTATTCTGCTTCTCTTTCCTCAAAGCCTCTTTATATTTTAGATCTGGCTTTACTCCATGTACTATACTTGCAGTTCCCACATGACCTTTATCCTCCTCCACCTCACTATCTGCTCTAACATTCTGGTTCCCCTCCCCCTGCAAATCTAGTTTAAACCCCCCGGAGCAGCACCAGCAAACATTCCCGCAAGGATGTTAGTCCCCCTCCAGTTCAGATGCAACCCCTCCCATTGGGACACGTCCCACCTTTCCTGGAACAATTGTCCAGAAACATGAAGCCCTCCCTCCTGCACCAACTCCTTAGCCACGTATTTAGCTGCATTATCTTCCTATTTTTAGCCTCACTAGCACATATCATGGGTAGCAGTCCTAAGATTGCAACCCTGGAGGTCCTGAACTTCAACTTTGCACCTGACTCCCTAAATTCTCTTTGCAGGACCTCCTCCTTCTTCTTATGAACATCATTGGTCCCTACATCTGGCTGCTCACCCTCCCTCTCGAGAATACTGAGAACTCAATCAGAGATATCGCGGACCCTGGCACCAAGGAGGGAACAGACCATCTGGGATTCTCGATCTCTTCCACAGAACCTCTTATCTGTTCCCTTAACTATCAAATCCCCTATCACTACTGCTCTCCTCTTTCCCCTCCTTCCCTTCTGAGCTGAGGGTCCCGTCTCGGTGCCAGAGACGCGACCACTACAACTTGTCCCTGGTAGGTCATCCCACCAACAGTATCCAAAACGGTGTACTTATTATTGATGGGAATGGCCACAAGGATGCTCTGCTCATTCTGTCCATTCCCCTTCCCTCTCCTGACAGTCACCCAGCTACCTGTCTCCTGACTTTTAGGGGTGACTATCTCCCTATAACTCCTGTTTATTTCTGCCTCTTCCTCACGAATGATCTGAAGTTCACCCAGCTCCAGCTCCAGTTCCCTAACTTGGTTTGTCAGGAGCTGCAGCTGGATGCACCTTTCGCAGGTGTAGTCATCAGGGACAATTGTGCTCGCATTGACTTCCCACATACTGCATACGGAGCACTCGACTGCCCTAACTGCTGTTTCTATTACCTACTTCTAAGTTAATTAGATTAATTAAAGGAGCTTACCCAGCCTTACCTCACTGGGAGCAAGCTCGTCCTCAGCCTCTACTCGCCAAAGCCTCTTGAGCCAAAACCTTGCTACTCTGTCTCCCATTATTCTGTTGTCCGCTCTGATGACGCCCGCTCCATTAATCTGTTCACTTTTTAAATTCTCCAATCATCTCATAGGCCAACTTTCATTCACTTGCACAGTCGTGTCCTGTTCAAACTGCCAAAGAAATGACTGCCCCTTCTCAATCTGCTCGCTTTTTAAATTCTCTCGCTGTCTCACCGAAGAAATTACCCAACATAGCCCCTCCCTCCTCTTGTTGGACTATCAACTTATTGATTTAAGAAATTCTCTTGGATGCACCTAACAAATTCTGTCTCATTTAAACCATTTGCACTAAGAAGATCCCAGTTTATATCAGGGAAGTTGAAGTCCCTGATGACAGCAGCATTAATCTAATATTTCTAATTGCGTTGGTTGATGGTTGAATATTGAACAAGATTCAAGAGGTAAATCCCTTGCTCCCCTAATACAAACCATTGTAGGATGCTTGCTTTCACCTAGAAGACCAGAACAGGCACAAATTCAATTTATTGCGGTATCTCTTAGTCTTAGTATTTCATGGAATGGAATTGTAGATACCTGTTGTGAAGTGAAGCTTATGTCCAGAACTGTCTGACACAGCCGGCATAACAAAGAGAAAACGACATTCTGTAGATTCTGGAAATTTCAAATATAAGAAGAGAATACTCATCAGGTCAGTCAGTGTCTCAGCAGAGCAAAATAGAGATAACATTTCACGTTGGTGACTGAAAGCTCAAGGAATGTTCCTTCAGATTTTCAGACGCAGATTCATTATTGGTATTTTTACAGTTCTGAGTTTCCTATTATTACTTTTTATATCAGACTTTCTGTGTTTATTTCTTTAAAACTCTGATTAATTATGTTTAACATCAAATGCACAGTATTTTCCAACAGTTTAGTGGTAAATATTGTTCATCACTTTTGAATTAAAGTTTCCCCCTCAATATAGATGTTCAATTACTATTTCTTCATCAAAGTATAAATTCAAGCAAGGGAAACCAAAGGTCCATCAGCCAGTCCTCATCAGAGGATCAGAGGTAAAGGGGGTTAGCAATTTCAGCAATGAGATAATGCTGAGCCCTAATAATACACTAGTCAGGCTGCACTTGGAGTATTGTCAACAGTTTTGGGCCCTATATCTCAGACAGGATGCGTTGTCATTGGAAGGAGTCCAGAGGAAGTTCACAAGGATGATTCCAGGAACGAAGGGGTGAACACATGAGGAGCGTTTGGCAGCTTTGGGCCTGTACTCACTGGAATTTAGAAGAGTACCGGGGATCTCATTGAAACATACTGAACATCGAAGGGACAAGATAAGGTGGATGTGTAGAGGATGTTTCCTGTGGTGGGGCTATCCAGAACTAGAGGGAACAGCCTCAAAATTGAGGGACGACATTTTAGAACAGAGGGAGGAGGAATTTTTTTAGCTAGAAAGTGGTGAACCTGTGGAATGCTCTGCCATAGACCGTGGTGGAGGCCAAGTCCATGGTATATTTAAAATGGAAATTAATAGTTTCCTGATTGAAAGGATACGGCGAGAGGGCTGGTGTATGGGGTTAAGTGGGATCCGGGATCAGCCATGATGGAATGGTGGAGCAGACTTGATGGGCTGAATAGCCTAATTCTGCTCCTGTGTCTGTGGTCTTAAGGTCTTAAATTCCAAGTTGTTACTATTTCAGAGGACCTGTCCTGGAACCAGCACATAAGTGTATTTGCGAATCTACTTCCTTAGGAGTCTGCAAAGATTTGGCATGACTTCTAAAACTTTGACAAACTTCTATACAGTAGATGTATAGTAGAGAGTGTATTGAGTGGCTGCATCACAGCCTAGTATGGAAACACCTATGCCTCTCCACAGAAAATCCTACAGAAGGTATGGATTTGGTCCAGTACATCACAGGTAAATCCTTCCCAACTTTTGAGCACATCTACGTGAAACTGTCATTGGAAAGCAGCATCCATTATCAGAGATCTCTACCACCCAAGTCATGCTCTTTTCTTGCTGCTGCCAACAGGAATAAGGTACAAGAGCCTTAGGACTTGCACCACTAAGTTCAACTACAGTTACAACCCCCTCAACCACAGGCTCTTGAATAAAAGGGGATAATTATACTCTCTTGTCCCATTATTGAAATGCTCTTACAACCAATTATCTCACTTTAAGGACTCTTTACCTCATGTTCTCATTATATATTGTTATTTATTTATATTTGCATTTGCACAGTTTGTTGTCTTCTGCACTCTGGTTGATCTTTCATTGATCCTGTTATAGTTACTATTCTGTAGATTTATTGAGTATGCCCACAAGAAAATGATATTTTGATGATAAAATTTACTTTGAAATATGTCCAAAGCAACACATATTTATTTTCCAAGCTGTAGGAGACCCACAGTTGGTCCCTGTGTCTGAGAAGGAACAAACTTATATAATGTTATGAGACATCACAGTAATGGAGGACTTTGGAGGAACAATCATTGTCGGGTAAATGAGTGGGTGCCAGACTTGTGCCCAGAGAAACAAACTGCAAGTTAGATGAGCATTCTTCTGTTTTGGGTGATGTGGGTGTGTAGGAATAAATACCAAATGGAATGGTGTATAGCACTCCCATTTCAAGAGAACTAGAATATAAAAACCAAGATGTAATGTTAAGGCTTTATAAGGCATTGGTCAGACTGAATTGTTTTCCCAGAGCCAGAGTTAATATCATCTTCCCTGGTCTGGAGAAGAACTTGGAGAGGGAAACAGAGGATCCAAGACAAGGAAGGAGGTTCTTCAAATGGATTAAGAGCAGCCTGAAGCAGAAATGGAAACCAGAACCACATGGGCGATCATCTCTGGATTACCTGAGACACATACAAATTAACAGAGGGTAAATGAAGTTTGAGAGGTAAGCATGTAGCTCAAAGTTTAGTCTGGGAAAATTAGGCTCTGATTTATGGTCCATGCAGGTAGATTTCATCTGCACTGTGCTAGGATAAGTACTCCGGTGAATGTTTTTCACCGGCTTGCCAAAGGGACTTTACGCTAATTAGAAGGGGTATTGGGAGGGGGGGGGTTCAGTATTGTAATACTTAATAAATCAGACATAAAAAATAAAAATGGATGGCACGGTAGCATATCGGATACCACAATGGTTAGTGATCACCAACTGGGGCTCATGTCCCACTGTATGTTCTTCCCATGACTGTATCGGTTGACTCTAGGTGCTCCAGATCCCCACCACATTCAAAAGTCGTATGGGTTAGGGTTAGGTTCAGTCAGTGTGGGCATGCTATGTTAGTGCTGGAACTATGGCAACACTTGAGGGCTGGCCTCAGTATAATCCAAAGTTCAAAGTACATTTATTATCGAAGTATGTATAAATTATCCAGCCTTGAGATTTGTCTGCTTACAGGCAGCCATAAAACAAGAAACCTGAAAGCACCCAATTAAAATAAAGACCTATGTGCAGAGACAGAAAGAAACACACACGTCATTCAAGCAATAAGAGCAAGCAACAGCATTCTGAATTAAAGTGAGTACGTAGCCTGGAGCAGCCAGAACAGTCCCCTAGCTTCAGCCTCAGTTCATCACACAGTGGGGCTAATCGTAGTGAAGCTCGCAGACACAAAGCCCGTAGCAGCTGTAGCAGGACGTTGCCTCGGCCTCATCAACACTGCTTGCAGAGAGCAAACTAATTGTCATGAGACAGCAAAAGGCCCAGCCCTCACCTCCGGTCTCATCACCCTGCCTTTATCAGTCCCTCTGGCTCGGCGTATAAATTGTCCAAACACCAGGTCGTCCCCCACACCACGACACAAACCCTATCGCATTGATGCATTCTGGGCCTGGACCCCACCACCACGTTTCGGCCTGACCCTGACCTTTCCAAATTGGTCCCAGTGCTTCGATCGATCCAATCTTACTTTCGGTTAAGATGGATGGGCTCTGAACTTACTGCACTCCACTTGCTCCAGCTCTGACTCTATCTCGAACATGCCTCAACGTCGCTCCGACTACTCCTCGACCATGTCTCAACCTCGATCTGACATTGCATCGCATCCACACGCCTTGACACTCGAGTCAGCCTCACCTTGGCTCGCCCCTTCATTGTTTGTGGGGACTGAAAAATTGCTATTAGTAAAGTAATAAGTTGTACTTCTTGCTTTATGAACCACCAGTAAGCTGTCATCCATCTTCAGTAGTACCATCTTAAACTGAAGGTAATCCTTGGACCGTGCTGGTTGTTGATGTAAGCGATGTATTTCACTGTAGGTTTTGATATTTCAGTGACAAATAAAACTAATTGCTTTAAATCAAAACAGTGCTGAGAAAGCAGTGGCACAGGGTAATAACAGAAGATGGAAAATCAAAGTGATAGGAAGGGGCAGAAAATATAAGCAACAGAATACAGCAGATGGTGAAGCCACAGTAAGTAGAAGATAAAAAATTTCAACACTTAAAGCTTTTAATCTGAATGCACAGCACTGGTAACAAGATAGTTAAATTGGTGGCATAATCAATAACAAATAAGTACAAACTAGTCGCTGTTACAGAGACAATGTTAAAGGCTGACCAGGACTGGGGATTCTGCAATACAATGTTCATAAGAGAGGGCATTGTTCATTGAGGAAGGTTTCAATGCAGCATGACTAATGATAGTGTCAGTGGATGATGATTGCATCATTTTGGGTGGAAATATTGAATTGCAGACAAAAGAAGATGCAGATGAAGGTAAGACTTTCACATTAGACAAAGCATAAATGAACAAATAACAAAGGTGTTTCTGAAGGGGACTGCAATTAGAAAGGATTATTTTAATCTTAGCATTGACTGTGCTAATCAAACTAATAAAGGGAATATTGACGAGGAATTGGAGTGTGCCACAATGGCTTATGGTTTTCATAGATTCAATTGTATTTATATTTTCTGTAAATGCCTGCAAGAAAATGAATTTCAAGGTGATATATGGTAACATATACGTCTTTTGATAATAAATTTAGTTTGCTGTTTGACTAAGAATTGTTTCTCAGAACATTCCTTGAAACCCAGGAGACTTAGATATTTGCAACAAGGTACGATTAATAACAGATCTGTGATTCACGATCCACTGATGACAATATGGTAGAATTCCAGATTCAGCTTGAGGGTGAAGTTACTGGATCCAAAGTCAGCATCACTAAATTAAATAAAGGCAATTACAAAGATTGAATGGTAGAATTGTCTCATGTGGCCTGGGTTAATAGACTAAGGGATTGGTCATCAGGTCACATGCAAAGCAACCATTGAGTACATTTACAAGGAATCCTGTCACAAGAAAGCAGCATCCATCAGCAAGGGCCCCCAACGTTCAGGCCATTCTATCTTCTCACTGCAGCCATGCAGAAGGAAGTACAGGTGGACCCTTAGGTCCCATACCACCACATTCAAGAACAGTTATAAACCCAAAACCAGCAGCCTCCTGAACCAGTATCGATAACTTCACTCACCTCAACTCTGAACTAATTCCACAACCTACAGACTCACTCTCAAGGACTCTACAACTCATCTTGGCAGTATTATTTATTTATGTTTTTATTTACAGTTTGTCACATTAGTTGCTTGTCAGTCTTTGTGTGTAGCTTTACACTGATTGTATTGTATTCCTCTGTTCTACTGTGAATGCCTGTAAGAAAAAGAATCTCAGGGTAGCATACCGTGATGTACCCGTAATTTGATAATAAATTTACTTTGAACTTTGAGCAGTGGCAATTATTTAAGCAAATTGTTCATGATACGCAGCAGAAGTCTATCTCAGTTCTCTGAAGTTTTTACACTTTATTCTGGATTGCTATTGTTTTACCTTGTTCTTCTTCATGGTACTGCGCAATGATTTGATCTGCATGAGCAGTATGCAAGGCATGCTTTTCTTGGTAGCCGCTCCTCTGTCTCCTGTGACCACCTCTTCGTTGTTCTACTCTCTGGAGCTTTGAATGCCTTTGAATGGAAAATCCTTACAGAAAGTAGTGGATGCAGCACAATCTATCACGGGTAAAGCCCTCCCCATGGTTGAGCACGCCTACACGATATGTTGTTGCAGGAAAGCAGCATCCATCATCAGTGACCTCCACCACCCAGGTTATGCTCTCCTCTCACTGCTGCCTTCAGGAAGGTGGTACTGGAACCTCAGGGCTCACACCAACAGGTTCAGGAGCAGTTATTACCCCTCAATCATCAAGCTCTTGAACCACAGGGGATAACTTCACTCAACTTCACTTGCCCGTAACTGAAGTGTTCCCACAACTAATGGACTCACTTTCAAGGACTTTTCATCTCATGTTCTCAATATTTATTGCTTATTTATTTATTATGATATATTTCTTTTTGTATTTGTTGTCTTTTGCACACTGGCTGAATGCCCGAGTAGATGCAGGCTTTCACTGTTTCAGATATGGTTATCATTCTATAATTTATTGAGTATGCCTGCAAGAAAATAAATCTCAGGGTTGTATATGGTGACATACATATATGCACTTCAATGATAAATTGACTTTGAACTTTGAACTTGCAACAACAATAAACCAACAGAAATACCAAGTAGATTCCACAAGAAAGATGGCCCATCTGCTCTTAGCAAAGGAAACAAAGGAAAATTTTAAATCAAAATTTTGAGCTTGCCAATGACAACAGCTAGTGATAGACTTGAGAATTTTCTTTCAGGAACCAGCAACAAGAGACTAAGAATCTAATAAGGAGGAAGAAAACTGATTATGAGAGAAAACTGGCAAGGAATAACAAAGGCAAATAGCAAGATCTAAAATGGAATAAGTATGGCACTTCCTGAGAGAGGGAGGGGAATGTAATATGTGGGAATGCAGACATGGCAGACAAGCTCAAGGAATACTTTACTTCAGTATTCACTGTAGAGGACATTTCAAATATTCTAATGATAACAGATGAGCTTGTTTCAAATTGAATGTAATAGCTCCTTTCATGGGACAAAAGACAGACAAGTTGCACTATGGGGTTTACATAAAGTGCTGCAGAGTTAGTGGCTAATGATTTCAAAACTCATTGAGTTCTGGGCAGGTAACAAGGCCATAAACGAGACTCCCTTGTTCAAGCTGGGAAGGAGACAAAATGTGAGGACCTATAACCTCTTCCTTACCGTCTGTAGTTGGAATGACGCCAACTATAATTAAGGAAGAAATAACTCATAATTTAGAAAAGCAGAAGTAATCACTCCAAGTCAACAGGAAAAGTAAATCATACTCAACAAGCTTGCAAGAGTTCCTCAAACATTTAACAGACAGATTTGACAGAGGGAACTTGTAAATGCAATGTACTTGGATTGCCAGAAGGCATTTGACAAAGTAAAAGGCCGAGACACAAGCAAAAAGTTCACCGCATTCATGGCGGTGTATTATCATGGGATGGTGAATGAATGATTATTTATTTATTTACTGATTGATTTACTTAGGGATGCAGCACAGAATAGGCTCTTATAGCCTTTTGAGCTGCACCACCCTAGCAACCCCCAACAACCCTAACTTAATCATGGAGCAATTTACAATGACCAATTAACCCACTTGATATGTCTTTGGACTGTGGGGAGAAACCCGAGCTCCCACAGAAAATCTACATATTCCATGGAGAGGACATACAAAGACTCCTTACAGAAGGTGCCAGAATTGAACTCCAATCTCTGATGCCCTGAGCTGTAATAGCATCTTCCAAACTAATATGTTACCAGGCTGCCCCATTATCTCATTGGACCACAAAGGATCAAAATGAATTTCCAAATTGTTTTGAATGAAGAATCTTGATGTTCTTATCTGCAGAACTTTCAGCATAAACAACATCATCAATGTCATATTCGACTAATCAGCCGCCCGCCATAGGCAAGTATCTATTAGTGTTCACTTTGCTGATGACTGCAGCTAACTTTTTCAGTCTTTTGATCTTTCCAGATCTAGGGATTGCCCTAAGGGTCAGTTGGTGGCTCTCAGTTATTTATTAAGTAAATTACTGACTTGAAGAATGCACTAATGTAAGTTTGCCAAAATAGATGGGAGAGCATATTGTGATGATGATTTTTGGATTCTGCAACAGGATATCAATGGGTGAGTCACCGGGTGATAACTTGGCAAACAGGGTTTCATGTGGGAAAGTGTGAGGTCATACACATCAGTGTGAGAAATCTAAAGACATGCTTTATCAAAATGAAAAAAAAATTTGTGAATAAGTGGAGTACAGGGAGATCTGGTTGTTTTTAATAAAAGCTTATCAGGACTGTGTAGCAAACAACTAATGCAAATGACCCTTTTTGCAAGAAGGTTGGAATACAGATATTTGCAAGTATTGTTACAGTTGTACAGGTCTTTCAAGATCATCTGGAGTATTATGCTTAGTACTTGCTTGTGAAAGGATGTACTTGCATGGGAGCCGACTAAACGATAAACACAAGATACTGTGCAGATACTGGAAATCAAGAGTACCACACACAAAATGCTGTAGGAACTCAGCAGGACAGGAGGCACCTATGGAAAGGAATAAAGAGTCAACATTTCAGGGCAAGTCACTTCATCAAGACTAAAAGAGATACCCTTGTCTAGTTACTGGGATGAGGGATCCATCCTATCATGAACAGTTGAAGAAGTTGGATCTTTCTTGTTTAGAGATAAACTCAGTGTCATGAATGGGCAGAGACAATGGCCATCACCAGTGCAGTCCTGTTTATGAACCTTGGGTATGGTAGATAAACAGGATGTGCAGGGTTGGGTACATATCAGGTTATAATGCAGGGGACCCTCATAGTTTATCATCTCCAATGTTCAGGTTCTGGGATACACAATCATTTGTTCTCATTGTTGTTCTCTGCTTTTTTTAAATTTCAAGTTTTCAACATCTGCAGTGTTTTTTCCTTTGTCTGTTCTCAGTAGATGTCATTCAGATCTTCCAGACAACTTTGGCTGTTTCCTCCATTGAGAGAAAAGTGATGTAATTGCTGGATTAATCAAAATATAAAATCTAAGAAAAGAGCAGAGATAAAATCAGGTGCTGAACTGGTAGAATTTCAGAGACAATCCATGCGTATTATAGAGTGAGCCAACTCATAAAGGCATTGCAACGAAAGGGCAGAGAAGAAGATAGCCTACCTTTGCAACTCTGACAAAAACATCTGATGTCTTCTCTAGATACCATGAGAACTTCTGGACAAATTAGCTTGACCTGCCTTAATGAGATTCTTTCCTAATAATTTCCTTAATTGGACTTTTCTGCAACACATAGTAACATATGCCAGGTGGATCATTAAGTGAAAATGCAAAGTAATCCCAAATTGCAGCAAGTTGGATTACAACCAGCTACAGCATGTCAAACACAACATTGCATATTTATCACAATTAATGCTTTGGAGAAGATACCAAAACATGAAGTTAGATTCAGAGTAACATGCACACACAAAATGCTGCAGGAATTCAGCAGGTCAGGTAGCATCCATGGAAAGGAATAAAGAGTTGACATTCAGGCTGAGGCCCTTCATCCAGTCTGTGTGTGTTAAAAACAAGAGAAAATCTGCCGATGCTGAATTTCCAGTATCTGCAGAATCTCCTATGTTTATTATTAAATTAGATTCAGATTTTTAACTTACATTTTTTAAAGTTTATAAACATTATCCCAAGTTGCTAAGCAAGTGTTGTTGCTCACGGTCTCAGTGTGTGTGAGAACCACACACTGGGATATATCTGATTATGATCTGGGTTTGACGTATGCTTAGATGAATGATTACATTTTAATTTATGCCTGCTCCTAAGGGCAAGAGCTTCATTAATCTTGTCTTTCCTGGCATCTGCCATGTTGTGATCTCAGATTTGGTTAATGACAAGGCAAAGTAGTAAATCTGCATGTGTACCATTCTGTGAACAAACATGGTGTGGAAGGATTCGTGTCAGGAGCAGGAAGAGGAAAATGTGGCAGGGACATGTGGAAAAGTCATGAGCTGTAAGAATATAGTGGAGAATTCCAAGAGTTTAAAATACAGACTCAGGTTGCAATAGAGAGACAAGAGTGTAAGGACAGCTGGACAAGATGTCCACAGCTGAAGCCCAACATGTGTAGCTTATACAGTACTGGTTATGAGCCCTTTAATAATGTAATATACAGCTCTATATGTTTTGCTGCTTTATTCCTTATAGAAGTTCAAGAATGATGCAGGGAATGAAAGGGTTAATGTATGAGGAGCATCTGATGTCTCTGGGCCTGTACTCATTGGTGTTTGGAAGATTGAAGGGAGATCTGATTGAAACCTATCGAATATTGTAAGGCCTAGATAGAGCGGGTGTTGAAAGGATGTTTTCAATAGCAGAGGAATCAAGGACCGGAGGGCATATCCTCAGAATAGAAGAATCTGCCTTTAGAACAAAGGTGAGGAGGAACTTCTTTTGTGGAATTCACCAGACAACTGCAGCACTTGGTTCCACATTCTGTTACTGCCTTCCCTTGTACTATCTCAATACACTGCTGTAATGTAACAGACTGTATGAATGTCAGGCAAAACAAAATTTTTCACTGTCTTCGGTATATGTGCCAATAATAAATCTATTTGTCAATTTATGTTAATTTCACGTTCCCACATTATGCCCATATCTCTCTACTTCTTTCTATGGTGTTTGTCCAAATGCCTTTTAAATGCCATAATTGTATCTGCCTCCACTATTCATTGCCATAGATAACTGTGGAGGCCAAGTCATTGGGTATATTTCATGTGGAGTTGGCGAGATTCTTGATTAGTAAAGGCATCTAAGTTACGGGGAGATGGTAGAGGATGGCGTTGAGAGGTATAATAAATGAGCCATGATAAAATGACAGAGCAGACTTGATAGGCTGAAAGCCCCAATTTTGCTCCTTTGTCTTATGGTTTTACGGTCTAAGCTTGGTAAACTGTCTGTCTCTGTGGAAGCCCAATAGGAAATTTTGCTGTGGACAAAGTAAGTTCTCCACAAATAGAGTTTAAATAACCAATTAACTTCCAGTATCTAAAGAGTGAATGTCAGAGGAACTAAGTAAATATGCTGTACATATGGTGACGGGTGGTAGAAGTCCTTTTTGGCATTGAAGTGGTTGGTAAATGTTGCATAACTGAGGAGATTTCTCAACTTTCTGCCCCTTTTTTGATTCTTTCACCTTCATCATATTTTACCGCTGTACCATTGAGAGCATACTCACGAACTGCATCTCAGTGTGGTGTGGCAATTGTCCCATATCAGACTGCAAAGCATTCCAGCGTGTGGTGAAAACTGCCCAGCGGATTATCGGCACCCAATTGCCCACCATTGAGTACATCTACCATAAATGCTGCCTGGGCAGAGCGAAAAACATTATCAGGGATGCATCTCACCCTAACCATGAACTTTTTATTCTCCTCCCATCCGGTAGACGCTACAGGAGCCTCCGCTCCCACACCAGCAGGCACAGGAAGAGTTTCTTCCCTGAGGCTGTGACACTGCTGAACCTCTCAGTATTGCACCCATATTGTACTGTCTCAGTACTTTTATATTTGTGTGCTGTAGCACTTTTTTTATTCACAGTTATTTTGTAAATAACACTATTCTTTGCATTTCTGGTCAGATGCTAAATGCATTTCATTGGCTTTGTATCTGTACTCGGCACAATGACAATAAAGTTGAATCTAAATCTAAATCGAAAATCACATGTGACTTGAAGGAAGTCAGGCAAACTTGCATCATAGTTAGAGTTGTATTGCACAGGAAAAGGATCTTCTGCTCAAATCGTTGATGGTATCTATGATCACAATCTACCTTGTACCTTATTGTCTGCCTGCAATGTACTTTGCCATCATCCCGCAGAGACTAGTGGAGAAACTGTCGCTGCTTGGCCTTAGCATTGCCATGTGTCGCTGGATTCTGGATTTCTTGACAGAGAGACTACAGTCAGTCCGTGTTGGCAGGAGCACCTCTGACTCCATCACACTGAGCACTGGATCCCCACAAGGCTGTGTGCTTAGCCCATTGCTGTTTACACTGCTAACACATGACTGTGCAGCCAGATTCAAGGAGAACCTGATCATTAAATTTGCAGATGATACCACAGTGGTGGGACTCATCAGTAAAAGTGATGAAGCAATGTACAGGGAGGAGGTCAAACACCTAGGGAGCTGGTGCAGGGATAACAACTTGATGCTCAATGTCACTAAAACCAAGGAGATGATCATCGATTTCAGACGGTCTTAACCTGAGCACACATCCCTCAGCATCAGTGGCTCCACAGTGGAGAGAGTGGAAAACATCAAGTTCCTTGGGATGCAGATCTCGGACAATCTCACCTGGTCCAGGTACACCACTGGGATTGTGAAACGGGCCCAGCAGAGGTTGCACTTTCTGAGGAAGCTTAAACAAGCATCACTCCCCACTAACATCTTAACTACATTCTACAGAGGTGTGGTTGAGAGTGTGCTGACCTTTTGCATCACAACCTGGTACTCCAGCTGCAGTGCTGTCGACAAAAAAGCCTTGCAGAGGGTGGTTAGGGAAGCAGAGAAGGTTATTGGGGTCTCCCTACCTTCTGTCCAAGACCTCTTTCGGAGTCGATGCCTCCAGAAGACATGGTACATCATTAAAGATCCCTCACACCCTCTCCATGAACTGTTCGTTCTTCTGCCATCAGGCAAACGTTACAGGAGCATCAAAACTAAAACCACAAGGCTATTAAACAGCTTCCTCCCACAGGTAGTCAGACTGCTAAATAGCTGCTCCACCTGACTCTGCTTTGGACACTCTTAACTTGCACTGGACACTTATAGCTGATTTTAACTGACATGTGGCTGTTGTGTTTTACTATTTATTGTTATGTTTATTATTTAGTGTTACGTTTGTTATGTTATGATTGCACTGCCCCTGAGAACTGCTGTCTCATTCTGCCCTGCAGAGCTGATGTACGGTTAGAATGACAATAAAGTTTTTTGAATCTTTGAATCTAATAATTTCCTTAACTGGACTTTCCTGCAACACCAGGTGGATCATTACACGAAGACACAAAGTAATGCCAAATTGCTCCAAGTATTAGATTACAACATTTAAAAATCATCTAGATAAGTATGTAGGTAAGGAAGGCAATGCTAGCTCTCATTTCAAG
Source organism: Mobula birostris (assembly GCF_030028105.1). Taxonomy (NCBI): domain Eukaryota; kingdom Metazoa; phylum Chordata; class Chondrichthyes; order Myliobatiformes; family Myliobatidae; genus Mobula; species Mobula birostris. The sequence continues at coordinate 5,836,571 of NC_092390.1, read as the reverse complement.
AGGACTTGAATATAAAAGCAAGGATGTAACATTGAGATTGGGTGTTAGTTGGGAAATGAGAGGCGAATTGAATTAATAGAGCCGAATTGTGGAGTACCGAGCCTGCACGTTGCAGACAGTGAGGAACGGAGGGCAACAATGTCACTTGTTTCATCAATGATTCGAGCCAGACCGGAGTGCCAATCATGGGCAGAACTGCTGAAGAGGAGACTAGTAGGGAGGCCACATCTGCTGAGTTGATAAAGAGAATATCCTGCCGGATGAACTGCTGATCGACGGATAATGGAAGTGAGTTAGAGATGGACGTTGGCGAGAAAGAGCAATGGAGTGGAAAGAGTAAGAAGAGAAAACAGAGGTATGAGATGTCAAACTCTGAGGAGTCAGGGGACAAACAAAATAGGATAGCAAAACAACAGAAAGACGATGAGATTAAAGCAATTATAAAACTGAGCGAAGACAGAGCGTCTTTTGGTGAATGGAACCCGATTCATTTGACGAAGATAATCAACAAACTTATAAGTGAAGTCAAAAGTGCAAAGATTTTACAAAATGGATCACTATTAGTGATTTGTCGGGATAGTGCTCAACAAGGCAAAGTGAGAAGATTAAGTCAAATAAATGGCAAAAAAATACAATACTCAATTGAACAATAGAATGTGGACTAGAGGAGTTATTTCGGGGATACCAACAAAAGATACTATGGATGAGATTAAACAGAACATAAAAGGAGAAAAAATTATTGAGGCCAAACGTTTGAAAGCTACAAGAAACGGGAAGAAGTGTGGTAGTTTATCGGTTATGATTAACTTTGATGAAGAGAGATTACCGACTAAAGGTTATTTAGGGTATATGTGTTATGAGGTCAGAACCGCCTTTGAGATGCTTTAAATGTCAGAAATTCGGGCATATTGTGGTGATCTGCAGAGGGAAACAAAGATGTGGAAGGTGCACTGGAGAACATGAATACGGGAAATGTGAGGCGGGAGCTAGGCTGAAATGTTGCAATTGTGGTGAGGAACACAGCGCAGCTTATCAAGGGTGCGTTATTAGCAAGAAAGAAGCTGAGATACAATATGTAAAAGTGACTCAAGGGATCAGTTACGTAGCGGCAGTGAAAGCATTTGCTGGAAAAGAGAAGGCTATCAAGCAAACAAGTACAGGGAATAATAAACCGATGAATTGTGAGGGCTGTAATATGATAAATAAGGATACACTAATTATGAGTAAGAAGGATTTCGTACTGTTTATGGTAGATGCAATTAACTGTTCAGCGCAAACAGACAAAAGAACCGAAAAAATTAGAGTCAAGTCTGCAGAAAAATATCTTGGTATTACAGGGCTTAGGTGAGAAGCAGTCAAAGACATGCTGAATGGAGGATCAAACAGTTCACAGGCAGGAAAGGTGGGAAATTAATGGCTGTATATATATATCACAAAGGAATGCAAGGAGTCTTATCGCAAATGATCAAGAATTTATGAAGTATGTATCAGAATTTAAGGAAAAAACCTCAGATTTTAGGTTTACAAGAAATATGGTTGAAACCCAGGGTAAATGTACAGAACTCCATCAACAAATAGAAGTACTCAATAAGAACAACTGTGAGCTGGAAAGAGATTGGATGAAACAGTACTGCATTTAAAGGAGACGGTTTCTGAAAAAGATGTTTGTTGTCAAAAATTCAGTGACATGAAAAACAGATTAAAAATGGAGGAACTTATTCCAAAGTTACAAAAGGAAAAAGGAATTTGTTGCAAAGTGAATTATCTACATTCGGATTATAAAATGGAAACATGGAAACAACTGAGGAAGAACTTCAAGATCTCAATAAACAACTACAGGCTTTGATTCAAGAAAAGGAAAACTTGGAAGTAGCATATAGACTTGGAAAACAGCAATTTTAAATGTTAAGCATGTGATAATGAATATTCTCAAACAAGAACTTTTAGTTTAACAAATAATTCAAATGAAATTAATGTGATTTGAGGCAATGCAATTATTTGGAACCCATGTGACAGTTTATACGTGAGACTAGGTTATATTCGAGAATTTGAGTTCCTTGAAATTCTCTAATTAATTACACATCCTGCGGAGGGCAGTGATATGCCTAGATGCGTCTAAACTGCCAGAAATAGAAGAAGAAGAAGAAGAAGAAGGAAGCACACAGCTCTGGGAAGAGCCTGTGCTTATAGACATTGGATTATACAAGTAGGTGTCCAGCCTTACATACTGCTTCCTTTCCATCAGGAAGTTAATTAACTGACAGATTCTATAGGGCACAACTGGCTTGCTGTGGAGCAACTCTGGAACAATAGTGTTGAAGGTGGAGCTAAGATACACAATCAAGATCCTCACACAGATGTTGGGGGAGTCCAAGTATTGAAGAACGTAATGAAGGCACGAGGCACAATGAAGTCTTCAACAGAGTGAATTGCTCTATGAGCAAACTGTGGCACGTCAAGAAGAGGATCAGTAATGGATAACATCGGACATTCAAAGGTTTTCATCACTATTGGAGTTAGAGCTACTAACCTATAGTCATTAAATTTAGTGATCTTGGGAACCAGAATGATTTTAGGAACTTTAAAACAATATGGAAACCTATATAATTGCAGGAAAGTGATATATATCTCAGTGCAGACAGGTGTTACTCACAGTGCCTTAGAGTATCAAGTGAGACACTCTAGGTAGGGTAATGTAATAGATGGAAACAAACATAATTCACAACCACCGACATTGAGTTGGGATTCACTTTAAAAGATGGTCTAACATGATTTTGTATTATGTGAAGTTCTGTTACCAGACTTTTCATGTTCAGTGCTTAGCAGACAATAAATAAGTTGTTATGGTTCTTCTTAAAAGTAAAACACTTCACGCCTTTTATTTGTGAAAACCTGCCTCATGAGGGGCCTGCAGTTTTCCTAATGATCTGTTTTTCAAACAGTTTGCAAACATCTTGCTTCACAGAAAGTATTGGTTGGGACGGAGGGAGGGGGCAAGAGATGGAAGAGGGTTAAAAAGGTGAATGGGGCTGGTTGATGACATTGAAGGGGCTGTGAAAGGCGGGGGGAGGTAGGGTCTCGGTATATTGGGATCAGAGGAAGTGAGAAGAGATAGAATTTGATTGTCTTTTCCAAACCAGCAATAAAACTGTTGGAGCTGATTGGCCAAGGTAGGAGAGGAGCAGAGGAGCAGCAGTTCTGTTTGAAGTCGGTAAGACTTTGTAGGAAACTCCATACTGGACAGTTTTTGTTGTTGAAGTCTCTAACGAGCTGATTCTTGTAAGTGTCTTCCACCATTTTCAGAGTTTCATTACACTGTTGCTTTGTAGAGCTATATTCCTCTCTGTTTCCAGAGATGTATGCATGATCCTTTGCAGATCTGAGAGATGGGCAGATAGGAATACCTCACTGAGTGATACAGTCAGCATGGGCAAGCTGAGCTGAAGTGTCTGCTGCTATGCTGTCTGACTCTTTGGCTTTATTATATCACATCCAGATACCTTTGAAACTTTACCGCCGTTTCACACGTTACCTTTCTTTTAAAAGAACAATTTGATTGGGCTGTCACTGGCAAGGCAGATAGCAACTGCACTGTCACGGAGACATATACAGTATAAGTAAGCTTTGTGTGTCAATGCAAGGAGCATTCGTAATAAGGTGGATGAATTGAAAGTGCAGATTGTTATTATGATATAGTTGGGATCACAGAGACATGGCTCTAGGGTGACCAGGGATGGGAGCTCAACATTCAGGGATATTCAATATTCAGGAGGGATAGACATGAAGGAAGGGGAGGTGGGGTGGCGTTGCTGGTTAAAGAAGAGATTAACGCAATAGAAAAGAAGGACATAAGCCGGGAAGATGTGGAATTGATATGGGTAGAGCTGCGTAACACTAAGGGGCAGAAGACGCTGGTGGGAGTTGTATACAGGCCACCTAACAGTAGTAGTCGGAGGTGGTATTAAACAGGAAATTAGAAATGTGTGCAATAAAGGAACAGCAGTTATAATGGGTGACTTCAATCTACATGTAGATTGGGTGAACCAAATTGGTAAAGGTGCTGAGGAAGAGGATTTCTTGGAATGTATGCGGGATGGTTTTTTGAACCAACATGTCGAGGAACCAACTAGAGAGCAGGCTATTCTGGACTGGGTTTTGAGCAATGAGGAAGGGTTAATTAGCAATCTTGTCATGAGAGGCTCCTTGGGTAAGAGTGACCATAATATGGTGGAATTCTTCATTAAGACGGAGAGTGACATAGTTAATTCAGAAACAAAGGTTCTGAACTTAAAGAGGGGTAACTTTGAAGGTATGAGACATGAATTAGCTAAGATAGACTGGCAAATGACACTTAAAGGATTGACGGTGGATATGCAGTGGCAAGCATTTAAAGGTTGCATGGATGAACTACAACAATTGTTCATCCCAGTTTGGCAAAAGAATAAATCAAGGAAGGTAGTGCACCCGTGGCTGACAAGAGAAATTAGGGATAGTATCAATTCCAAAGAAGAAGCATACAAATTAGCCAGAGAAAGTGGCTCACCTGAGGACTGGGAGAAATTCAGAGTTCAGCAGAGGAGGACAAAGGGCTTAATTAGGAAGGGGAAAAAAGATTATGAGAGAAAACTGGCAGGGAACATAAAAACGGACTGTAAAAGCTTTTATAGATATGTAAAAAGGAAAAGACTGGTAAAGACAAATGTAGGTCCCCTGCAGACAGAAACAGGTGAATTGATTATGGGGAGCAAGGACATGGCAGACCAATTGAATAATTACTTTGGTTCTGTCTTCACTAAGGAGGACATAAATAATCTTCCAGAAATAGTAGGGGACAGAGGGTCCAGTGAGATGGAGGAACTGAGCGAAATACATGTTAGTAGGGAAGTGGTGTTAGGTAAATTGAAGGGATTGAAGGCAGATAAATCCCCAGGGCCAGATGGTCTGCATCCCAGGGTGCTTAAGGAAGTAGCCCAAGAAATAGTGGATGCATTAGTGATAATTTTTCAAAACTCGTTAGATTCTGGACTAGTTCCTGAGGATTGGAGGGTGGCTAATGTAACTCCACTTTTTAAGTAAGGAGGGAGAGAGAAACCGGGGAATTATAGACCGGTTAGCCTAACGTCGGTGGTGGGGAAACTGCTGGAGTCAGTTATCAAATATGTGATAACAGCACATTTGGAAAGCGGTGAAATGATCAGACACAGTCAGCATGGATTTGTGAAAGGAAAATCATGTCTGACGAATCTCATAGGATCTTTTGAGGATGTAACTAGTAGAGTGGATAGGGGAGAACCAGTGGATGTGGTATATTTGGATTTTCAAAAGGCTTTTGACAAGGTCCCACACAGGAGATTAGTGTGCAAACTTAAAGCACACGGTATTGGGGGTAAGGTATTGGTGTGGGTGGAGAGTTGGTTAGCAGACAGGAAGCAAAGAGTGGGAATAAACGGGACCTTTTCAGAATGGCAGGCAGTGACTAGTGGGGTACCGCAAGGCTCAGTGCTGGGACCCCAGTTGTTTACAATATATATTAATGACTTGGATGAGGGAATTAAATGCAGCATCTCCAAGTTTGCAGATGACACGAAGCTGGGTGGCAGTGTTAGCTGTGAGGAGGATGCTAAGAGGCTGCAGGGTGACTTGGATAGGTTGGGTGAGTGGGCAAATTCATGGCAGATGCAATTTAATGTGGATAAATGTGAAGTTATCCACTTCGGTGGCAAAATTAGGAAAACAGATTATTATCTGAATGGTGGCCGATTAGGAAAAGGGGAAGTGCAACGAGACCTGGGTGTCATTATACACCAGTCATTGAAAGTGGGCATGCAGGTACAGCAGGCGGTGAAAAAGGCGAATGGTATGCTGGCATTTATAGCGAGAGGATTTGAGTACAGGAGCAGGGAGGTACTACTGCAGTTGTACAAGGCCTTGGTGAGACCACACCTGGAGTGTTGTGTGCAGTTTTGGTCCCCTAATCTGAGGAAAGACATCCTTGCCATAGAGGGAGTACAGAGAAGGTTCACCAGATTGATTCCTGGGATGGCAGGACTTTCATATGAAGAAAGACTGGATGAACTGGGCTTGTACTCGTTGGAATTTAGAAGATTGAGGGGGGATCTGATTGAAACGTATAAGATCCTAAAGGGATTGGACAGGCTAGATGCAGGAAGATTGTTCCCGATGTTGGGGAAGTCCAGAACGAGGGGTCACAGTTTGAGGATAGAGGGGAAGCCTTTTAGGACCGAGATTAGGAAAAACTTCTTCACACAGAGAGTGGTGAATCTGTGGAATTTTCTGCCACAGGAAACAGTTGAGGCCAGTTCATTGGCTATATTTAAGAGGGAGTTAGATATGACCCTTGTGGCTATGGGGGTCAGGGGGTATGGAGGGAAGGCTGGGGCGGTGTTCTGAGTTGGATGATCAGCCATGATCATAATAAATGGCGGTGCAGGCTCGAAGGGCCGAATGGCCTACTCCTGCACCTATTATCTATGTTTCTATGTTTCTATGTTTCTATAAGGGGCACCTAAAAGTTGTAAGTCTTTTGGAATTGGCATTGGTTTGTTATTGTCACATGCACTGAGATACAGTGAAAAGCTTGTCTTGCATACTGTTCATACAGATGAGATCATTACACAGTGCATTGAGATAGAATGAAATAAAACAGTAACAGTGTAGAATAAAGTTGAACAGCTATAGAGGTAGTGCAGTGCAGTTAGACAATAGGTGCAAGATGATAATGAGACAGATTGTGAGGTCAGGAGTCCAATTTACCATACTGGAGAAGTATTTCAAATTTCGAAGTAAATTTTATTATCAAATTACATATATGTTTTCATATAAAACCCCGAGATTCATTTTCTTGTGGATATATTCAATAAATCTATATAATAATAACCATAACAGAATTAATGAAAGACTGCCCAACTTGGGCGTTGAGCCAGAGTACAGAAGATAACAAATTGCGCAAATACAAAGAGAAAGAAATAATAATAATTAATAAATAAGCGATAAATATCGAGAACATGAGATGTGTCCTTAAAAGTGAGCCCATAGGTTTTGGGAACATTTCAATAATGGGCAGTTCCCCTCGACCACCACTCTGCTCCGCCTAGCGGAATTAGTCCTTACTCTTAATAATTTCTCCTTTGGCTCCTCCCACTTCCTCCAAATCAAAGGTGTAGCTATGGGCACCCGTAAGGGTCCCAGCTATGCCTGCCTTTTTGTTGGCTTTGTGGAACAATCCATGTTCCAAGCCTATACTGGTATCTGTCCCCCAATTTTCCTTCGCTACATCGACGACTGCATTGGCGCTGCTTCCTGTATGCATGCTGAGCTTGTTGACTTCATTAACTTTGCCTCCAACTTACACCCTGCCCTCAAGTTTACTTGGTACATTTCCGACACCTCCTCCCCCTTTCTAGATCTTTCTGTCTCTGTCTCTGGAGACAGCTTATCTACTGATGTCTACTATAAGCCTACGGACTCTCACAGCTACCTGGACTATTCATCTTCCCACCCTGTCTCTTGCAAAAATGCCATCCCCTTCTCGCAATTCCTCCATCTCGCCACATCTGCTCTCATGATGAGGCTTTTCATTTCAGGACGAAGGAGATGTCCTCCTTTTTTAATGAAAGGGGCTTCCCTTCCTCCACCATCAATTCTGCTCTCAAACGCATCTCTCCCATTTCATGCACATCTGCTAGCACCCCATGCTCCCGCCACCCCACCAGCCTTCGGATCCAACATATAATTCTCCGTAACTTCTGCCACCTCCAACAGGATCCCACCACTAAGCACATCTTTCCCTCCCCACCCATCTTTCCCACCGATCTCCCTCCCGGCGCTTATCCGTGTAAGCGGAACAAGTGCTACACATGCCCTTACACCTCCTCCCTCACCACCATTCAGGGCCCCAGACAGTCCTTCCAGGTGAGGCGACACTTCACCTGTGAGTCGGCTGGGGTGATATACTGCGTCCGGTGCTCCTGAAGCGGCCTTCTATATATTGGCGAGACCTGATGCAGACTGGGAGACCGTTTCGCTGAACACCTATGCTCTGTCCGCCAGAGAAAGCAGGACCTCCTAGTGGCCACACATTTTAATTCTACGACACTTTCCCATTCTGATATGTCTATCCACGGCCTCCTCTACTGTAAAGATGAAATCACACTCAGGTTGGAGGAACAACACCTTATATTCCGTCTGGGTAGCCTCCAACCTGATGGCATGAACATTGACTTCTTTAACTTCCGTTAATGCCCCACCTCCCCTTCGTACCCCATCCGTTATTTATTTATTTATTTAGTAGTATTATTAGTTTTTTTTCTCTCTCTCTCTCCTTTTTCTCCCTCTGTCCCTCTCACTATACTCCTTGCCCATCCCCTGGGCTTCCCCCCTCCCCCTTTCTTTCTCCCCAGGCCTCCTGTCCCATGATCCTCTCATATCCCTTTTGCCAATCACCTGTCCAGCTTTTGGCTCCATCCCTCCCCCTCCTGTCTTCTCCTATCATTTTGGATCTCCCCTCTCCCTCCCACTTTCAAATCTCTTACTATCTCTTTTTCAGTTAGTCCTGACGAAGGGTCTCGGCCCGAAACGTCGACTGTACCTCTTCCTAGAGATGCTGCCTGGCCTGTGGCGTTCACCAGCAACTTTGATGTGTGTTGCTTGAGTGAAGTTATCCCCTTTAGTTCAAGACCCTGATGGGTGATGGATCATAACTGTTCCTGAACCTGGTGAAGTGATTCCTAAGGCTTCTGTAGCATCTTCCTGATGGCAGTGGTGAGAAGAGAGCATATCCTGGGTAGTAGGGGTTCCAAATGATTTATACTGCTTTCCTGCAACAGTGTTTAATTTAAGTGTGCTCAGTGGTTGGGGGGGGGGGGGCTTTACCTGTGATGGACTGGGCTGTGTCCACTACTTTTGTAGGATTTTCCATTCAAGGACATTGGTGTTTAGATACCAGGCTGTGCAGCCAGTCAATACACTGTCCACTACACATCCACAGAAGTTTGTCAAAGCTTTAGATGTCATATCGAATCTCTGAGAACTCCTAAGGAAGTAGCAGCACTGCCATGCTTTCTTTGGAATTACACTAAAGTGCTGGGCCCAGGATAGATCCTCCAAAATGATAACCCTGAGGAATTTAAAATTGCTGATCCTCTCCACCTCTGATCCTCCAGTGAGGACTGGATCATGGATCTTTGGTTTCCTTCTCCTAAAGTCAATAGTCAGCTCCCTGGTCTTGCTGACATTGAGCTGTTGTATGATCCTCCTCAGCCAGATTTTCAATCTCCTTCCTATCTGCTGATTTCTCACTACCTTTGATTTGCCCCGTGACTGTGGTGTCATCAGCAAAATTGAAAATGGCATTGAAGCTGTGCGTAGCCACACAGTCGCAGGTGTAAAGCAAGTAGAGCAGGGGGCTAAGCACAGAGCTTTGTGGAAAGCGTGGGGGAGATGTTGCTACCAAACTGAACTGACCTGCATCTGCAAGTGAGGAAATCGAGGGTCCAGTTGCACAAAGAGGTATTGATGCCAAGGTCTTGGAGGTTATTGATTTGTTTTGAGGGCATGATGGTATTGAATCCTGAGCTGTAGTCGATAAAGAACATCCTGACGTATGCATCCTTGCGGTCTAGATGTCAGGGTTTGAGTGAAGAGCCAATGAGGTAGCATCTGCTGTGACCATGTTTATCTGGAAGGCAAATTGGAGCAGATCTAATTGATTCTCAGGCAGGAGCTGATATGTTTCACCACCAACCTCACCAAGGTTGTGGATGTAAGCACTACTGTGTGACAGTAACTGAGGCAGGTCACCACACTCTTCTTGGACGCTGGTATAATTGAAGCCTGATTGAAGCAGGTAGGTACCTCAGACTGCCAAAGCCGGAGTTTAAAGATATCAGTAAACACTTCAGCCAGCTGATCAGCACAGGTCTTTAGTATATGGTCAGGTATCCCATCCGAGTGGGTTCATCCTCCTGAAGGCTGCTACACGTCGGCCATGACTGAAACCATAGGGTAGTTGGGGCCTTGGAAGTCCGTCATTGTTTCTCCATGTTTTGATGTTCAACGCGAGCATAGAAGGCATTGAGCTCATCTGGAACTGAAGCCTGACTGTCTCCTATGTCACTTGATTTAACTTCATAAGAGGTGATTGTATTCAAGCCACTGCCACAAATATCGAACATCCTTCATTGATTCAAGTTTAATCCGGAATTGTCACTTCGCCCATGAGATGACTTTCCAGAGATTGAACCTAGACCTCTTGTAACTTTCTTGGTCACCAGACTAATGTCTCTGATCTGGCTCTTGGCAGATTGCGGATGTCATGGTTCATCCAGGAATTCTGATTGGGAAAGACTCAATTTTGTGGGGTCACTTTTCTCTACAACTGTTTTAATAAAGTTCATTACAATCATGGTTTATTCAGATCCATAGATGAGTCCTAGTACACGGTGACATCCACTGACTTGAAGCAAACCCATAGCCACTCGTCTGTCATTCACTGCGGATTCCATGCATCTTAATCTTCTGGATGAGCCTCCCACGAGGGACATTGTCAAATGCCTTACTAAAATCTATGTATTCAACATTCATAGCTCTACCTTCATCAATCACCCTCCTCACCTCATCACAGAACTCAATCATGTTATTAAAGACACAACTTTTCCTGCATAAAATCATGTCCTCCAAAATCCTACCGCTAAGAATTCCCTCCAGTAACTTCCCCACCACTGACGTGAGACTCAATGGTCTAGTTTCCAGGATTATCTATTCCTTGCTCCCTTCTTGAATAATGGAGCAACATTAAAAACTCATCAGTCCTACGGGACCTTGCCTGTGACTAGAGAGATCACAAAGATATTGGCCAAGGCTCCAGAAATCTCATCTCTTGCCCCTCTCCATTACCAGGGGTATATCCCATCAGGCCCTGGGGACATATCCACCTCAAATTCAAAGACTCAAAGATTCAAAGTACATTTAGATTAGATTGTGAGGACACTCAGTCCTTGTTTATTGTCAATTAGTAATGCATGCATTAAGAAATGATACAATGTTCCTCCAGTATGATATTACAGAAACACATGACAAACCAAGACTAAAACTGACAAAAAACACATAATTATAACATATAGTGACAACTGTGCAAAGCAATACTGTAATTTGATAAAGAACAGACCATGGGCACGGTTTAAAAAAGTCTCAAAGTCCTGATAGCCCCATCATCTCATGCAGATGGTAGAAAGAAGAAAAACTCTCCCTGCCATGAACCTCCAGTGCCGCAGACTTGCCGATGCAGCGCCCTGGAAGCATCCGACCACAGCGGGCTCTGAGTCAGTCCGAAAACTTCGAGACTCAGAACAGCCCTCCGAGCACCAAGCACCATCTCTGCCAAGCGCTTCGACCCCGGTCCCGGCCGCCAAGCAACAGGCAAAGATTCTGGATCGCACAGTAGCAGCGACAGTGAAACAGGCATTTCGGAAGTTTCACCAGATGTTCCTTCGTGCTTCTCACGTCCGTCTCCATCAAATCAGGATTGTGCACGGCATCCTACTTGACAGATAACTGATATTCATTCCGGAGTGGCCGCTGTGCGCTGCGTTGTGCTGCCATTTATTATCAAAGTGTGCATGTAGTATACAACCCTAAGATTCATCTTCCCACAGACAGCCACAAAACAAAGAAAGAAAACAATGGATTCCATTCAAAGAAAAATATCAACTCCCAACACACAAAGTAAGAGCAAATTGTGCAAATGGCAAAAAAAGAGCAAGAAACACAGAATATAAAATACCAAACCTCAAATCAGCAACCAGTTCAGGCATACTCATTTCAGCTCAGTTCAGTTCAATCTAGCTCTGTGTCATCTGTTAACTTCAGGCCACAAACCAGTCCACCCGGATCAAAATAGCAACAAAAAAGGAGCAACTAGAAACCAGAAACACATCATTACATGAACTACAGAGTCCAATCCGCAAACCATGTTGATTTTATCTCTGCCAAAGACCCGGTACTCTGGTACCATCCCCCGGCAACATCAAGTGAGGGGGAGAGAGTGGGACCATTCAAGTGCAGGGACCTTCCTCCAGGAGCAGCAAGTGAGAGGCTTAATGCTCTAATAGTCTTATAATAGCAACTTGTATGATGCATGTTTTACACACATAAATTACTTCATGGTGGAACTAAGGCAAGTGATGGCAATGTTAAAAGTGACCCATGTAGGAGCTCTGGAGAAATACAGCACAGAATAAGGTCCTTCAGTCCAACGAGTCCACGTTGACACATTGATAAATGAGTTAATGCAATTAAGCATGAGATATTGGACTTCCCAGCCAGGAAACTTTCGGATTCCCAAGACTTTACAGGATATATAATCCTGTTTCAGCAAGTGTTCCAGGACACGTTTTCCCCTCGATAATTTGCAGGTTCTTCTCCACAGTTTTAAGGTGATTAATATGTGCGTAAGAGGTTTCCCTGGCAACGGATGCCCTTACAAGCTGATTGACAAAGCAAACCTCAAAGGCTAATGTCATAGTCACTGCGACCAACCAAACAAAACATAAGACAATTTGCAGATAATGAACAGGGAAGTGTCTCCTAAGCCTATCCTGCTGCATATGAATGCGATGTCTTGACACAAGAGAGGGGTACTCATATTTAACAAATGTTTGCATTCTTAAGTGTCAGCTGTCTCTCTGCTGGTAGCACTCTTGCATCCTGTGTCAGAGGAAATGTTTCCAAGTCCCACTCCAGGGGTTTAAATGGAAACATCTAGCCTGATTTCTTAGTCCAAGAAGTGCTGGCTGTCATGTTGAACTAATGCCTGTTCTGCATCTTCCTGAGATAAGGATAACTGGTAGAAGTCAAGGATTACAAGACACCAGTGTCAAGAAGAACAGGGGAATTCTTCACAATATTTTTCTTTATGGACATATTGTGCAATAATTTTCAATTTAGAATGTAGAACATGAGTGTTCATTTCACATTGTTGTGTCTAATTCTTTCTGCCTGTACGTAGTGTATTTCCCTCAATTCTATGCATATTCCTGTGCCTATCTAACAGCCTCTTAAACGTCTGCCATACGTACCTACCACCACCACCACCTCTACTGATGCATTCCAGACATCCACTATTCACTGTGCACAAAACTTGCTCCACACGTCTTCTGTGACCTTCCCCCCCTACCCCCCAACCCAACCTTAAATGTTTACTCTCTAATATTAGGCAGCTTGATCCTGGGAAAAAGATACCAGCTGTCTACTCCATCTATACCTCTCATAATTTTATTATCGTCCACTAGGTCTCCCCATAGCCTTCAGCACGCCAGAGAAAACAAACCACACTTGACCAACCTCTCCTCATAGTACATGCCTTCTAATCCAGGCAACTTTCAGGTAAACCTCTTCTGCAACTTCTCCATGGTCTCCACATCCTTACTAAAATTGGGTGACCAGAACTGAATGCAATATTCTAGAGGCAGAATAAGTTTTAGAAAGAAAGTTGTATCAGGCGTATGCCTTGGTTGATGACAATTGGAGGACTTGATTGGTGGTAAAGCATTTTGGAATATACAGAGCTTGAGACCCCCCCCCCCCCCCACTATCCTTCACCATTCCCCATCCTCTCTTACCTCTCTCACCTTATCTCCTTGCCTGCCCGTTGCCTCCCTCTGGTGCTCCTCCCCCTTTTCTTTCTTCCATACCCTTCTGCCCTCTCTGATTGGATTCCCCCTTCTGCAGCACTGTTTCTCTTTCACCAATCAATTTCCCAGCTCTTTACTTCACCACTCCCCCCTCACAGTTTCACCTATCACCTTGTGTTTTCCTCTCTCCCTTTCCCTCTCCCACCTTTTAACTCGACTCATCATCTTTTTTTTGCCAGTCCTGCTGAACGGCCTTGGCCCAAAACATCAACTGTACTCTTTTCCGTTGATGATGCCTGGCCTGCTGAGTCCCTTGAGCATTTTGTGTATGTGTTGATCAGAATGGGAAAGAAATGTGATAAAAGTGACTTTGACCATGGAACTATTGTTGGTGTCAGATGGGGTGGTTTGAGTATTTCAGAAACTGCTGATCTTCTGGAATTTTCACGCATATAAGTTTTTGGAGTTTACAGAGAATGGTGTGAAAAACAATAACACTCAGTGAGTGGCAGTTCTGTGGGGGAAAACACCTTGTGAATGAGAGAAATCAGAGGAGAATGACCAGACTGGTTGAAGCTTACAAGGAAGGAACAGTGCAGGTGTCCCCACTTTTCGAATGTTTGCTTTACGAAACCTCACTGTTACAAAAGACCTACATTAGTTACCTATTTTCGCTAACAGAAGGTGATTTCACTATTACGAAAAAAGACAGCGCACGAAAAAAGCAGCACACGATAAAAGGCAGCGTGCGCCCCGAGCAGCCGTTCTTCCCGCGGAACTGCATTCTAGCCGGCATTGCTTAAACACATGCCTATGAGGATCCATTTGCAAGATGTGTTCTAAGGTATTGGAAAAGCCTAAAAGAGCTTGTAAGGGTGTTACATTTAACGCAAAACTAGACATAATTAAGCGTTTTGATCGTGGTGAACGAAGTAAGGACAAAATGAGTTTGGCTTGTGGAAGTTGAAGAGACTTTGGTATCCCATGACCAAGAACTGATAGATGAAGAGCTGATGCAATTGGAAGAGGAAAGGATAACAATCGAAACCGAACGCAGTAGCGAACGGACCGAAAGTGAAGTCATCCAGGAACTGAACGTGAAGCAACTGCGTGAGATTTTCGCTGCAATGATAAAGTACAACTTTAATTTTGGAAGGGTACGTTTGTTTAGGGTATATTTGCAAGATGGTTTGACTGCTTACGAAGAACTGTATGATAGAAAAATGCGTGAGGCTAAGCAGTCAAGCAAGCCTTCCACATCAGCCACAACAGACAACGAACCTCAACCTCCGACATTGAGGCAGGCAGACATAGAAGAAGATGACCTGTCTGCCCTGATGGAAACAGACGACGATGAGATGACACCCCAGTGTCCCACTGCCCTAACACCCGGGCCATAGACTGATACATTGCCATGGAGAATGCAGCAGTAGCCAGGACACACCCAGCACATCTTTAAGAAAAAAACTGAAATAAACAAGCTAATTAATTAGGTGCTGGCCGGCATGTAATTAATTAGCTTGTTTATTTTGGCTTTTTTCTTAAAGATGTGCTGGGTGCGTCCCGGCCACCGCTGTACCACTGCATGCTTCGCGAATCGGTATTGGTCAGTGGCCTGGAGGTTAGGGTCCACTGCACCACCCCAACCTCCGACGACTCAGCCCAAAACACCATCATCAGTGTGCTCGGTGCTGTCTTCCCAATTCCCGTAAGTGATACTACACTGAACATACATTATTTCTACTTTATATAGGCTGTGTATTTTTATGCATTATTTGGTATGATTTGGCAGCTTCATAGCTTAAAGGTTACTGGAGAGGGTGTTTTTGCTGAGAGCCCTTGCGTGAGATTTCCACT
Source organism: Mobula birostris (assembly GCF_030028105.1). NCBI lineage: Eukaryota > Metazoa > Chordata > Chondrichthyes > Myliobatiformes > Myliobatidae > Mobula > Mobula birostris. Next base: position 5,821,065 of record NC_092390.1, on the reverse strand, counting down.
ACGGAGAACAGTGCGGCAATGATTGTGGAGAAGTATTTCTACTTTATATAGGCTGTATATTTATCCTATCATTCCTGCTTTTACTATATGTTATTGTTATTTTAGGTTTTATGTGTTATTTGGCATGATTTGGTAGGTTATTTTTGGGTCTGCGAACGCTCACAAATTTTTCCCATATAAATAAATGGTAATTGCTTCTTCGCTTTACGACATTCCGGCTTACGAACCGTTTCATAGGAACGCTCTACCTTCGGATGGCGGGGGAAACCTGTAACTTAAATAACCATGTGTTACAATAATAGTGTGAAGAAGAACATCTTTAAATGCACAACACGTCGAACTTTGAAGTGAATGAACTGCAGTAGCAGAAGACCACAACAGGCTCCACTCCTGCACCCAATTAAATAGCCATTGAGTGTGGTTGCTGATCAAGGCAACAAAACGTTTTGCCCCACCAGCATACATGAAAGGCCTGGCAGGTGATTGGGACTGGTGAGGCTGTGATGATACATGACTGTCACATCCCATGATATTTTGTCAAGTTGCAAAGGTCCGAAGGTATCACTAAAATAGTCACCTAATGAGCAAACTCATTTTAAAGTCATTCTCATTCTCTGAAATTTATAGCAAGGATTCCATCAATTTGGACATATTCTGGCAAGATGGCATCACATTTGGTCTACAGGGTCAACAAAAGGTGCTACTATCCGATTTCAACGTATCTCTCATTATCGCAAGATCCTGCTATACATTAAAACTTAAAGTACTGCAGGTTTTCAGCATCAGAGAGCTGCTCACTGCTGGTGATAATAAAGGAGCCGCATGAAGTGTTGCTGCCTGAGTCGACGGCGTCTTACAGTCTAATAGTGAGTGGCCATCTTGGTCACTTTTCTTGTGATTGCAAGACCCTTTTGGACATTGGTATTCCACAAGTTTGATTCACTGATTTATTGGCTAAAAGCAGGAATGAGTGGCAGGAGAGCTGCGTGGCCTCTATGGCAGCAAGGACTAGGCCTCAAGATACAGTGCTGCCTGTTTATAGCTGCCAGCAGAGAGATGTCAGAGCCAGTGCGCCCCTCCAAGGGTAGTGTGGAGCAGCATCCGGGCTGGAATCAGTGTCCACTCGGCAGAAGGTAAGCTCTATTGGAGTCGACTGAAGATTTCAATGGACTGAAGGGTCTGGACTATATACATAAATACTTTGTGTGGTTGTAGTTTACTGATACTCTGTGTGTGTTTGTTGTCTTCTATTTGCAGGGACTGGGCTCCAAGTCACTGTGTTACCTTGGAGAGGCATTGGAGCTGGTGCACTCCATCGGCACAATGTCCGGGCTGGAGTTGGTGCTAACCCTCTTCCCAGTGTTCACTCAGTAGGGAACAAGCTCCAGTGTGGTCAACTGTAGATTGATGGCATGAATTTTGGACTCTTTTATTGCGTGATTGTGATACCAGTTGTGCTTGCTATCTTGTGTGTGCTTTGTGCTGTGTGTGACTGTTGGTACTGTGTTTTGCACCTTGACTGTGGAGTACCACTGTGTTTTTTGGTTGTATTCATGAGTGCTCATATTTGGCTGACAAACAATTAAAATTGAATTGAATATCTCTTCACTCTGGTGATAACAAAAGATTTCTTGCTGCTATTCAAAAACAGTTTTTTTCCCTGTTTTTCACATCATTTCCAAAAACACAAACATTGGTTACTGACTCCCTTTGCTGGTTGGCAATTGTACTGTGTGTGAAGTGTTCAGTACTTTCTCTTGTACAACAGCCAAGCTTTTGTTTCCAAAGTTACCAAGCAACCACCTCCTCCCTTTCGAATGAAGAAGACTAACAGTGATCTTCCACAGAGGGTGAGTAAGGATGTAAGCACACTTATGCAAGCCAAAGTCTATGACCATCACCCAGCAACAACATTGCGAGCCATGTTAATTACCTTAATCATAAAATGAGAACAGTGTTATTCCAATCGTGGGAAAGTGGGAAATCTCTGCATAGTGGTGTTAAGCGTTCAGTAATGGATTCACTTGATCAGATGGAAAGATATAAGTTAGGTCCTGGCAACATACAATAATCTGAATTTCGAGATATATTAAGCATTAGAGCATGTCAGGAGAGGAAATAAGGAGACCATAGAACACTGAACAGTTTTGCGCTGCACAAGCTACTTTGCCCATAATGTTGTGCCAAATTTTAACCTACTCGAAAATCAATCTAACCCTTCCTGCAACATAATCCTACATTTTTCTTTAATCCATGTGCCTATCTATAATTCCCTTAAATCTTCCTAATGTTTCTGCCTCTACCACCATCCCTGTCAGTGGGTTTCATGCCCCACCACTCTCTGACATCCCCCCTCCACAAAAAGACCTGACGTCCCCCCCCACCATATTTTCCTCAAATCATCTTAAAATTATGCAACATGCCCTCTTGATTTCACCATTTCCATTCAGGGAAAAAGGTGCTGGCTGTCTACTCCATTTATGCCTATTACCATCTTGTACACCTCTATCTAGTCACCTCTCATCCTCTTTCATTCCAAAGAGAAAACCCTAGCTCACTTAACTTATCCTCATACATGCTCTCTAATCCAGGCAGCATCCTTGTAAATCTCCTCTGCACCCTCTCGAAAGCTTTCACATGCTTCCTATAATGAGGTGATCGAAACTGAACCCAATACTCTAAGTGAGGTGTAAGCAGAGTTTTACAGAGTTGGAACATTAACTCAAGGTTCTTGAACTCAGTCCCCCAATTAATAAAGCACAACACACTACATGTCTTCTTATCCAACTTAGCAACTTGCGCAGCAACTTTAAAGGTTGATGGACTGGGAGGGAAAATCTTTCAGGAGGGGGAGGATTTGCCTGGCGGTTCTATGCATTAATACACTCTTTCGTATATCTCTCACCCATCACCAATCATTTGTTTCAATGCTTGTGCTGCTGAGTACTGTATTAGTTTCAGCCCCTGTGCCAGATGTTACAGAGATTTATGTTCTATCAGACTCTAAGCTGGGATGACCTTCTTTTAAGCATCTGTGGAGGCCACAGCTGGAACTTCCCTGGCACAGCCCCAGGAATCTTTATGACTGCTGGCCCTATGTTCACCGTTCCCAAAGGAAACGAATACCATGGGTACAAATACAAGGGTTTCTGTGGATGCTGGAAATCTTCACCAACACATGCAAAATGATGGAGCAACTTAGCAAGTCAGGCAGCATCAATGGAGAGGAATAAACGAAGGGTACCAGTTTGTAGCGTTGATTGTTTCTTCCCCTCCATAACTGCTTGTGTATGTGTGTCTGCTGGAGCAAGCTTTACATGTTTACATGGTGATTCTGTCCCAGCCTGGAATGCATGCTTTCCAATGGACTAACCATTGTGACCTGTGCTGGTGGAGGGATCATGCATCATTTCTGATGAATAATTCCTGGCCTGAAAAGTTAACTCAGACTCTGTCTCTGCCAGTGCTGATTGACCTGCTGAGTATTCCTTGCTTTTTCTGATTTCATGTCCCATTTTCCAAATTTGCAGCATTTTATTTTATTTGATCTAATTCAAAGGTATGATGTGGAACAGGCCCTTCCCACCCAGCAACTCACTTCTTAAGACCAGCCTAATCACAGCACAACTTACAATGACCGTTTAACCTACTAACTGATATATCTTTGGGCTGAGGGTGGAAAACAGAGCCCCAGATGAAACCCACACAGTCACAATGAAAATGTACAATGTCCTTACAGATGGTGACAGTATTGGTCTTTGAACTCTGATGCCCCCAATTTATAATAGTGTCACCCTAATTGCTACACTACTGTGGCACACCAATTTTGCTCTTAGACCCAATCAAAGTCATTTTGCTATCTATAGCAGCTTTCTCTATACACACTGACTGCAACATTTGCTGTACTCTCATCACAAATCACTTCCATCATAGAAACACAGAAAATAGGTGCAGGAGTAGGCCATTCGGCCCTTTGAGCCTGCACCGCCATTTATTATGATCATGGCTGATCATCCAACTCAGAACACCGCCCCAGCCTTCCCTCCATACCCCCTGGCCCCCGTAGCCACAAGGGCCATATCTAACTCCCTCTTAAATATAGCCAATGAACTGGCCTCAACTGTTTCCTGTGGCAGAGAATTCCACAGATTCACCACTCTCTGTGTGAAGAAGTTTTTCCTAATCTCAGTCCTAAAAGGCTTCCGCTCTATCCTCAAACTGTGGCCCCTCGTTCTGGACTTCCCCAACATCGGGAACAATCTTCCTGCATCTAGCCTGTCCAATCCCTTTAGGATCTTATACGTTTCAATCAGATCCCCCCTCAATCTTCTAAATTCCAACGAGTACAAGCCCAGTTCATCCAGTCTTTCTTCATATGAAAGTCCTGCCATCCCAGGAATCAATCTGGTGAACCTTCTTTGTACTCCCTCTATGGCAAGGATGTCTTTCCTCAGATTAGGGGACCAAAACTGCACACAATACTCCAGGTGTAGTCTCACCAAGGCCTTGTACAACTGCAGTATTACCTCCCTGCTCCTGTACTCGAATCCTCTCGCTATAAATGCCAGCATACCATTCGCCTTTTTCACCGCCTGCTGTACCTGCATGCCCACTTTCAATGAGTGGTGTATAATGACACCCAGGTCTCGTTGCACCTCCCCTTTTCCTAATCGGCAACCATTCAGATAATAATCTGTTTTCCTATTTTTGCCAGCAAAGTGGACAACTTCACATTTATCCACATTAAATTGCATCTGCCATGAATTTGCCCACTCACCCAACCTATCCAAGTCACCCTGCATCCTCTTAGCATCCTCCCCACAGCTAACACTGCCACCCAGCTTCGTGTCATCCGCAAACTTGGAAATGCTGCATTTAATTCCCTCATCCAAGTCATTAATATATATTGTAAACAACTGGGGTCCCAGCACTGAGCTTTCGGTACCCCACTAGTCACCGCCTGCCATTCTGAAAAGGTCCCGTTTATTCCCACTCTTTGCTTCCTGTCTGCTAACCAATTCTCCACCCACACCAATACCTTACCCCCAATACCGTGTGCTTTAAGTTTGCACACTAATCTCCTGTGTGGGACCTTGTCAAAAGCCTTTTGAAAATCCAAATATACCACATCCACTGGTTCTCCCCTATCCACTCTACTGGTTACATCTTCAAAAAATTCTATGAGATTCGTCAGACATGATTTTCCTTTCACAAATCCATGCTGACTTTGTCCGATCATTTCACCGCTTTTGAAATGTGCTGTTATCACATCCTTGATAACTGACTCCAGCAGTTTCCCCACCACCGATGTTAGGCTAACCGGTCTATAATTCCCCGGTTTCTCTCTCCCTCCTTACTTAAAAAGTGGAGTTACATTAGCCACCCTCCAATCCTCAGGAGCTAGTCCAGAATCTAACGAGTTTTGAAAAATTATCACTAATGCATCCACTATTTCTTGGGCTACTTCCTTAAGCACTCTAGGATGCAGACCATCTGGCCCTGGGGATTTATCTGCCTTCAATCCCTTCAACTTACCTAACACCACTTCCCTACTAACATGTATTTCGCTCAGTTCCTCCATCTCACTGGACCCTCTGTCCCCTACTATTTCTGGAAGATTATTTATGTCCTCCTTAGTGAAGACAGAACCAAAGTAATTATTCAATTGGTCTGCCATGTCCTTGCTCCCCATAATCAATGCACCAGTTTCTGTCTGCAGGGGACCTACATTTGTCTTTACCAGTCTTTTCCTTTTTACATATCTATAGAAGTTTTACAGTCCGTTTTTATGTTCCCTGCCAGTTTTCTCTCATAATCTTTTTTCCCCTTCCTAATTAAGCCCTTTGTCCTCCTCTGCTGAACTCTGAATTTCTCCCAGTCCTCAGGTGAGCCACTTTCTCTGGCTAATTTGTATGCTTCTTCTTTGGAATTGATACTATCCCTAATTTCTCTTGTCATCCACGGGTGCACTACCTTCCTTGATTTATTCTTTTGCCAAACTGGGATGAACAATTGTTGTAGTTCATCCATGCAACCTTTAAATGCTTGCCATTGCATATCCACCGTCAGTCCTTTAAGTGTCATTTGCCAGTCTATCTTAGCTAATTCATGTCTCATACCTTCAAAGTTACCGCTCTTTAAGTTCAGAACCTTTGTTTCTGAATTAACTATGTCACTCTCCATCTTAATGAAGAATTCCACCATATTATGGTCACTCTTACCCAAGGAGCCTCTCACGACAAGATTGCTAATTAACCCTTCCTCATTGCTCAAAACCCAGTCTAGAATAGCCTGCTCTCTAGTTGGTTCCTCGACATGTTGGTTCAAAAAACCATCCCGCATACATTCCAAGAAATCCTCTTCCTCAGCACCTTTACCAATTTGGTTCACCCAATCTACATGTAGATTGAAGTCACCCATTATAACTGCTGTTCCTTTATTGCACACATTTCTAATTTCCTGTTTAATACCATCTCCGACCTCACTACTACTGTTAGGTGGCCTGTATACAACCCCCACCAGCGTCTTCTGCCCCTTAGTGTTACGCAGCTCTACCCATATCGATTCCACATCTTCCCGGCTTATGTCCTTCCTTTCTATTGCATTAATCTCTTCTTTAACCAGCAACGCCACCCCACCTCCCCTTCCTTCATGTCTATCCCTCCTGAATATTGAATATCCCTGAACGTTGAGCTCCCATCCCTGGTCACCCTGGAGCCATGTCTCTGTGATCCCAACTATATCATAATCATTAATAACAATCTGCACTTTCAATTCATCCACCTTATTACGAATGCTCCTTGCATTGACACACAAAGCCTTCAGGCGCTCTTTTACAACTCTCTTAGCCTTTATACAATTATACTGAAAAGTGGCCCTTTTTAATGCTTGCCCTGGATTTGTCGGCCTGCCACTTTTACTTTTCTCCTTAGTACTTTTTGCTTCTATCCTCACTTTACACCCCTCTGTAAAATGTTTGGATGAAGTGTACACTAGCTTAGTGGTTAGTGTAGCACTTTATAGCTCCAGCTATAAGATCGGGATTCAATTCACGCCGCTATCTATAAGGAATTTGTACATTCTCACTGTGATCATGTGGATTTCCTCCAAGTGCTCCAGTTTCCTCCCACATTTATAAGATAGATGGTACAGTTAGTAAGTTGTGGGCATACTTTGTTGGCTCTGAAAGTGTAACGAAAAATGTGGGCTGCTCCAGTAGTTCCTCGGACTGTGTTGGTCATTGACACAAATGGTGGATTTCACTGTAAGTTTCGATGTTTCAATGTACATGTCACAAATAAAGTTAAATCTTTATCAGTTTTTAAAGATTACACTTTTGGGAACCAAAATTGTGGCCGCTTAAATAAAATCAGTAGATGCAGCATCTGTGGAAAAAGATTCAGAAACTGCTCAATCAGAAACATTAATGGTGTTTATCTTTCCATAGTGGCTAATCTACTGAGTGTTTCTCTTATTGTACTTTTATATTATGATGTTGAGATCAATGCCAAACCAGGAATTATTTTCTGTGAAAAACTGTAAAAATTGTTGAAATTTGCAGAGAAGTTTTGTAACTATTTCAGTTCTCAGAAGCAGTCTATCACCTCCCACATACTATTTTACAAAATGATTTTCACCACAAGAAAATTCATGGTGAGTAAAAGAGATGTTTTAATTCCAAAGCCCAGCAGAAGTTATGTATAAACAGAGCCACGGGAGACTGCAGATGCTAGAACCCATAGTAAAAAGGAAAATACTGGAGGAACAGCAAGCTGATAATTGAGAAAAATCTTTCAGATTTCCATTCTTGCCATCTGACTTCTTGATCATTGCCAGTGTATTGCCTCTTTTACTTAATAATGATCTTTTGTAATGTGGTCAGTAGAATCCATATGGATTCATATAGTCATATAAAAACTTGTGTAAGACACATGCAAATCTATGTCCAAAACTTCTTGTGTTAGCATCCATTACTGTGTGGCACCTGAGTGGTCCTATAATTTTGAAAGAGCTGTGTAACTCCCAGTTAGTGCTACTGAGGCTGGCACTGTGGCTGAGAACAGTGATGGTGCAGATATTTGGATATTGGGCCAGTAAGTTAGATATCTTTGGATATTAAGCCACTAAGCTTTGGATATTGGGCCAATGATCAGAATATCTTTGGATATTGAATCAATGATCTGAATACCTTTGGATTATGGATCAATGATCTGAATATCTTTGGATATTGGATCAGTGCTCTGAATATTTTTGGATATTGGATCAATGATCTGAATATTTTTGTCACGTGATTGGCAACAATGAATATAGAATTGAGTCAGGTTTTATAAAAACAATCAAACATTTATTAAACTCTGCTCAATATATATTAAAAAAAACAAACAAAAATCTTAACCGGAAGTAAACTGCTATGTGGCCATTTAACAAACTATCACTCAGTACTAGTTCTTATAGCGATAAATGTGAAAACAGTTCTTAAAGTGGTAAATTCAAAAACAGTTCTTAGAATGGTAAATTTGAAAGTTCAAGAGATTTATGCAGTCAATTAGGAGAGACTTTCCTGAAATAAAGAATTCCTCAAAGACACAACGTCACTGTTGATCCCAGCCAGATCCTGTCTTGTCCGTAGGATTCACGACGAAAGAAATAAAGAGGTTTAAAGGCACTGACCTTTCCCTCTGGATACTAGATACTGCACAACCTTTCTGCAGTATCTTTTAGCAGAGACTATCTCATGCAAATCACTCTTTCTCGCACAAATTCAATAATGGTCGATCTTTTCAACCATCGAACGACTCCTTTAGGTTCCCGTCTTCACTCTCCAATATTACTAAAAAGATACATCAACAAACCTGGCAGTGATTGGTTAAACTACCAGTCCAACACTTTTATACCTTACAATAGAACATAAAGCTGTGTTTTAAAACTATACTGTATCATGAGATTAATAAACAGCGTAGCGGAGTATCTGACTAACGTTCTAACTGGCAAACTAACTGCGTCACTAGGGGTCTACACTTATATACCTGCTGAGAACAGGTCAACATGACATGACCTCACATCGGTGGGAAAATTACATCATGTGATCTCCGCAAGACTATTATATCATCCTCATAAGACAGTCACAAGATATCCATGAGGTATGTAACACTTTGGATATTGGATCAATGATCCTGAATATCCTTGGATATTGGGCCAGTGATCTGAATATCTTTGGATATTGGATCAGTGCTCTGAATATCTTTGGATATTGGGCCAATGATCTAAGCGGAAAAAAATAGAAAATAAGAAATAAATATCAAGAAAATGACATGAAGAGTCCTTGAAAGTGAGCCCATAGGTTTCAGTGGGAACATTTCAGTGATGGGGTGAGTGAAGTTGAGTGAAGTTATCCCCTTTGGTTTACGAGCCTGATGGCTGAGGGGTAATAACTATTCCTGACCGCTGTGGTGTGGTTCCTGAGGCTCCTGTACCTTCTTCCTGATGGCAGCAGCATGAAGAGAATATGGCCTGGGTGGTTGGGGTCTGTGATTATGTATGCTGCTTTCTTACGACAACACTCCATGTGGATGTGCTCAGTGGTGGGGAGGGTTTTTCCAATGTTGGTCTGGGCTGTACCTTTAGTAGGATTTTCTGTTCAAGGGCATTGGTGTGTCCATACTGTGATGAAACCAGTCAATATACTCTCTACCACACATCTATAAAAGTTTGTCTTTTTTAGATGTCATGCCAAAACTTTGCAAACTTCTAAGGAAGTAGAGTCTCTATGTACTTTCTTCCTAATGGCATTTACATGATGGACCCAGATCAGATCCTCTGAAATGATAACAATAAGCAATTTAAAGTTGTCGACCCTCTCCACCTCTGATACCTGGATGAGTCTCAAGAGCTCAAGGGCCTCTGGTTTCCTCCTCGTGAAGTCAATAATCAGCTCCTTCATCTTGCTGACATTGAGTAAGAGGTTATAGATGCGGTACCACCACTCACTAGATTTTCAATCTCCCTCCTATATGCTGTTTCTCATCACCTTTGAACCGGTCAACAGTGATGTCATCAGTAAACTTAAATATGACATTGGCATTGTGCTTAGCCTCACAGTCATAAGTAAAAGCAAGTAGAGCAGGGGGGCTAAGCACACAGCCTTGTGGCGCTCCTGTGCTGATGGAGACTGTGGAGGAGACGTTGTTGCCAATACAAACTAATGGGCTCTGCAAGTGAGGAAATCATGGATCCAATTGCACAACGAGGTAGTGAGGCCAAAATCTTAAAGGCAATTGATTAGTTTTGAGGGGATGATAGTGCTAAGATGTCGTTGATAAAGAGTTCAAAGTTCAAAGCAAATTTTATTATGTCACCATATACAACCCTGAGATTCCTTTCCCGCGGATATCCACAGAAAATCTATAAATCAGAAAATTAACTATAACAGGATCAATGAAAGATCAACCAGACTACTGGAGACAACAAACTGTGTAAATGCAAATGTAAATAAATAAAAATAATTAACAAGAACATAAAATAATGAGGCAAAAAATCTTAAAGTGAGATAATAGATTTTGGAAACATTTCAATGGATGGGCAACTGAGTGTAGTTATCCCCTGTTGTTCAAGAGCCTGATGGTTGAGAGGTAGTAACTGTTCTTGAATCTGGTGGTGCAAGTCCTGAAACTCATGCACTGTCTACCTGATGGCAACAGTGAGACAACAGTATGACCTGGGTGGTTATGATCTCTGATGATGGATACTACTTTCCTATGACAGTGTTTCATAAAGATGTGCTGGGTAGGGAGAGCTTTACTCGTGATGTACTGAGTGAAATCCACTACCTGTTGTAGGATTTTCCATTCAAAGGCATTGGTGTTTAAAGAAAGGGGTTTCCTTTCCTCCACCATCAACGCTGCCCTCAACCACATCTCTTCCATTTCACGCACATCTGCTCTTGCCCCACCCTTCCACCACTCTACCAGGGATAGGGTTCTTCTTGTCCTCATTCCCCACCACCCTACTAGCCTTCGCGTCCAGCACGTAATTCTCTGAAACTTCCGCCACCTCCAATGGGATTCCACCACCAAGCACACCTCTACCTCCCCATCCCTTCTGCTTTCTGCTCCCTATAGGACTCACTTGTCCATTCTTCCCTCCCCACAGATTTCCCTCCTGGCACTTATCCTTGCAAGCAGAACAAGTGTAACACCTGCCCCTACACCTCCTCCCTCACCACCATTCAGGGTCCTAAACAGTCCTTCCAGGTGAGGCTTCACACTTCACACTTCACCTGTGAGGCTGTTGTGGTCATATACTGTGTCCAGTGCTCCCAGCGTGGCTTCCTGTACATCAGTGAGATCCAACGTAGATTGGGAGACTGCTTTGCTGAGCACCTACTCTCTGTCCACCTGAAAAAGCAGGAACTCCCAGTGGGCACCCATTTTAATTGCACTTGCCATTCCCATTCCAATATGTCTATCCATGGCCTCCTTTACTGTCGTGATGAATTCATACTTAGGTTGGAGGAACAGAACCTTATATTCCATTTGGATAGTTTCCAACCTGATGGCATGAACATCAATGTCTTTAACTTCCGGTAATGCCCCCCACTCCCCTCTCCTTCACTATTTCCCATCACCTTTTCCCTCTCTCACCTTATCTCCTTGCCTGCCCATCGTCTCCCTCTGCTGCTCCTCCCCTTTCTATTTCATCCACGAATTTCTGTCTCTTTTACCAATTTACTTCCCAGCTCTTTACTTTAACCCCCCCTTCAGATTTCACCTATCACCTGGTGTTTCTCTCTCCCCTCTCCCCACTATTTAAATCTACTCCTCAGCTTTTCATCTCCAGTCCTGCTGAAGGGTTTCGGCCAAGATGTTTGCTGTACTCTTTTCCTAGATGATACCTGGCCTGCTGAGTTCCTCCAGCATTTTGTGTGTGTTGCTTGGTTGTTGTTGTGACACCATTCTGCCAAATTTTCAGTCTCCCTCTTGCGGGCTGGTTCATCACCACCTTTGATTCGGCCCACAACAGTGGTGTCATCAGCAAAATTGAGCATGAGATTGAAGCTGTACTTAGCCACACAGTCATAAGTGTAAAGCAAGCAGATCAGAGGGCTAAGCACATAGCCCTTTGATGCACCTGTGCTGATGAAGATCATGAAAGAGATGTTTTTGCCAATCCAAACTGACTGGGATCTTTGAGTGAGCAAGTCCAGGATGCAATTGTAAAAGGAAATATTAAGGCCAAGATCTTGGAGGTTATTGGCTAGATTTGAGGGGATGATGGTATTGAATGCTGAGCAGTAGTTAATGAAAGGCATCTTGATTTATGCATCTTTGCTGTCCAGATGTTCCAGCATTGAGGGAAGAACCAGTGAAATGGCATCTGCTGTGGACCTGTTGTGACAGGAGGCAAATTGGAGTGCATCCAAGTCACTTCTCAGGCAGGCTCTGGTTTTAACAGTAATGGTGCAAGAAAGAAATAAGATCCAGTGAGCGGCACTTCTGTAGGTGAAAACACTATGTAAATGAGAGGGGTCAGAGGAGAGTGGCCGGACTGGTTCAAGCTGACAAAAAAGTAACAGTCAAATACCCACACATTACAACAGTGGTGTGCAGAAGAGCATCTCTGAGCCCACAACATGTTGAACCTTGAAGTGGATAGGGTGTAGCAGCAGAAGACTACACCAGGCTTCACTCCTGTGCCTAATAAAGTGTCCACTGAGTGTATATGAGTTCATCTTATGGACTTTGAATGGGATTTAACTCATATTATAATGAGTTGGCTATATTTAAGAGGGAGTTAGATATGGCCCTTCTGACTAAAGGGATCAGGGGGTATGGAGAGAAGGCAGGTACAGGGTTGTGGGTTGGATGATCAGCCATGATCATACTGAATGGTGGTGCAGGCTTGAAGGGCTGAATGGCCTACTCCTGCACCTATTTTCTATGTTTCTATGTTTCTATGAGCCTTGATCTTTTTCTGTCAGTCGTGCTATATTGTAAATGTTGCAATATAATGAATGGCTTGTTGAAAGATGATTTACAGAAATATAACCTTTTCTGATTTTATTCATCCATCTTCAGATATGGACATTCAAAATGTTTTATCATGATAACATTTAATACTTCTGGGACTATTCCAATCCTTCGAACCTCCACTAGCATCGAATTACTGTATTCGAAGTATTAGTAATTGCTTGCAGCCTATTTAAACCCAGCTCTCATCTTTGATTCACAAACTCGAGATTCGGCAGATGCTGAACATCCAGAGCAACAGAATGCTGGAGGAACTCAGCAGGTCAGGCAACATCTATGAAGGGGAATAAATAGTCGATGTTTTGGGCTGAGACCCTTCATCAAAGTCATACTTGCCTCAACCTTACCTTCCTGCCAGTTCCTGTGACTGTGACTACCCAGTGTTCCAAATATTCATGCATCTTAGTTCAGGAAAATTATAGAACTGAAAGCGACCATTCAGCCCATTGAACCTGTACTAGATCTGTAGAAAGGGAATCCAACCAGTTCTACTCCCCACTCTCTCCCTCTGCTGCCTTCATTTCAGATTGTTACTCCCTCTCACTGCAATTGAATCTGCCACCTGCCCTATCCCTGGCAGTGCATTCCAGTCTCTGACCACTCAAAATTCAAAAACAATCCTTGTGATACTTCTGGGTTATTTGTCAATCACCTTAATTCTGAGTCACCTGATCTATGACCTCTGTGCCAACAGATGCTCGTTCTCTCAGAATCAGATCAATTATCGCTGACATATGTTGCAAAATTCTTGGTCTGTGGCAGCACTACAGTGCAATACATAAAAATTACTGTACATTACAAAAACAAATGTAAAAAATTAATAAGTAGTGCAAAAAGTGAACAAAAATTAGATAGCGTTCATGGCTTCACAAAGCATTCAGAAATCTGATGGCAAAAGACAAGAAGCTGGTCCTAAGACATTGAGTGTATGCTTTAGTGCTCCTGTACCTCCTTCCTAATAGTAGTAAAGGGAAGAGGGCACATCCTGGAAACTGAGGGTCCTTAATGATCAATGACACCTTCTTGAGACTTCACATATTGAAGATCCCCTTGATAATGGGGAGGCTTGTGCCCACGATGGAGCTGGCTGAGTTTACAACCCTCTGCTGTTTTTTCGATCCTGTGCGGTGATGCCTCCATACCAGATTGTGATGCAGCCAGTCAGAATGCTCTTCATGTCAGGCCTACACATGCAGGCACCCTCCAGACTCCACCTAGCTAACAGGAGTCACCTGCCACTCGTTTCTAATTCATCATCTGCAGCCTATTTAAACCCAGCTCTCATCCACACTCCTTGTTCACTCATTCAACCAGTTGCTCCTAGCCCTGCAGTTACCTTGTTACTTGTGAGGTTACTATATGTTCTCTCTTGTTTTGTGGCTCCTCATACAGACATCCCACCCTGCAAAAACTCATTTCAGGGAGGTAGCATCATCAATTTGCAGGAGACTCCCGGAACGTCCAGGAGAGGTGGGATGTCTGCAATAGAGTAGCTCCTTAGCAGCTAGCCAGCTAGTTTAAATAACGTTCGCTAGGCTAATGAACGAATGACACCTGTTAAACTCACCTCAACATGTCTTTTACAGTCTTAACCCACCATGGGCAATAGAAAAATCACTGTTGAAAATAGTGCAGTGAGCAATACTGTCATTATTTTTGACACCTACTAGGCAGGGGTACACCTTAGTGTAGTCTGGGGTGACATACATTTTATATATTTTTTTGGAACACTCTGCCACTCTGACATTTTTTGGAACTCTCTCGCTCTTGCTCTTGCTCTCGCTCTCTCACGCACGTGTGTTCTCTCGCTCTCTCTCTCTCTCTCTCTCTCAAGTGCACGTTCTGTCTCTCGTGGTCATTCTCACTCCCGCTTGCTCTCTAGCGCTTGCTTTCTTGCTCTTGCTCTCGCGCGCTCTCTCGTGGTCACTCTCACTTGCGCTTGCTTTCTTGCTCTCGCTCTCTCTCTCTCTCTCTCTCTCTCTCTCGTGGTCACTCTCACTCGCGCTCGTTCTCTCGCGCGCTCTCTCACACTTGCTCTCAAAAAAATTAATTTCCGGGACATTGTATATAACTTGCGGGCATCGGGGAGCCACTACAGGTGTCCTTCGCTTTTCGAACATTTGCTTTACGAAACTTCACTGTTACGAAAGACCTACATTAGTTCCCTGTTTTCGCTAACAGAAGGTATTTTCACTGTTATGTAAAATGGCAGCGCGCGAAAAAAGCAGCCTGTGCTCTGAGCAGCCACTCTCCCCCGGATTCGGAACTGCATTCTCGCCGGCATTGCTTAAACAAGTGCCTATGAGCAGCCGTTAGCAAGATGAGTTCTAAGGTATCGGAAAAGCCTAAAAGAGCTTGTAAGGGTGTTACACTTAGCGTAAAACTAGACACAATTAAGCATTTCGATCGCGGTGAACGAAGTAAGGACAAAGTGAGTTTGGCTTGTGGAAGCTGACGAAGATGATGTTGAAGAGGTTTTGGCATCCCATGACCAAGAACTGATAGATGAAGAGCTGATGTAATTGGAAGAGGAAAGGATAACAATTGAAACTGAATGAGTAATGATAAAGGATGACTTTAATTTTGAAAGGGTACGTCGGTTTAGAGCATATTTGCAAGATGGTTTGAGTCCTTACAAAGAACTGTATGATCTAAAAATGCACGAGGCTAAGCAGTCAAGCAAGCCTTCAGCAGACGATGAACCTCAACCTCTGATCGGCACCGACAATTACATGCCGGGCGGCACCTAATTAATTAGCATGTTTATTTCGGCTTTTTTCTTAAAGATGTGCTGTGTGCCTCCCGGCTACCGCTGCATTCTCCGCGAATCGGTATCGGTTTGCTGCCCGGAGGGTGGGGGCCACTGCACCACCTGAACCTCCGGCGACTCAGTCTAACACACCATCATCAATGTGCTTGATGTCTTCCCGATTCCCGTAAGTGATACTACACTATACATACGTTATTTCTACTTCATATAGGCTGTGTATTTTTACGTGTCATTTGGTATGATTTGGCAGCCTCATAACTTAAAGGTTACTGGAAAGCGCTTGTGCGTGTTTCTGCAGAGAGCGCTTGCGCGAGGTTTTTGCTATGGAGAACAGTTCGGGCAATGATTGTGGAAAAGTGTTTCTACTTTATATAGGCTGTGTATTTATCATAGCATTCCTGCTTTTACTATATGTTACTGTTATTTTAGGTTTTATGTGTTATTTGGCATGATTCGGTAGGTTATTTTTGGGTCTGCAAACACTCAGAAAATTTTCCCATATAAATAAATGGTAATTGCTTCTTCGCTTTACGACATTCTGGCTTACAAACTGTTTCATAGGAATGCTCTACCTTCGGATGGCGGGGGAAACCTGTATTAATATGCGGGAGACTCCCGGAACTTCCAGGAGAGGTGGGATGTATTCTCATATCTTGTTATTTTGCAGTTTATTATTAAAGTTATCGCTCATGGCTAATTCGCTTTGCTTTTGGGTCAAGCATCCATGGTACATCTGTAGAAATTTATTTATTTATCTTTATTTAGCAATTCAGTGCTGACTAGGCTCTTTGTACCTCAATGCCCCAGCAACCCCAATTTAACCCTAGCCAAATCATGGGACAATTTACAATGACCAATTCACCTACCAAGTAAATCTTTGGACTAGGGGAGTACCCAATATGTCATGGTTGTGATCAAGGTCACCAGAGAGACAATGAAGCTGGTGGATACAGAAATCTGCCCAACAAGCAGGCATCATATTGGAGACACTCTTGGAAGAAGAGGCCTCTTGAACCAACATTATGTCACATTTTGTATGTTAAAATAATAAAGATAACAACAGGACAATTTATATAGTTACAATGCATTCATAATTGCTCCTTCAAGTTGCACGTAATTTCAGGCATCTAGCTCTTCACACCAAAACACCCAAACTGAGACATCTCAGTTGAATGGGTGTTTCCTGGATTGTAATTGACCCCAATCTGCAGCTTTGGGAGGCCATTGTTCTGGGCTGCAATTTAAATTCCATCTCCAATCCTCATTCAAATCCTAAGACTGGTTGCTATTGAAATTAATATTTGCTACAACCCATACCTCCAGAATACATCCTATCAGGTGAAAACACTCATTGTATGAGGAAGACATGCAAACTCCTTACAGAGGACTCTGGAATTGAACTCTGAACTCTGATGCCCTGAGCCGTAATAGCGTCACACTAACCACCACGCTACTGTGGTGCCCGTTTGCTAGAGTCCTTGGTGAGATACCAAATCTCAAGCTCCTAATGACATACTTTCTTTGTAATTGCATCAAAATGCTGGGCTCAGGATATATTGACAGACAGGAACTTAAAGCTGCTCACCCTTTCCACTCCTGACCTCTTGATAAGGACTGGTATATGTTCTTCCAACTTCCCCTTCCTGAAGTCCGCAATCAGTTCCTTGGTCTTACTGACATGGAGTGCAATGTTGTTGTTGTGACACCACTCAAGCCATTGATCTATCTCACTGCTGTACACCTCCTCATTACAATCTGAAATTCTGCCAGCAAAAGTTGTCTTCAGCAAATTTATGATGACCTCTGGATGAACCACGTTGTCCCAAATGCAGTGTCCCAATCCTTCATGATTTTAAATATTTCTTGCAGATTCCCTATCGACCTCCACAAGAGGAACAAGTTCACTTTTCCCAGTCACCTCTTCCGGTCTCTAACATGTTCCCAATTTTAGAGTCATAGTGCCAGACAGCAATACAGCTCAGATACAGGCCCTTTGGCTCAATGCGTCCATTCGAATCATGCTGCCCAGCAGCTCATATCCCCCTAAACCCTACCTCTGCCTATAGCTATCCAAGTGTTTGTTAAGTATTACTATTGTACCTGCCTCAACCACTTCCTCCAGCAGCTCATTCCACATACTCAATACCTTTTGTGTGGAAAAGTTGTCTCTCAGGTCCATTTTAAATCTCTTCCTCACCCAAAGCCTATGCCTCCTAGTCTTGGACTCTCCTAACCTGGGGAAAATCCATCTTGTCTATGCATCTCATAATTTTAAATGTTTCTATAAACATCCCCTCATATTCCTGCATTCCAGGCCCTAGCCCAGTCAATCTCACCCTATAACTCAGGCCCTCTAGTCCTGGCACATTCTCATAGTTTTGTTTGCACTCTCTTAAATTTAACTACATTTCTCCTATAACAGGGTGACCAAAGCTGTATGTAGTGCTCCAAGTGCCACCTCACCAATGACTTATAAACCTGCAACATAATAACCCAATTCCTATACCCAGTGCACTGACTGATGAAGGCCAGTAAGCTAAATGCTTTTTTCACCACTCTACCAGTCATACTGCTTACAATGGCTATGCACTTCCACTTCTAGATTCCACTGTTCTATTAAATTTCCTAGCGCCCTATCATTCATAGTATAAGGCCTATGCTGTTTTGATTTTCCAAAATGCATCACCTTACACTTATGTATATTGAAATCCATTTGGCACACCTCAGCTCACTTCCTTAATGAATCAAGATCCCCCTTGTTATATTTTATAACTCCAAAATGGTAGCATCATCACGGTATCATGTGATAGCATCATATATGCAATTCACATTTGTACATATAACTAGCTATGAATTATTTAAACAAATAAAGAGTGCTTACTCAAACAATACACTTGTAATATTACTCAAATGTTACAGAAATACTAAATTCACAACACCCCTGTAATCTACGATAACTTTCTTCACTATCAACACCACTTGCTAATTTCATGTCATTTACTATTTTCTGACCTATCATTAATTTGCAAAAATCCCTCAGCACTGCTTCAATAAATTTTAATGGCTTTCCTAGTATACCTTAGCTAACATCTGACATAGGACACTCACACAAAACAAAGAGATTCTGAAGATACTGGAAATCCAAAGCAATGTATACAGAACGCTGGAGGAACTGACAGCTGGAGGAGTGGAATAAACAGTCGATGTTTTTGGCTGAAACCCTTCATCAGAGTTGGCATCATAATACTATCTGATCGACTTTGCTGTACAAATTACTGTCTATGCACATCCTGCAATGGATATTAGATTTCAAATGTACCACAAAAATGTAATAAGCTCTACATAAATCCAAAGTTCTTTTTTGCTGAATTGAATATGAAAGAAAATTGAAAGCTGATTTGGATATATAAAGCAGCGACATCTAATAAACATATACCATGGGACTGTACATTCCTGGCATAGTTAATTACAAATTAATCACATATTGCTCTTGGGATACTTGGGGAGTGAAGCACAGTCATATTCTGTTTTAATTCAGTGATGAAATCTTTATCGTAGGTCTTCACATACGTTAATGTTGACTCAGAACTGCATATTTGGTATATAGTTCTTGAAGCTTATTAGTTCTGTGATTGTTCAATACATCTGCTCTTTGAAATGAATAACGTGTTCTGAATCTCTTACATTCAATTAGCTTTTGGCCTTTGTTTGTAATCTGCTCCATCCCCCTGAACTACCTGCACTCCTCCTAATCTGCTAGGATAGCCAGTTCCAAACTTAACCGCAACATGTTTGATAGCTGTACTTTTAGCTACCATGTCTCAAGCATGAAAGTTTAGCCTAAAGCTTTGGATCCCTCATTCCTTTTCAAAGACAAAACCATCTCTTTGAGACAGCCCTATGAATCATCTTGGAACACTGGTAATGTTGTATAAACAAATTATTATTAAATAGAATGTTTGCTTTACTAGCATTGTCTGCATGAACCCAAGAAGCTGCAGAACACCAGAATTTCTACTTTTTAGATCAAAGAGATTTGACGTGTCTCTGAATAAAATTCTGCAAGTGTACTGTTGGGGTTATATTATGGTCTGGTTCGGCAATTTGAATGTACAACACAGGTATGCAAGAGGTTGCAAAGTGAAATGGGCTTAGCCTAATACGTTACTGGCTCATCTCTTCCCACCACTGAGTTGGATGAAGCATGCCCTAGGAAGGCAAAACCCATCATCAAAGATCCCCACCGTCCAGGCCATGCCACCTTCTTGCAGCTACCATCAGGCAGGAGATACAAAGGCCTGCTGTCTCACTCCACCAGTTTCAAGAATAGTTAATTCCTTCACCCATTTGGTTCTTAAACCAACCGGCACAACCCTGATCACGACAGTTTAACAAAACTGACCACTCTGCACTAAAATAGACTTTCTTTGCTCTTATGCACTTTCTTGTAAATTTTCTGTAAAATTTATGATTTTTTTCCTTTGATTGCTAATTATATCAAGGTATACAGCTTCATATAATTAGGTTCTTCCTCTCTGCCATCAGATTTCTGAATGGACATTGAACCCATGAACACTACCTCACTACTTTTTTCCTTTTTGCACTGCTTATATAATTTAACTCTTATATACACTTACTGTAATTTACAGTTTTTATTCTTTTGTATTGCAATGTACTGCTGCCACAAAACAACAAATTTCACGACATATGCCAATGATATTGAACCTGATTCCGCAGACTTAATAGTCTAAATTCTGCTCCTCTGTCTTTTGATCTGTGATGCTGCTGCAAGTAATGTTCTCATTAGATCTGTATGTACTATTGGGGCATATTCTGGAGTTACAGTATATAGTAAATATTAGTTTCAACAGCAACCAGTCTTCAGATTTGAATGTGGATTGCAGATTAAAATTAAAATGCAGTTTAGAAGAATGATCTTCCTGGAGCTGCAATCTGGGTTTCATTGCAAACCAGGAAACACCCATTTCTAGTGAGATGTCTGCATATGCTACACTGCAGCTAGAGAGACAGAGATTGCAGGGGAATTAACATTCATTTTGGGGGTCTAGAATGTTGGTGTGAAGATGGTGTTTTAAAATTATATATAATTCAAAGGAAGCATTTTGAATATATTGTCCTGTTGTTACCTTTGATCTTTGACATATAAAAATGCCATGTAATATTGGATCAGACAGGCCTCTTCTTCAAAGTGTGTCTCTAGTATGTTGCCTGTTTGTTTGGCTGAATAAAGACTTCTGTATCACCAGTTTCAGTAACTTCATTTAGAGTAACAACACAAACATGTACTTGTCCACATGACAATAATTCAAGTTAAATTTTTAATTGTCATTCAACCATACATGAATACCCATGAATACAACAAAACAAAACAGCGTTCATCCGGAACCAAAATACAAAACACAGTACTAACAGTCACATACAGCACAAGGCACATTCAGCACATATAAGGTAGCAGTAAAGCATATAATCATACTAAAGGATATATTATAGCCCATCCTGTGATCGTAAAAAAATTTTTTCAAAAAGTCAAAATCTCCATTGGTTGGGCCCTGAGAGGTCATTGCATCTGATCATGCTGCCGCCCTACCAGAAATCGACGCTGACTTTGCTGAACACCACCTTCGTTGCTTCTTTGAAGTTGACAGACCGGTGCAGTTTGGATTGCCTGCCTCTCAGCTCCGGCAGTCCGGGTTCAAGCCTCTCCTCCAGTCCTGTCTGTGCGGAGTTTGCAGGCTCTCTCAATGGCCATGTGGGTTTCCTCTGGGTGCTCCAGTTGCCACAACACTCCAAAGACATGCACATGTACTGCAGTACAATGAATTACACAGCGGTTCTTTGTGTTGTGTACCATCCATACAGATCTCTTCATTACATCAGTGCATTGAGACAGTAGAAGGGAAAAGTAATGCATAATGAAGCGTCGCAATTATAGAGAAAGTGCAGTGCAGGCAAGACCGTGGCAAAGTTTGATTGTGAGGTCAAGAGACTATCTTAGGGGAGGATGTTGAAGATTTAGAAAAGGTGCAGAGGAGATTTACCACAATGCTGCCTAGATTAGACAGCTTGTCTTATGAGGATAGGCTGAGTGAGGTGGAGCTTTTCTCTTTGGAATGAAGAAGGAGAAGAGGTGACTTTATAGAGTTTTATAAGAAACATTCGATAGAGTGGATGCCCAATTGGATAGCCGGGGTGAATATGGCTAATAGCATGGGGCACAATTTTAAGATGATTGAAAGAAAGTATAGGGGGTGTCAGAGGTGAGGTCTTTACACAGGGAGTGGTGAGTGCATGGAACACTCTGCCAGGGCTGTGGCAGAGGCTGACTCATCAGGGGTATTTAAGAAACTCCTAGATAATGGATGAAATGGAGGGCCATATAGGAGGGAAGGGTTAGATTGATTTTAGAGTGGGTTAAAAGGCCAGCATAACACTGTGGGCTGAAGGGCCTGTATTATGCTGTACAGTTCTATGTTCCTAATAGAATAGAACACTTATAATAGAAGTAATGAGCAGATGTGCAGAGAGCAACTTGTAACAATTTGCAACATCCCAATGCCATCTTGCAGGTCTTAGTATTCAGAAAGTTGTGCCCACTGTATCAGACAAGCAGACCTGTCTGGTGTCCACTACAGGGCAACTTTGTTTTCCCAAGCCCTCTTCATGGATCAATGTTTTAGGAAAAGCGTTAGGCATCTGTTGCACTTGACAGGTGTCACCTCTCTGCCTGGTGTACTTCAGTTCCTTGCATGTTACTTGTGATCCACAGCCTTAATGTGTATAATGCGTGATATGAAATACTGAAGCAATTAAAACCAGCTTGCATTGTCTGGTTGAAGTTCTAAGTTATTGCTACCAATAACTTAGAAATTTCCAACACCTCATCTCATATATCCTTACAAAATAAGCCATCTCTCAGAACAATGTTATTAACACCCTCCCCCTGGTACCTGGAGAGATGCCTGGATCAATTGACTTGATTAATCTCACCTTGTTTCTGAATATTTTTGTATCTCAAGCTACCCAAGTGAAAT
Organism: Mobula birostris; assembly: GCF_030028105.1. Lineage (NCBI taxonomy): Eukaryota > Metazoa > Chordata > Chondrichthyes > Myliobatiformes > Myliobatidae > Mobula > Mobula birostris. The sequence goes on along the minus strand of NC_092390.1, from coordinate 5,798,218 downwards.
TTCTCATGTTCACAAGATCAATAATTATAGGAAAATTGGAGTCATTTTGTGATGAGATTCTGTGCAAGCACATAGCTCACATTGTAATGAGCTCTCTGGGCCTGTGTGAGATGCTGGAGAGCATTGGGTTCTGAGGTTTTTAGAGCACCTGGATTGGTTTAATGTTGTTTAATGACAATCATTAATCATTTGCAGTTCCTTGTGTTTTTGTTGAGCGACTTGCTATTTGTAATCAGGTCCCTTGGTGCTTTCTGTTTAAGCTTGTCAGGTTTATTTTGATTGGCTCAGGGAATCCATGTTACTTACAATATTGAAGTGAATGCCCGATTAGTGCTAATCGCAGGTTTCTAGCTTTGAGAATGTTACGTCCCACAGTGTCGCTCGGGCAAGCCACTGATTCTCTTTTCAAATTGTTATGAATAAACTCTCGTCCCCATCTCTACATAGGTGTCTGTCTTTCCTCTGCACTTAGGTTCTAATATTACCAGTGCATATCATGACACCAATTTGTGATTTCCTCATCTATTTTAAACAGACTATAACAAACCCCTAATTTGACATCTTTATCAACTAACACACCCCTTATCAGTTGGTAAAGCCTAGATTGTGATGAAAGAATCTCTTTATTTTTTAGTGAAATATTCTTTACTTCAGCTATCTTAAAGCTATGGAAGTTTGAGAGAAAATCAAAAGCAAAACATTAAGTAGGCCGATACCAGAACTAGCACATAACAACCATTACAAAGATGAAAGCTTTCCCAGACAGTGGATAGGGCTGGCCTTCAAGTAATGAAGGGCTTTGAGAAGGGGAAATGACACAGTTTTCAGTTGTTTGCTGGCCATAAATGTAACATAGTTATAAATATATCAAACAGCAAGATCAATGGAAATTATTGTACTCAGGGATAAAACACTAGTTGATCCATTGCTGAAGTGGAGAATACATTTCTTGTTCCCACACTTCAGGAGTAGACTCAGATTCAGATCTATTTATCACATGTACATCAAAACATACAGTGAGATGCATTGTTTGGTTCAACAACCAGCAGACCCAAGGATGTGCCAGGAGCAGCCCACAAGCATTGCTCCATTTTCCAGTACCAACATAATATGCCCACCATGTTCTGTAGGCCACAAGCAGCACAACTACACCCACCCACTCACACATTAACAGGCCTCCAACTCTAGGACAGGCCACCTCCAGGCCCCCTGTCTTAGGTTCTAGATTCTCAGACTCTCAGATATCTGGCATCCAACTTCAGTCTTGTCCACAGACCCCAGGACTCGCTAATTGTGTGTTTGATTACTAAACTAGAAAGAGCAGCAAAATTCAACAAGGCTGTTGCCTGCACTGGAAAAATCTAACTTTCTGAAAGGAAGCCAACCCGAAGGAACTGCCGGAGAAGAAGTAAGAAAAATCCATTCGTAGGGATAGGGAAACCCAAGAAGCTGGCTGATTGGCATGAAAGAGAAAGATGGATAACTGCGCAGGGGTCAGCAACAGGAAGGACAAACAGATGAGTTTAGATGATGGAGAGTTGTAAGCACCTAATGAGAGTGCATCCTTCATACCTTCCCAGCACATGTTAAACAGATGAAATAGCGCATCTGGGGCAAACCCTTTCTAAGAGCATATTAGTAACCGCCGGATGTTTTCCTTCTTGTGGTGCAGAGACTTCTGAGTTCCTCAGATCTTGATAGCGGTCCTTTAACTCCTGGTGAGGTCATCCATGGCGGTAAGGTCAAGTAGGAGGAGCAGGACATAGAGTGAACCAACCAAGAGCTCAACAATGGAGCTCCACACACCACAATGGCAGTGGAGGTGGAGGAAGGCTGCTACAGTGAAGGATCACCAGTTGCCTTGCATGGCATGTCACTGGACCCTGACCCTGATCTGTCAAAGACCATCTGGTGGCTGCCCATCCATCAGCCTCCCCACATTAAAGAAAGTCATGTGCAGTTTTTCTCCATTAAGAGAATAACCCCTTGGAAAAACATCATACTCAACTCAAGTGATCGCACTACTACTGTGAGTGTTTTAGTAGCTCTCAACTTGCCCAGATCCAGGGATGTGGGTTCTGCTTTTGTGAAGTTTGAACACTCTTTGCCTGAAGATAGGGATTTCCTCTAACACTCCCGTTTCCTCCTGTGTCACAAAGATGTAATGGGACGTTAACTGGATGCTGTAAAATGAGTGGCAAAGAGAGAAGGAGAAGAAATGGTGGGGAATGTGAAAGAGTTCAGGGAAATATGTAGGTTAATGGGATTGAAATTGCCCTGAGTGATTGAGATGGCTTCCTCCTATGTGGTAATAAAATATCAGACTCATTTGTCACCTGGATTTTGGGTTAACTGGCATCTTTTACTCAGTTTGGAACCACTCATGTTCAGACTGTTGGAGATTCTGTGTGTGGGGGGGTTGTGTGGGGGGTTCTGAGTGGGGGGTTCTGTGTGTGGGGGGGTTGTGTGCGGGGGTTCTGTGTGTGGGGAGGTTGTGTGTGTGGGGGGTTCTGTGTGTGGGGGGGTTGTGTGTGTGGGGAGGTTGTGTGTGTGGGGGGTTCTGTGTGTGGGGGGGTTGTGTGTGGGGGGTTTGTGTGTGTGTGGGAGGGAGTTGTGTGTATAGGGAGGTTGTGTACGTGGGGGGTTGTGTGTGTGGGGGTTCTGTGTGTGGGGGGGTGTGTGTGGGGGGGTTCTGTGTGGGGGGGTTGTGTGTGGGGGGGTTCTGTGTGTGGGGGGTTGTGTGTGGGGGGAGTTGTGTGTGTGGGTGGTTGTGTGTGGGGGGTTTCTGTGTGGGGGGGTTGTGTGTGTTGGGGGTTGTGTGTGGGGGGTTGTGTGTTAGGGGTTCTGTGTGTGGGGGGCTGTGTGTGGGGGTTTGTGTGTGGGGAGGTTGTTTGTGGGGGTTCTGTGTCGGGAGGTTTGTGTGGGGGGCATTGTGTGTGTGGGGGGGTTGTGTATCGGGGGTACTGTGTGTGGGGGGTTGTGCATGTGGGGGGGTTGTGTGTGTATGGGAGTGTGCATGTGTGTGTGTGTGTGTGTGTGTGTGTTGGAGAGTGCTGTGGTAGTTAATGCTGTGAGGATTCATAAAGATTTCATACAATAAAATCTTTTCCAATTGAGGCATTGATCATGTGGATAACCAGAAGTTTTTTCCCAGGGCTGAAAAGGCTAACATGAAAGGGCACAGTTTTAAGGTGCTTGGATGTAGGTGTCAGGGGTAAGTTTTTTTTACGCAGAGAGTAGAGAGTGTGTGGAATGGGCTGCCGGGGACGGTGGTGGAGGTGGATATGATGGGGTCTTTTAAGAGGCTCCTGGATAGGTACATGGATCTTAGAAAAATACAGGGCTATGGGTAACTCTAGATAATTTCTAAACTAAGGATATGTTTGGCACAGCTTTGTGGGCTGAAGGGCCTGTATTGTGCTGTAGGCTTTCTATGTTTCTTCTAAGCTCTCTTTTAATGAAACTCTTTAAACTTTTGTTTCACCCTTGTTTTAAACTCTGCTGTAACTTATTCATATTCCCCATCATTTTCCACATCATTCTCTTTGCCCCCCATGTCACTTACAACAGGGTAAATTACAGCAGCTTTGGAGCCAATCATCCAGCTGCAAACCAGTGAAGGACGTAATTCAATGTTTATTTAAGAAATCTATGGATTGGACTATTGTAGAAAATGGCAGAAATTATGAATTGGTTTTGAGTACAGTTGCCTACTAATTGATTCTGGAGAGCAATTATTGAATTGAATTGAATTGAATTGACTTTATTTCTTACATCTTTCACATGAATGAGAAGTAAAAATCTTTACATTATGTTTTCATCTAAATGTGCAATGTGCAATCATAGTAATTTATAATAATTTATAATCAATAGAACAGTCAACGTAACATAGAAATACCTCAAATCAGCGTGACTTAATTAGTCTGATGGCCTGGTGGAAGAAGCTGTTCTGGAGCCTGTTGGTCCTGGCTTTTATGCTGCGGCACCATTTCCCGGATGGTAGCAGCTGGAACAGTTCGTGGTTGAGGTGACTCGGATCCCCAGTGATCCTTTGGGCCCTTCTTACATACCTGCTACTGTGAATGTCCTGAATCATGGGAAGTTCACAACTACAGATGCGCTGGGCTGTCCACACCACTCTCTGCAGAATCCTGCAATTAAGGGAGGTACAGTTCCCATACCAGGCAATGATGCAGCCAGTCAGGATGCTTTCAATTGTGCCCCTGTAGAAAGTTCTTAGAATTTGGGGGTCCATACCAAACTTCCTCAACTGTCTGAGGTGAAAGAGGCACTGTTGTGCCTCTTCACCACACAACTGGTGTGTACAGACCACGTGAGGTCCTTGCTGATGTGGATGCCGAGGAACTTAAAGCTGTTTAGCTCTCAGCCTCAGATCAAATGATGCCAATAGGGTTAAGCCCGTCTCCATTCCTCCTGTAATCCACAACCAGCTCCTTTGTTTTTGCGACATTGAGGGAAAGGTTGTTTTCTTGACACCACTGTGTCAGAGAGATGATTTCTTCCCTGTAGGCCACCTCGTTTTTGTTTGAGATTAGGCCAATCAATGTAGTGTCGTCGGCAAATTTAATTAGCAGATTAGAGCTGTGGGTGGCGACACAGTCATGAGTATACAGAGAGTAAAGGAGGGGGCTTAGTACACAGCCCTGAGGGACTCCTGTGTTGAGAATTGGGGGGGGGGAGGGAGGTGAGGGAGCCCAAGCACCTTCAATAACTCCAAAAGACTGAAGTAGGGTAAATACTGAAAGGCTTCTATTCGCAGTAAAATATGACTTCCATGCTGAGTGTCTGACCCTGGACTGAGGAGGAGGAGCAAGGCGAAATCACCTTTATTCAGGGATCTGCGGGAGGAGCCACAGGGGTAGTCAGCAGAGGGGCGTGTCCAGACAGGTAACCCAGTTACAACATATATATATATATATATATATATATATATATATATATATATATATATATGGTTTACCACATTCTTACCACCTGCCAGCAAACTGACAGGAAGTCCAGGATCCAGCTGCACAAGGCAGGGTCAAGGTTGAGGTCTCTGAGCTTCCTGTCGAGCCTGGTTGGGATTATGGTGTTGAATACTGAACTGTGGTCAACCACAATGTACAATGGCTTGAGCAGGGGGTTCCCAATTTGGGGTTCACTGACCGCTTGTCTAATGATATTGGTCCATGCATAAAAATAGTTGTGAACCTTGGTCTTGAGTCACATGTAGACCAGACAGAGACTGACTGCAAATTTCTCTCTAAAACAGCACTTTAAACCAAATGGAATTTGTGACAGTCATCATTGAATATTGTGCTGGTATTAGTTTTATATTCTACACTCAGTTGAAGCTACCTCACCACCATGGTGGGATTATATTTCAGGGAACATTTTTCTAGGATTCTGGATTACTTACCTAGTAACATAATCGCTAAAATAGCCATGCTTCATTCAGTTTAATGAGGCAGGACAGGATGTTGAATCTATGTGATGCATCCCTGTATCCTGTTCCTTCCCATCAGAGTTTTGCTTCACTTTTGTGGTTCCATGTACTAAATTTTCACTAAAGTAATCGATATTTCATCATTGAAGATGATGTTTCAATATAATCGCCCTCGGTCTTTTTCAGAACTCCAATCCAATTCCTCTAACAAGGGGTCTTTAATCAGTATCTTAACTATTCTCAAGATTTAACTTAAATCTCCACAGCTTTGATTAATTACCATCCTTTCAAGAGAACATGGGAACAGGAGTTAGCCATTTAATCCCTTGAGCTCGACTATTCAATTAGATCGTGGCTGATAATTCCCTGAATTTCACTTCCCAGAATTTTCTCCTATGTTGTTACTCTGTGCAGCAAAATTCTATTAATCTCAATCTCTGGAGTTTTAAATGTCCAATATCCATGAGAATCATATGAGCAGAAAAAGTACTTTCTGACTTTCTTTCTCCCTATAGAAATAATTTTTGAGAATTTAACATTGAAAGTTATTAAAATTTTCAATCATTTCTGTGGAATTTATAGCAATTAACACCATACAAAACGATTTTACAACTTTTCTTCCTTTGCAATGACAAGCTACATGAAATACTGAGCAGTCTATAATAAAAGTTGATTGAACTATCTGCTTCCAGAGTCCATTTTGAATATGCCATGAGATATTGGAGCAGAATTTCTGTTGTTTTACAATTGTACACCAGAGAATAAGCAGAAAGCTCATGAAATAACCTCTTCAACCTCTTCTCCAGATTTGTTCCTCAGCAACACTGAAGTAATTGTGTGAGATAAATATCTGAAGAGGATAGTACTTGCATTTACTATGATTAAACATCAAGAAAGTTTGGAATTTATCAACATATTGTTTTCTTATGGGTGAATTTTATCCTTTTGCTTGAAAAGATCAGGAACTCCGGTCTACCAGTATGGCTTCAGTGCAAAGTAAACTTGCTTTGAATGCAATGTTGCAAATGCATTTTAACATTTTTTGAATCCAAGACCATGTTCAAACTGACACCTTTAATGAGTGACTCTCACCCCAGTTGCCTCTGGATTTAATTGATAGATGGACGTGAATTTATAAGGTGCATTTCCACGTCACTTTTAGATGCTTTGACACCACAAGAATGGCATTTATGTTTGACTTCACACAATGTTCTGTAAGTCATTTACCAACAGTGTGTGTCAGCCCTGGCTCACTGGGTGACAGTTACGTTGTGAGCCAAAAAGTTGTGGGTTCTAACTATTGAGACGTAAGTAGAAAAATCTAAAGTAACGGAACACCCAAAGTGCTTTACAGCCATTTTCTAGAGTGTTGCATGCACCCCATGAACGAACTATCGTACAACAGGGTTGAGAGCTTCAGGTTTATAGAGTTGGATGGAACCAACAGCCCATCCTGGACAAAAGACATAGATGCCATATCCAAGAGAGTGCACCACTCTCTTCACTTCCTCATGAGGCTGAAGAATTTGGTATGCTGCCTATGACTCTCATCATTTCCTTTTATAGATACACTACATAAAGCATCCCAGTCTGTAAGTATCACAGCAATGTATGGCAATCGCTCAGGCTGAGACTGCAAGGAACTGCAGAGAGCTGTGAACATAGCTTGGCACATCATAGAAACCAATCTCCCTTATGTGGACTCTGTCTGCACTTCCAGCAGTAAAGCAGTCAACATAATCAAAGACCACACCAATCTCAGGAATTCATTCTCCCACACCCCCCATCGAGCAGAAGATTTAAAAAAAAAGCCTAAAGGTATGTACCAGTAGGCTCAAGGACAGATTTTATCCCACTGTTATAAGCCTATTGAATTGTTCCCTAGTACAATAAAATAGACTCTTGACCTACCAATTTACCTTGCTATGATCTTGCACCTTATTATCAGCCTGCACTGTACTTTCTCTGTAACTATAACCGTGTATTCTGCAGGGCATTATTATTTTTCTTGTTAGGGATACAGAACCTATATAGCAAAGTTCCGGCCTTTCAGTCAGTGATGTTGTGTCAAACTTTCAACCTACTACAAGATTAATCTCACCCTTCCCTCCCACATAGCCCTCCATTTTCCTTTCATCCATGTGCCTATCCAAGAGTCTCTTAAATGTTCCTACTGTATCTGCCTCCACTGCCACCAACAGCGAATTCCATGCACTTACCACAATCCATGCAAAAAAAACCCTCCCTCTGAAATCACCTTTCCTCCAATTACGTCAAAAGTATGCGCTCTGGTATTAGCCATTCCTGCACTGGGAAAAGGGCATTGGCTGCCCACCCTGTCTGTGCCTCTTACACACCTCTATCAAGCTGCTTCTCGTCCTCCTTTATTCGAAAGAGAAACGCCTTAGTTTGCTTAGCCTTTCCTTGTAAGACATGCTCTCTAATACAGGCAGCATCCTGATAAGTCTCCTCTGCACTCTTTTTAGAGCTTCCACAGCCTTCCTACAATGACATGACCAGAACTGAACATGATACTCTAAGTGTGGTCTAACCAGAGATTTTTAGAGCTACAACATTACCTTGTGGCTCTCGAGCTCAACCCCCTGACCAATGAAGGCCAACACACCAGAGAACTTCTTAACCACCCGATAAAGTTGTATAGCAACTTTGTAGGATATATAGAAATGAACTCCAAGATCCCGCTGTTCCTTCACACTGCTCCTGCCAGTAACCTTATACTCTACCTTTAGCTTCAACCTTCCGAAGTATATCACTTCCAGATTGAATTCCTTCTGTCACTTCTCAGCACAGCTCTGCATCCTATCAATATCCTGTTGTAACAATGGCAACCTTCTACACTATCCACGACGACACCAATCTCCATGTCATCTGCAAACTTAATAGCCCACCCTTCCACTTCCTCACGTAAGTCACTTGTCAATTCACAAAGAGCAGGGATCCCAGAACAGATCCCTGCGGAAGACCACTAATTAACACCTCCAGGCCAACTACTCTCTACCTACTATCACCTTCTGTCTTCTGTGGACAGGTAAATTCTGAACCCATGCAGCCAGCTTTCCCTGGATCCCACGTTTCCTAGTTTCCTGAATTAATCTATCATTGAGAATCTTGTCAAATGCCTTAGTAAAGTCCATAAATACCACTTCCACTGTTCTTCCTTCATCAATTTGTTTTGTCACTGCTTTGAAAAGGTTAACCTGGCCCTCACAAAGCAATTCTGACAATCACTGATCTGATTATGCTTCTCCGAATGCTCATAAACCCCAACTCTAAGAATCCTCTTCAATAGCTTGCCCAGCACTGATGTAAGACTCACTGAACTATAATTCCCGGGATTATCCCTATTACCTGTCTTGAAAAAGGGAATAACTTTTGCCACCTTCCTTGTGGCTAATGAAGATGTAAAGTTTATTGCCAAAGCTGCAGCAATCTCTTCCTTCACTTCTTGTCATAACCTAGAGTATAAACTATCTGAGTCCTGGGGACTCATTCATCCTAATGACTTCAGAATTTCTAAAACTTCCTTTTCCTTATGTTCCAGCACATTACCTGTTCTACGCTGATACGTCACAATCCCACTCACTGGTGAACACTGCAGCAAATTATTCATTAATACCTTCTCCGACTCCAGACATATGTTTCTTCTTGTATCCCTAATCAGTCCTACCCTCACTCTAGTCATCTGCTTGGTCTTCATGTACGTATAGAATAACTTCGGGATTTCCTAAATCCTACATCCCAAGATCTTCTTATGCCATCTTCTAGCTCTTCTAAGTTCATTCTTAAGCTCCTTCTGGACGACCTTATTACTCTCAAGAGCTTTGTCTGATCCTTCATTCCTAAACCCTAAGTATGCTTTCTTCTTCCTATTGACAAAATGTTTCACTTCTCTTGCCAACCATCTCTCATTCACTATACCACCCTTTCCCAGTCTCAATGGGACAAGCCTATCTCGAAATAGAGAAGCCAGAGAGTGGGAGTAGATTGAGACATGTGACTGCAGGGATCGGTGCTGGGTCCATTGTTGTTTGTCATTTATATCTATGATCTGGGTGATAATGCGGTTAACTGGATCAGCAAATTCGCGGATGACATCACAGCGAGGAAGATTATCAGAGCTTGCAGCGATACCTGGACCAGCTGGAAAAATGGGTTGAAGATTGGCAGATAGAGTTTAATAAAGGCAAGTGTGAGGTGTTGCACTTCTGTAGGACCAGCGAGAGTAGGTCTTACACAGTGAATGGTTGGGCACTGAGCTGGGCGGTAGGTCAAAGGAATCAGGAGATACAGGCCCATAATTTATTGAAAGTGGCAGCACAGGTACATAGGGTCATAAAGAAAGTTTTGAGTGCATTGGCCTTCATAAATCAAAGTATTGTGTACAGGAGATGGGATGTTATGTTGAAGATGTACAAGATAGCAGGGAGGCCTAATTTTGAGTATTGTGTGCAGTTTTGGTCACCTACCTACAGGAAAGATGTAAACAAGGTTGACAGAGTACAGAGAAAATTTACAAAAATGTTGCCAAGACTAGAGGACATGAGTTATAAGGAAAATGAATAAGTTAGCACTTTATTCCTTGAAATATAGAAAATTGGGAGGAGATTTGATAGAGGAATACTGTACAAAATTATGAGGAGTAAATGCAAGCAGGCTTTTTTCCACTGAAGCTGGGTGGGGCTATAACTAAAGGACAAGGGTTAAGGGTGAAAAGCAAAAAGTTTAAGGGGAACATTAGGTCTGTGAGTGTGAAATGAGCTGCCAAAGCAAGTGGTGCATGCAAGCTCAATTTCAATGTTTGAGGAGTTTAGATAGGAACATGGATGGTAGGGTTATGGAGGGCTGTGGTCTGGGCACAGGTTAGTTGGACTAGGCAGTATAAATGATTTGGCATGAACTAGATGGTCCATAGGGCCTGTTTCTGTGCAGTGCTTTTCTGTGACTCTAACCCTAAGCCACTGTTCTCCAAATAGCCTCCACATTTCCATTGTATATTTCCCTGCGAACATCTCTCCCCAATTGAGATGGTCATCATAATGAGATAATTTGCATGGATGGCATGCAAAACATAGTTTTTCACTGAACCTCAGCGCATGTGACAATAATGAACAAATTTACCAATTAAAAAGAAAGCATCATCCTTACAATGTTGCTGATAAACCTTCCGCTTCTGTGGTGGAGAACACATTTGGCAGGACCATTTCCAGCCTTACACTGGCTTCCAAAGACCCCAACACTCTGGAGTCACATTGTCAATAAAGGACAATGGTTATTTTTGAATAGTATGTAAAGGATTTTTCTCAGTTACGGTCTCTGATTCTTATAAAACGTGTTTAAAATCTGTTATTAATTCTAAACCACTTTGGTATTTAATCATTAGAAATACAGCTAGATATTTCTGCAGCTGTCTCCCCCACTCATTGTAGAGAACATGGCATTAGATTTCCCTCAGCAAATTCCTGTAAACTATCTAATGTTAATGATGCTAAACAAGTCATCAGTATTGACCAGGATATCACAGAGTACTCACTGATTTTATTTTACAGTATCCTCCTAGGATCCTTTATGTCTGATGATAATGAAGGTGCCTCTAACAATGCAGCACTGACTCAGAATGACAGCTTCAAGATTTGTACTTGGGTCTCTGGCTTGGGACTTGCCCTACAACCTTTTCTCTCAGAATGAAAATACTGTCAGCTGAACCATGGCTGACACACATGATTTATGCAATGTTGTGTGAAGTTGAACGTAAATGCCAAACTTGTAGTGTAACATTAATATTATCATGAGCGGTCAGTCCTGCTCTTGTAGCATGCTGGATTAGCTATTCCAGCAAGCTGTCCTGACATCGATATAATGTTGTGTTTCTAACATATCAAAACTGAGGGAGACTGTATTGCCTGGCTTTAGTAACCAGATATTTCTAACTTGTTTTGCGAATTGTTAGAATGTCAAGGCATAAAATGTCACCTACAGCATCCAGAGATTTAGCAGTGACTCAGAACTTGGCTCTGAAGATATTCAGAGAAGATGATGCCATGCTATCTGTCACCATTTGTCAGCAATGTCTAAAGTATATTATCTTTTTGTTTCCTTGGAGAACGCCAGTACATTTCAATTGAGATAGAAAAAAGCTAGTGACACTTATCTCAAAATGCTTGTTCATTCATAGAAATTCCCATTAATAAAAGCAGATGGAGACAGCATACTGGGATACATCAATAAATTAAACAGGGGAAAACTTTTCTCAGGTGCGGCTTTCCTTTTACTTAAGGAAATGGGGGAAGAGAAGAAGGGAGAGTGAGGGGAAAGGGGGGAGAGAGAACGGAGAAGGGCTAAAAATGAAAGCTCATCAGTTACATTGTTATTTTAATAGGTTGAAACGTCATTATTTTGGCAATTTATAGAATCACAGAACTGTTTAAGTTCAAGTTCAGAGTCATAGAAAAGTACAGCACAGAAGCAGGCCTTCCATGGACCTGCACCTGGGCCATAGTTCTCCATAACCCTACCATCCATTTATGTACCTACTCAAACTTCTCAAGTTTTGAAATTTAGCTTGCATGCCCCGCTTGTGCAGGCTGCTTGTTCCACACTCTAATGGCCTTCTGAGTGAAGAAGTTTCCCCTCATGCACGCCTTATACTTTACACCTTTCACCCTTCACCCATAACCTCAAGTTGTCATCCCACCCAACCCTGGTGGAAGAAAGCCTACTTGCATTTACTCTATCTATGTCCCTCACGCTTTTGTTTACCTCTATCAAATCTCCCCTCAATCATCTATGTTCCAGGGAATAAAGTCCTAACCTATTCAATCTCTCCTTATAACTCAGGTCCTCCAGTCTCGACAACATCCTTGTAAACTTTCTCTATACTCTCTCAACCTTATTTACATCTTTCCTTTAGGTAGGTGACAAAAACTGCACATGATACTCAAAAATAGATCCCAACAATGTCTTACATAACTTCAACATAACATCCCATTTCCTGCATTCAGTACTTTGATTTATGAAAGCCAATGTGCCAAAAGCTTTCTTTACAGCCCAATCTACTTGTTTGGCCACTTTCAATAAATGATGAACCAGTATTCCCAGATTCTTTTGTTCTACCACACTACTTGATGCCCTACAATTCACTGCGTAAGACCTATATCCAGTCCCTTAGAATACCTTCTCACTGCTAATATCAGGCTCACCAGCCTCCCATTTCCTGGTTTATTTTTAGTGCCTTTCTTAAACAGTTGAACAACATTAGCAAATCTCCAATCCTATGGTACCTCATCTATTGCTAAGAATAATTTAAATATCTCTGCTAGGGTCCCTGTAATTGCTGCACTTACATCCCACAAGGTCCAAGGGAACACCCTGTCAGGCCCTGGGGATTTAGCCACTCTAATTTGTCCCAGGACAGTGCACACCCTGTCCTCTGCAATCTGTATAGGGTCTGTAACAGAACAGGTTAGCAATGCTAAGCCTCCCGCTAACCTTGCCCCTTTGCCCGTTAGTCATTCCTTCTCGTTCTGTCCCTTGTCTAGTTTCCCCAGTAGTTCACACACTTTGCCCTCCCGTTCTGCAGTTCTTGGAGTTCACCATTTACACATCCTAATAGTAAACAATTGCTAGCTTGGCTAGTCAATACAATCTCTTCAGTTAAGCTGCTCGACTGGTTAATAACTTACAAAAATAAGGATTCTAGGCAGAGGTATTTCAAACAGTTTCATTTATTTTCACTCACCCCATTACTTCAGTTTACGGACAGCAGAATGGCCCCAAAAGACTGGAGGTACAGTTTGGGGAGTCCTAAAATACAATAATGCTTGAGTTAGTGGGAGCCCGGAGCAGGAGTTCTACACCCTTCACAGGCAGATTTAAACTCTCAGTTTGGCTTTGCAGAGAGGTGTGGAGGTTGGATGTGACGGTTGTTAATAGCTGTATTGGAAAGTTAATGACAAAGTGCATTGTGGAGAAAGCTTCTCTATCTTTATACACGTCTGTTTTCACTTGTCTGTTTGTAAATACTGCTTTTTCTTCGCAACTTTTGGGCAGCTATTGCTCTTTTTTTTCCACAACTGGCACTAAATTAAACCCCCTTGCACTAACGTGCTATTGCGGCTTGCCATTTGTTTATTTCCCCAACTGGTGACCCTCGTCAGGTGCGCTTACCCACTCCTGATAGCGAGGTGTGAGAGATGGTGGCAGCGATGGGGTGGTAAGCCGAAAAGGGCTGAAGATGTCCAAAAGAGCGGGGCTGTGCTCACAGAAGCCCGGAGTTAAGCCAGGTGCTTCATGGATGGAGTCTCATCAGGACGGATGGTGGAACACGATGGAGTACATGGCGCAAGACCGGCCGGGATCCTTCTGAGGAGCCGGGGAAGTCTGTGGGGATGTCAGAGCTGGCAGCTCTTGGGCCGTACGTCTCCAAGTAGCGGGCCTGGGAAGAAATACTTCTGCAGAAGGTCCGAGAGCTACGAACCAGCCCAATAAGGTCTCCATCACCAGAGACAAGTATCGACCCGGGAGAACCCATCATGTCAGGGATTCTTAAATTCGTAGCGTCTCCAGTCCCCTCGGAGAGCAGAAGCCCAAGAATGCTGCTTCCACCAGCACCCCGGCTCTCCGTTATCTGGGCCTCCAGGTATGCAGGACCAGCCCTCACAGCCACCACATGTGCCCCCCCAACAACCGGTCCCTGCGCCTGAGCCAAGACGTGGAGACTTCACCTACTGGTCAGAACCCAAGATGCCAGTCCTCCAGGAGGGAGAGGATATCAAGAGTTATTTTCTGCGGTTCAAACGGCTGGCCAAGACGTGTGAGTGTGTCGACTCATCCCTCTCCTGGCTGGTAGAGGGTTGGAAACCTACTCAGCCATGGATGAGGAAAAGTCCAACTGTTACCCTGACCTGAAGGAGGTGCTCCTGACAAAGTTCGACATATTGCCGGAGACCTATCAACTGAGGTTCCAGGGGAGGTCTGTGCCAGCTGGAGAGTTGCCAAAGGAGACCCACCACTGCCTGACAGGACTCTACTGGCATTGGATGAGGTCAGAGTCCATAGCAAGGAAGAGATTGGGGAATTCATCATCCACAAGCAATTGCTGCAGGTCTTGCCGGGGGATGTTCGTACCTGGGTCTAAGAACACGAGCCCTCCAATAGACTGGTCACGGTGTAGCTGGCCCAGCAGTACATGAATGCCTGGAGAGGAGCACTCCTATCATCTTCTGCTCAGTCATGGGGGTGGTGACCACTTGCAGGTGACCCTGGTCCACAAATCAGACACTAAAGACAATGTAAAACCTAAAGCTCCCCTAACTTGCTATTACTGTCAACAAGTTGGTCACAAGGCTTCTGTTTGTCCTTTTAAAAGAAACACCTAAACTGTCCAGCTGCTGTTATGTCCCAGGGGAGGGGATGTCTCACTGCTAGAGGCAGGGGTGACTATTAACCTTGCAATGGAAGGGGGAGAATCACCAAAATTATTCTTTCTCCAATTTAGAATCTCAACCTGTGGACCAGACATATCTTATTCCATATTCACTTTGAAACTAATGGCATAATGATCACTAGATACAATATACAGCTAAACGAAAAAGGAAATGTACTATGGACATGTGGTCGATGTTTAGGGATCTCTTGCAGGATGTTAGGGATAAATTTGTCCCGGTGAGGAAGATAAGGAATGGTAGGGTGAAGGAACCACGGGTGACAAGTGAGGTGGAAAATCTAGTCAGGTGGAAGAAGGCAGCGTACATGAGGTTTAGGAAACAAGGATCAGATGGGTCTATTGAGGAATATAGGGTAACAAGAAAGGAGCTTAAGAAGGGGCTGAGGAGAGCAAGAAGGGAGCATGAGAAGGCCTTGGTGAGTAGAAAACCCCAAGGCATTCTTCAATTATGTGAAGAACAAAAGGATGACAGGAGTGAAGGTAGGACCGATTAGAGATAAAAGTGGGAAGATGTGCCTGGAGGCTGTGGAAGTGAGCGAGGTCCTCAATGAATACTTCTCTTCGGTATTCACCAATGAGAGGGAATTTGATGATGGTGAGGACAATATGAGTGAGGTTGATGTTCTGGAGCATGTTGATATTAAGAGAGAGGAGATGTTGGAGTTGTTAAAATACATTAGGATGGATAAGTCCCCGGGACCTTACGGAGTATTCCCCAGGCTGCTCCACGATGTGAGGGAAGAGATTGCTGAGCCTCTGGCTAGGATCTATATGTCCTTGTTGTCCACGGGAATGGTACCGGAGGATTGGAGGGAGGCGACTGTTGTCCCCTTGTTCAAAAAAGATAGTAGGGATAGTCTGGGTAATTATAGACCAGTAAGCCTTACGTCTGTGGTGGGAAAGCTGTTGGAAAATATTCTGAGAGATAGGATCAATGGGCATTTAGAGAATCATGGTCTGATCAGGGACAGTCAGCATGGCTTTGTGAAGAGCAGATCGTGCCTAACAAGCCTAATAAAGCTCTTTGCGGAGGTGACAAGGCATATAGATGAGGGTAGTGCAGTGGATGTGATCTACATGGATTTAGTAAGGCATTTGACAAGGTTCCACATGGTAGCTTTGTCAGAAAGTCAGAATGCATGGAATCCAGGGAAGTTTGGCCAGATGGATTCAGAATTGGCTTGCCTGCAGAAGGCAGAGGGTCATGGTGGAGGGAATACATTCAGATTGGAGAGTTGTGATTAGTGGTGTCCCACAAGGATCGGTTCTGGGACCTCTACTTTTTGTGATTTTTATTAACGACCTGGATGTGGGGGTAGAAGGGTGGGTTGGCAAGTTTGCAGACGACACAAAGGTTGGTGGTGTTGTGGATAGTGGAGAAGATTGCCAAAGATTGCAGAGAGACATTGATAGGATGCAGAAATGGGCTGAGAAGTGGCAGATGGAGTTCAACCTGGAGAAGTGTGAAGTGGTACATTTTGGAAGGACAAACTCCAAGGCTGAGTACAAAGTAAATGGCAGGATACTTGGAAGTGTGGAGGAGCAGAGGGATCTGGGGGTACATGTCCACAGATTCCTGAAAGTTGCCTCACAGGTAGATAGGGTAGTTAAGAAAGCTTATGGAGTGTTAGCTTTCATAAGTCGAGGGACAGAGTTTAAGAGTGTCGGGGTAATGATGCAGCTCTATAAAACTCTGGCTAGGCCACACTTGGAGTACTGTGCCAAGTTCTGGTCACCTCACTATAGGAAGGATGTGGAAGCTTTGGAAAGGGTACAAAGATTAACCAGGATGCTGCCTGGTTTAGAGAGTATGCATTATGATCAGAGATTAAGGGAGCTAGGGCTTTACTCTCTGGAGTGAAGCAGGATGAGAGGAGACTGATAGAGGTATACAAGATATTAAGAGGAATAGATAGAGTGGACAGCCAGCACCTCTTCCCCAGGACGCCACTGCTCAATACAAGAGGACATGGCTTTTAGGTAAGGGGTGGGAAGTTCAAGGGGGATATTAGAGGGTTTTTTACTCAGAGAGTGGTTGATGCGTGGAATGCACTGCCTAAGTCAGTGGTGGAGGCAGATACACTAGTGAAATTTAAGAGACTACTAGACAGGTATATGGAGGAAACTAAGGTGGGTTTATATGGGAGGCAGGGTTTGAGGGTTGGCACATAGTGGGCCGAAGGGCCTGTACTGTTCGATGTTCCGTCTATGTTCTATGAAACAACATTCCACTGGGACCAAGGTGCAAAACAAAGTACATGTATCACATACAGAGCATAAAATAATATTAACACAATAATATTAACAGATAATAAAATATTATGTAAATATACAAGTTGCTATAAGTGCAAACATAACGTAGTTAAATATAGAGTAGAATAATGCTAGTCATGCTGTCGTAAACAACATGTTAATGTGTTAAAGCTAAGAAAGAGGCCATATGGCCCATTTACTACTTCTAGCTTTGCACTCCACAGTCTAATTTCCTTACTTTTTCTCCTTATCCCTGCAAATGGATCTCTCTCAAGTGCCCGTCTAGTTCTCTTTTGATTGATTTTGCAGTCACCACCTTTACACATACAAAATTCCACATTCTACCCACTGTCATGTACCTATCCAAATGATTTTAAATGCTGTAATTGTGCCCACACTTGCCAGCTCAATCCTATACCCATTGCCTCTGTCTGGGAAAAGTTGCTTTTCAGGTCCTCTTTAAATCTTTCAAAGTAAATTTAATATCAAAGCACATATATGTCACCATATACTACCCTGAGATTCGTTTTCCCCTCTCGCCTAAAATTTTTTGACCCCCAGCTTTAGACTCCCATGGAAAAATAAATGTGACTATTCACCTTATCTATACCCCTCATGATTTTATAAACCTCTGCAAAGTCATAGTCTTTGAAAAAATTTGATAAATTTCCATCAGCTTCCAGTGATCCAGGGAAAATGCCTCAATCTTTCCAGCCACACCTTGTACGTCAAGATTTCCCATCCATACCACATCATCTTTGTGAACCCTTTGCTGTGAAAGGAAACTTTATTCCTTCTTCTTTATGATAAATTAAATTGACAATGTGTAAAGAACATGATCTGTTAAATCCCTGTTCAGTCATGATGACCCCCCTGAAAAGGTGGTGGGAGGAGACTGCAGTACATGTACTGAAGATATTTCTTCAATGCTGATGCCATGAAATATTTCAAATGGTAAGTATTGACAATATGAAATATTAAATGTAAGCAAAACAAAAAAAATACAGGGGAAATCTGGAATAAACCAGAGAATGCTGGAAGCACAGCAGGTCAGGCAGCATCTGTGGAGGGAGAAGCAGATTTAGCACTTCAGTTTTGATGAACAGTCATTGATCTTTCCCACTGACCTCCTAATCTGCAAAATATCCTAATTAATACATTAACAATAAGGATGTGAACAATCTTGGTCACTTAGAAATAAAATAACATAGTTAAGGTTTAAGCAACACACATCAAAGTTGCTGGTGAACGCAGCAGGCCAGGCAGCATCTCTAGGAAGAGGTACAGTCGACGTTTCAGGCCGAGACCCTTCGTCAGGACTAACTGAAGGAAGAGTGAGTAAGGGATTTGAAAGTTCTCCCCCTCCCCCTCCAACTTTCAAATCCCTTACTCACTCTTCCTTCAGTTAGTCCTGACGAAGGGTCTCGGCCTGAAACGTCGACTGTACCTCTTCCTAGAGATGCTGCCTGGCCTGCTGCGTTCACCAGCAACTTTGATGTGTGTTGCTTGAATTTCCAGCATCTGCAGAATTCCTGTTGTTATAGTTAAAGTTTATACTGTGGAAGCAAAAGGTGATTTTCAGACTGAGACTTTTAGAGGATGTGTCAGACCTTGTGCTTTGGATGGGATTAATCCCACTTTGGCCTGATTGCTGATGCAAAAAATGAATCTGGCAGGTTGTTCAGTTTGACTTTCAGCAGCTAACAAGGTTCTGGTTTCCAGTCATGTATCTTGATACCTAAAGAGACTCACTGCAAGAACCAATAGTTTTCTAATACTGAGTCTCCTGTAGCATGACTGCTGCTTTTTGAGAAAGAACACTCATTAAAACTAGGATCTGTCACTCATAACTGATGAGCAGAAGCCTTTCAAAATGTAATCCCTAGTGCACATCACAAGAGTATGATATTAGAAACATAGAAAATAGGTGCAGGAGTAGGCCATTCGGCCCTTCGAGCCTGCACCGCCATTTATTATGATCATGGCTGATCATCAAACTCAGAACACCGCCCCAGCCTTCCCTCCGTACCCCCTGACCCCCGTAGCCACAAGGGCCATATCTAACTCCCTCTTAAATATAGCCAATGAACTGGCCTCAACTGTTTCCTGTGGCAGAGAATTCCACAGATTCACCACTCTCTGTGTGAAGAAGTTTTTCCTAATCTCCGTCCTAAAAGGCTACCCCTCTATCCTCAAACTGTGACCCCTCGTTCTGGACTTCCCCAACATCGGGAACAATCTTCCTGCATCTAGCCTGTCCAATCCCTTTAGGATCTTATACGTTTCAATCAGATCCCCCCTCAATCTTCTAAATTCCAACGAGTACAAGCCCAGTTCATCCAGTCTTTCTTCATATGAAAGTCCTGCCATCCCAGGAATCAATCTGGTGAACCTTCTCTGTACTCCCTCTATGGCAAGGATGTCTTTCCTCAGATTAGGGGACCAAAACTGCACACAATACTCCAGGTGTGGTCTCACCAAGGCCTTGTACAACTGCAGTAGTACCTCCCTGCTCCTGTACTCAAATCCTCTCGCTATAAATGCCAGCATACCATTCTCCTTTTTCACCGCCTGCTGTACCTGCATGCCCACTTTCAATGACTGGTGTATAATGACACCCAGGTCTCGTTGCATCTCCCTTTTTCCTAATCAGCCACCATTCAGATAATAATCTGTTTTCCTATTTTTGCCACCAAAGTGGATAACTTCACATTTATCCACATTAAATTGCATCTGCCATGAATTTGCCCACTCACCCAACCTATCCAAGTCACCCTGCATCCTCTTAGCATCCTCCTCACAGCTAACACTGCCACCCAGCTTCGTGTCATCCGCAAACTTGGAGATGCTGCATTTAATTCCCTCATCCAAGTCATTAATATATATTGTAAACAACTGGGGTCCCAGCACTGAGCCTTGCGGTACTCCACTAGTCACCGCCTGCCATTCTGAAAAGGTCCCGTTTATTCCCACTCTTTGCTTCCTGTCTGCTAACCAACTCTCCACCCACACCAATACCTTACCCCCAATACCGTGTGCTTTAAATTTGCACACTAATCTCCTGTGTGGGACCTTGTCAAAAGCCTTCTGAAAATCCAAATATACCACATCCACTGGTTCTCCCCTATCCACTCTACTAGTTACATCCTCAAAAAATTCTATGAGATTCGTCAGACCTGATTTTCCTTTCACAAATCCATGCTGACTTTGTCCGATCATTTCACCGCTTCCCAAATGTGCTGTTATCACATCCTTGATAACTGACTCCAGCAGTTTCCCGACCACCGACGTTAGGCTAACCGGTCTATAATTCCCCGGTTTCTCTCTCCCTCCTTTTTTAAAAAGTGGATCTATCTGCTGGCCTAGGTGACACAATCTGACTCACAGCTTACACTCCTCCCTGGACAAACTGATCCTTTGTAACTGTCCAGCTGCCAATGAGGCCTTCAAGAAGAGGCATTGTTGCTTAGCTTTATAAGTTGCGGTCTGTTGATCAGGAAGCCAAGGATCCATTTGTAGGGGTGGAATGCAGAGTCCTGGTTGTGTAAATGAATTTGACTGGAATTCTGTAACAGACAGAGAAATGCCAGCTCGTTGTCTGAGGAATTCAGTATTCTAATGGAATTATCAAAATAAATTTATTATCAAAGTTCATATGTGTTTTGTAAGTCATAATCTTGCAGGCATTTGAAGGAAAATAAAGATACAAAATAATTTATGAAAAATATATATAAAAACGAAGACTGACTAACAACCAATGTGTATTGCCCTGTGCCATGGCAAGTAGGAACCTGTGCTGTGTCTGATTTGGTTTCAGGCTGTGGATGTTGCCTACTGGACAATCAGGAAAGCATTGGCAAACTTAATTCTTGAGCAGTGTTTACAAGGAGCCTACATGGGAGTAGTTGATGGGGTACTGTAGGTATTTGATTTTCTAGTGGTGGAGGAGGTGGCTGTGTCTCCCATGAGTGGCCTAGAATTAGGGTTGTCATGACAATATATCCATGGAGCTCTTATTAACTATTTCCTCTTACATCCACAATCTGAAGAAATCACAGCCATAACTGACCATAAAAGCAAACAGTAATGGTGGTCTTGTAAACCACTAACAGATTTGTTCCTTTGGTGCAACAAGACAGAGTCTTAAGAAAAGAATTAATCTGCTGAAGGCACGGCCTCAGTTGTTTAGGGAAGGAAGGAAACAGTGGAAGCACAGAAGGCCAGGACCGTTCCTGGAGGAAGTCCCTCATCTCAGTTAGCTAGCGAGATCAACCAATCAATCGCTGATCAGTACTCAAACCTGGGATCTCCCTTATTGGAATAAGTCAGCCCTCCATCATAAAGTACATTAGAATGGAAACTCTAAAATTTGCATTAACTAAACTATAAATATTAATTTTCCCATTTACTGTGCTTCAGTCACAATAGGTTATGCTGAATAAAAGTCTTGCTCTTGTCTGATAATTCATTTCTTGTATCATAATTCACCTCAAAGTATTTTGATAGAAAATTCTCTTCTGTGGCTTACTAAACAGTCTTTGGTCTACATCCATGAAGCAATTCTTCCTTATCTGCATTTTCCTGTCAATAGCTGTGTTTCCCCGACTTGATCAACATTCTGAGGACCCGATGTTTTCAACTCCATTACAAGCCGATTAGTTTGTTTGTCTGTAGCTGGCATGCAACATTGCATGCCGATGCACATAAACAGGTAGGAGCAGTGTGCTGAGGTTTGTCTGCACAATTCACAGGGAAATGACAATTGCTGAGTTTGGCACCGAACTTTGTTATATAAAAGTGAAGCACATATGTCTGCAAGGGAAAGATAGATTTAATACTGCAGTCAGTGCTCAGTATGTTTAACTCTGGGGTTCAGGGAACACTGCAAGGCTTACAGATCAGGATCCACCATAACAGGATATGAATTTTAATTATTCAATGTGGATCTTTCTTAATGAATCTGAGAATTGAACAGACAAGTTGAGTTTATTGTCATGTGCACGTGTGGTAAGGTGCAAGTATAATCAAAAACTTGCAGCAGACACTAGAGATTGTGAAGATGCTGGAAATCTTGAGCAACACACACAAAATGGTGAAGGAACTCAATAAGTCAGGCTATATTATGGAAGGAAATGAGCAGTTGATGTTTCCGGCCGAGACCCTTCATAACGATTCGAAAGGATGTGGGCAGAATCCAGAATAAGGTGGTGGGGTTTGGGTGGGAAGTGCAGGCTGGTAGGTGATAGGTGAGACAGGATGAGGTGGAAGGTGGGTGGATGGAAGAAGTTGTTGGGTAATGGATGGAAGAGGTAAAGGGCTGAAGAGGAAGGAAACTAACTGAGGAGGAGGAGTAACAGCTCATACTTCATCTGGGTAGTCTCCAAGCTGATGGCATGAACATCGATTTCTCTAATTTCTCCATTCCCTCCTTTCATTTTCCATTTCTCACTCTGGTTAACCTCTCATCCCTTTTGTGCTCCTCTTTCCTGATCTGTCGGTTCTTGGTTAATTGAAGTGAATTTCACCAGCACCGCTACTTGGAGGCTTACGAATCAATGGAGATGGGCGTGCATGTAAATAACTATTTTCTCCAAGAGAGTATCATAGTTGGCTGCATCACAGCCTAGTATAGAAGCTCCAATGTACAGGAATAAAAATGTTTTTAGAAAGTGGTAGGTATAGCTCAGTTCATCACAGGCAAAGCCCTCTTCACCATTGAGTACATTTCCCAGAGGTACTGCTGCAAGAAAGCAGTATCCATCAAGGACCTCCACCATCCTGGCCATGCTCTCTTCTCACTGCTACCATCGGGCAGGAGCTACAGGAGCCTTAGTACCACACCGCCAGGTTCAGGAACAGTTATTATCCTACAACCATCAGGCTCCTAAACCAGCATAGATATCTTCACAAACATCAGCACTGAACCGATTCCACAACCTATGGACTCACTTTCAAGGATTCTACAGCTCGTTCTCAGTATTATTTTTCTGATTTCCACAATTTGTCTTCTTTTTCTCGTTGGTCTTTATTTACTGTATTTACTTTATTTACTGTAGCTTTTTCACAAATTCTATTGTATTTCATTACTTTTTGTTAATGCCTGCAAGAAAATTAATATCATGGTGACATACTTTGATAATAAATTTATCTGGAATTTGACATCAGTTCCAAGTTCATGTTCAACCATACATGAATACCCATGAATAGAGCAAAATGAAACAGTGTTACTCCAGGGCCAAGGTGCAGGACACATTACCAACAGTCATACACAGCGCAAGGCTCATATAGCACATATAAAATACCAGCCACAAATGAGGTGGCAGTAAAACACAATAAGATTCTTCCTCATCCCTGTCCTTGACCATAACTCCTCATGCTGTCCCCAGTCCATCCCTATAAATAATGTCTGAGCCATGATATCTGCTTTTTTAAAAATAATCACCAAAAATATAGTCCAAGTCCCCGAGTCCATGAATGTTGGAGCAGACTGAAGTTCATACCACGCAGCTTGTCTTCTGTAGAGCAAACTCTAGGGGGCAGCACCGACTTCAGCCTGGATGCTGCGCCATACCACCTTCGGCACTCTGGTGCAGTGCCTGACTCTGATACCTCCCCCGGGTGGCAGCAAACAGACAACTCTGCCACTTAAGGACTCATCCTTAACTCCCCTGCCATTCACCAAGAAATCAATTAATTGGGCCTTTAGCATCCCACACCACTGCTGCCCAAAAGAGTCTTGCAATTGCAAAAGAAGTGTTTAAAAAAGACAGTAATAACTTTGGTTGACCCCATAGAAGCCGCTGTGTCTACTTTACTGGAAGATTAATGTAATGACACACTTGCCTTGCATCTGCACAGGCAGAAGGCAGCCTTTACCACAGAAGAAGGCCACAGTGCTAACAATTAAGAGAGAGACATGCTGCTCCCTCTGTTGGTTCACTCTCTGAAGAGATGCAACAAAGGGATGATGAATCAGAACAAATGCCCATATACTTCTTCCAATGATCTCAAAACTCCAGCAAATATGGCATCCATTCAGCAAGTAATTCTAGCAAGGTTGTCTTTGAACCTATTATGTTAATATTTAAGTTAAAAGAATATATAATTCAACTGGCCTAGAAATTTATGTAAAACAACAAGGAACACTGGACAAGACCTTCGGCTACAATCTTGTGCCAACCTTTTAACCTAAACTAAAATCAATCTAATCCTTCTCTCCTACATAGTAGTTCCTTTTTCTGTCATCTATGAGCCTTTACAAGAGTTTAAACCTCTACACAATTACGCTACATTAAATTAATGAATACAAAATAACAACCAGGTAGTTACTCACCAATATTTGACTTTAACAAATGACAAATTAGTCACCAGAAATTTTAATATGGATGAGCCTATGAGAAATGCCCCTAATGTATCTTTTTCTATCTGGCAGGGCAAACCACACACCCGCCCACTCTCTAGGTAGAATATTTACTTCTGACATCTCCCCTATATTTTTCTTCAATCAGCATAAAATGATGATCTCCACCCTGGGAGAATGACTTTGGTTGTCCACTTGTCTGTGCCTCTCTGCTCGGCCAGGAGAAGGTAGATTTACTTATTACCTATTTCAACACAGAGGGAGGCAATTCAACCCGTTGCCTGTAGGGACATCACATCCATTCCATCTCCTATATTTCCTTGTAAACTGTTGAAAATCAGAATCAGTATCATATTTATTATCACTGTTGTTGGTAAACTCTCAGATGGCAATGAGGAGGTAGACAGGAGCGAGATACAGGAGTTCAACGTCTCTGAGAATTTATCCTTGGCTCAACACATTAATACAATCATAAAATAGCCATACCAGCATCTCTACTTTGTTAGGAATTTCAGGAGATTTGGTATGTCAACAAAGGTTCTTACAGATTTCTGCGGGTGGAGAGAATTCTGACTGGAGACTCCAATGTACAGGATTGCGAGTGGCTGTAGAGGGCTGTAGACTCAATCTATTTCTTCTTAAAGGTCCATCAATTCCTCCTAATTCCACTACCACCTCTTCACACTAGAGGCAAATTATTGAGGCCAAGTAACCGAATCAATCAGTCCATCTTTGGGATATGGGAGGACATTGAAGCACACAGAGGAAACTTAACCCAGAACGGGGAGAATATATAAGATCCATGCTGACAGCTCTAGGGTTTGGGATTGAACCATGGTTACTGTAGCTCTGAGATGGTGGCTCTACTAGTTGTGCCAGTCTCCTGCACAGATGCTCCACTATGTGAACGAGTAAGGAAGCAACGATATACGGTGTACATGCTCCAATTTGGTTCAAGGATTTGTTGGATGTGGGAGGGATAGCAATGTTGTGAAACGTTGTACCAAATCTCCCCAAACTCTAAATGCTGTGGAGCCATATATTTTTACTCTGTGTTCAACTCCATTCCAGATCCTGAAGATATACTGGTAGGTTAACAGGTAGCACTCAAACTCTTCTTGGAATAAGCGAGTGGCAGAAAATTGTGTTGTGGTACAAAGATAACTGAGGGCATTATCTACTGAAAACTACCATGGATGTAATGGGTGGTATGGCACCATCTGTATTGAAATAAGTATGTAGAAGGTCAACTGGAAGTCTTGAAGTTGAGGCCCAATGGCCAGAGCCCTTAGTCTGTGAATCTGTGAATCTGCTGGGAAAGTCGAGTGCCCATTGTCTGGAAACCACTGGAGACTGGAGACTGAAGACAGCCTGTCCTGGTGTTAGAGAACCATGTATGTGTATTGTTGGTGGGTGGGAGGAATGAGGCTCTTTTTTCTATTGTTGCCTTGTGGCTTGGTATGTTCTGTTACATTATGTTCGATCCTGATTTGCCTAGCATTGTGGGCATGCTATATTGGCACTGGAAAGTATGGCAACATTTGCAGGCTGACCCCAGCATATCCTTGAGTGTGTTGGTCATTAACACAAATGACACATTTCACTGTATGCTTTTATGTACATGTGATAAATACCTCTGAATCTGAATTCTAGATCTGCTGTCCTTCATTTGCAAAACAGGACAAGAACTTTGTTTTGCTGTCACCCTCTGTGGCATAAGGTTCTTAAGGAGGCAGCTCACTGCGTGGGACAGCACCTTGAGTGGTGTGGCTGCTTTTGGACAGAGTTCCCTCTGAGCAACGGGTGAGTTACAAGAAGTGGCATCACGCAATGGCTGGCCCTTTTCACCTTGTGCCATTGTAGCTGCACAGTTGGCAGGATCACCATTGCTGAGGCTCTCGGCGATAGAGAAGAAGCTACTGCATCTTGGAGATGGATTTTTTTTTTTTTTGCTATATTTAAACACCCTGGCAACTGTTGTTCAACAATGGCAACCAAACTGGGTCTGGCCTTGGGTTGACAATGACTGATAGACTGCTGGAGGCCCAAAAGCCTTAATGTATAAATCCATCGTAAACACACAAGATTGCACCATAATTTTCCACTTGGAATCAGCAGTCACTTTAAGCAATATCTGTGAAAACCACTCCTATTGCACATAAAAATAATCATGCTACATTGAAAGATAACTAGAGAGGCTACAATATTAATTTTATGGTAGATCTTTAATGGCACCAGTGCGACAAAATGATTCAGCTCTTCGCCCACCTATAAAACAGAGAGAGAATAAAAAATATAACTCTGTATTTCAATGAGCAATGCTCTATAATAACTTCAAAGCAAAAGGCAGTGATCTGAGGGGAAGCATGTGTTGATATGTAATTGGCCTGAGGTGCCAGTGTGTTGTCGAAGAAAGTTATTAGTTACTTCTTTAGGCATCCCTCAGGACTAAGTCTAAGTTGCTTTGACTCTGATTTTGTGGTTTCTGAGATGTCTGATGAAGCCAGTGGAGAAACTACAAACTCTTCTATAGATGGGGTTGCAGATGTGGATGTGGTTTGTGAAGTGGTACATTCCCTTTGCTATTTATGTAGGCCTTCAATGTGCTTCTGATCTGAGGTCTCAAGGTTTTCAGTCACATCCAGTTCTCAATACTCCTTCTCCACTTTGAACAGTCATGGGTTTGATGTTCTTAGGAGTTAGTGGGGATATTTCATTTCTTTAAAAAGGTCTCCCTTTGTTCCCATGGTAGTCTCAGCAATAGCAGAGCTCATATTTGAGACCCCATCTTGTATCTAGACGTGTCTCAATGGTACCTCTCTAACTCACAATTCTGTCAGCAATTGAGGCCGACATTCTATTGAAGTACAGACCAATTGAAAATATCCCTCTGTCTATTCAACAGATGGAAATATGTGACCCCGGATCTTATCTGAGGAAAAGTAGGGTGGTTTTTACAGATATCCACAAAGTCCTCCATCAAGACCTCATCCATTCTGGACATTCCTTCCACTTGTTCAGTCCTTTGTTATATGCTGTGTTATATAACATAGGCAATCATGCCCTTTCAATGGCCATGATTGTTCCTGGCAAATTTTGCGACAGAAATGGTTTGCTACTGCTTTCTTCTGGGCAGTTTCCTTACAAGACAGGTGACCCCAGTCATTATTAAAACTCTTCAGAGGTTGCCTGCCTGGGGTCAGCGGGCGCATAACCAGGACTTAGGATCTGCACCAGCTGCTCTTATGACCATCCACCACCTGCACCCATGACTTCATGTGACGCTGATCGGGGCGGGGGGGCGGGAGGGAGCTAAGCAGATGCTACACCTTGTCCAAAGGTGACCTGCAGGCTAGTGGAGGGAAGGTGTGCCTTACACCTCCTTTGGTAGAGACGTATCTCCTCCCTGTCACTCAATTTCTTTCTTCTCTCTCCTTTCATTGGGCTGAAGATACAAAATCTTGAAGGCAGGTATACCAAGCTCAAGGGCAGCTTACATCACACTGTTATAAAACTCCTGTTCGCCTCAGCAACAAGTATACCTCTTTCAACACTGTTGGGGGGTGGGGGGAGACCCATCAGGGCATGACAGCAGCCAGGCTGGTAGCTCTGAGGCCAGCTCTGAGGATCAACAGAGAAAGGCATAGTCAGGCAGTGTGATAGTGAGAGAGGATTTGATAGTTAGGGGGACAAAAAGAAGGCTCTGTGGCCACAAAAGAAACACCAGTATATTGTGTTGCCCCCGCAGTGCTAAGGTCCAGGATGCATCGGAGTGGCTGCAGAATACTCTTCAGGGGGAGGGTGAACAGCCAGAGCTCGTGGTGCATATTGGCCCTAATGGCACACACAGATAAGGGGAAGAAGCCTTACGCAGTGAGTATATAGAGTTAGGAAAGACGCCGAAGAGAAGGATGTCCAAGGTAGTAATCTCTGGAATACTCCCGGAGACACACACAAGTGCAGTTAGGATTGGGACGATAACACAGATGGATGAGTGGCTGAGGAGATGGTGCAGGGGACAGGGTTTCAAGTTCTTGAATCATAGGAACCTTTTCTGAGGAAGGCGGGGGATCTGCACAAGAGAGACAGGTTGCACTTGAACTGGAAGGGAACTGATATCCTGCCTGGGAGGTTTGCTAATGCTACTCAGGAGAGTTTAAGCTAATTTTGTAGTGTGGCTGAGAAGCAGAGCACCAAGTCAGTAAGGGAAGGATCGGACTGGAAGGTAGATATTGAGAAAGTATTGAAGGCAAAATTGAAATAACAGGTATGATAGGTCAAATAGTTTGAAACCAAGCTTGGTGACTTAGACCATCGATCAGCCATATGATGAGACACCTTGATGAGGATGGTTAGGACCCAATTGCTGGAGTATCTGAGGCTAGGATTGAGACACGGTATGAGACTGAAACGAGAATTGATCAATGAACAAAGCGCTAGACGATAACCCAAGTTGAACTTACGATTGAGCACTGAAACTCCTTAAATACAGAAACCCTAGTGCCAAAACATAGCTGCCAATTAGCGGGACAGTCCTGAATCCTTAAGGCGGGGGCCATGCCAGCTAACCATACTCTGGAGAGTTAGAGTGTGGGAATTCCGGAAGCTGGCACGGTTGAGTGCATATCGTAACAGGGCCCCCGGCTCCACGTGGCTGCTCAGAGGGGACAGTGATAGTAGTCATGGTTGAGAGCTGGATCCAAGATGTCTATTTCAGGGACCAGCATCACTCCTCGGGTCCAAATCCTTCCCAGTCCACAAGGTGCTGATGATCTCCCTGAACTATTCCTGAGTCCAAAATTCTTCTGACTGGGAAGACCTGTTTCCCATCAATAAACCTTTGTGGTGGTGAGGCTAATGATGATGGGCTAAGGGGTTGGTGCTGATAGGTTTTAATTTAGAGATATGGAAAGTGGGATTGAACAGAGTCTAGGGTAGTTGCAAGGCGTAAACCTCTGGGGTAACTTTCTTGAGGACTTTGAGAGGCCCAATGAACTTGGGCGCCAACTTTCTATACTCCACCCAGAGAGGCAAGTCCTGAGTGGACAGCCAGACCTGTTTCTCAGGCTGCAAAGCTGGTCCATGTCTTCTCCTTCAGTTAGCCTTTGTTCCTGCCTTCTGGGTTGAGGCCAGCAATATTTCTGTTGCCTTAGTCCATTTCTGCTTGCAGCATTGGATGAGATCTTCGGCCGCAGGAAACCCAGCCTCGGCCTCCTGTTCTGGAAGAGTGGCGGAGGATACCCAAGCTGCCACTCAAATGGTGACATCCCGTGCGCCGAATAGTGTAATGTGTTGTGAGTGACCTCTGCCCATTTCAAATGGTCACACTACTCGTCAGGTCTTTCTGAGGCCAGACATCTTAGAGTTCATTCCAAATCTTGGTTCACCTGCTCTGTCTGACCATTGGACTGTAGGTGAAACCTAGAGGAAGAACTTGCTGTTGCCCCAGTCAGTTTACAGAACATCCTCTAAAAATGTGATGTGAATTGTCCACCAGGAATCCATGAATCCTGAAGACCAGGTCCAGAACAATTTCAGCCGTCTCCGCTGCAGGCCTTTGAAAACCAATCGACAATTACCATAATGGGTCTCTTCCTCTTGGATGGCAGAAGACCCATGATAAAGTCCATGGAATTATGCACATATGGTCTTTCCGAAACAGTTTGAGGTTGGGTATGGGACTCCTTGCTCCAGGCGCACACCTCGCATGTCTGCACATATTGCCAAACCTCTTTTGCCATTCTGGGCCAGCAGTACCTTCTCTTGATTAACTTGGGGGTCCTGACAATCCATAGTTCAGTGGTCATTCCCCATTAGAGTACCTGAAACTGGACGGAACTTGGGAAAAAAGGCCTACCCAGAGGACCATTCTTAGGAATCTCCCCTTGTGCTTGGGCCTTGCAAACAAGAGCGTCGATTCCCCAATGAGTTAGCACTACCACCTTGGCTTGGGGCAAAATGGTGGTAGGCTGCTCCGCTCATTCGGGATCGTCGAACTGATGAGACAGGGCATCTGGTTTCTGTTTTTTTTTGATCCAGGTTAAGGTCAGGACAGCATTAAAGCAGTTACTGAAATCCTTGTCCGTAACCTCAGGTGATAGCTGATGTTACAGATGGACCTTGTGCCCCCAGGAACAGGCTCCAAGGGTCTGCTTTTAGTCAGAATCCAGTGGCTAGGCCCTTAAGATTAGCTGCAAGAGTTCCCGACTGCTTGGGCGCCTCCTTGGTCTTCACTTGAACTAGAGATTCCCTCTCTCTAATTCCAGCATGCCCCGGACTAGACAGGGTCAGAACTTGCAAAGTCCCATTGGTGGGACCAACTTGCCTGTCTTTAAGGGCAGGACTAATTCTCAAGAAGACTTCAAGTTACCTTGCCCTGAAGTCTGCCCGCTTATTTGTTGGTCTCGGGAGAGCCTTGGGGTCAGATGCCAATGAAGCAAATACACTCTCTTAAAATGAGTGGGCCAATCAATGATTCTCCCCTCCCTCCAGTTCATGGAAGGGTTATGCCAGGACAGCCAAGGGTGCCTGAGGATCAGGGATATAAGTGGTGAGTCAATGATGCAGAAACTAATATCCTCCACATGATCCTCAGAATTCATCTGCAAGGCAATGTCTGTTGCTAGATCTGCCAGAACCTAATGGACAGCCACCTAAGACAGTTGCAGGCATGGACTGACTCAACTCCCACAATGGTATGTTGAGCTGATGGGCATTCCTCAAGTCCAGGAAATTCCAGGCTGCCTTGAGTCCACAAAAGCCTTCACTTCTCTTCGGGTCATCCCCTGGAGATCTCCTCCTTCAATGTGACACCGGAATCCACAGGGTTGGGAGTGGTTTCTGCGACCATTGCAGTCCTCCCGGTACAGGACAGTCTGAGCAGTTCTCTTGACGGCTACAGCCTTGGGCCTTTGGCCAGCAGGTGACTTGTATCCCCACAGAAATAGCAGCAGCCTTGACTCTAACTCCGGGAACTCTCATTAATGGAGCGCCTCATGTAATCCACCTGCATGGGTTCTGCTGAGAGTACGATGGGCAGGTCAAGGTCTAGTTTTGTGGGGAGGGGGTGGGACTGTGTTGAATTGAAGTTGGGCTTGGGCTAGCCTTCCTCAACCTCTTGTTGTAGTCCCACTTATCGAGCCAGACAATTATTGTGGCAGATGCACTGGCTGATCATGACCTCTAAGTCCCCTGCTGGCTCTCCCAAGGTGAGGGCATCATTTAGTTTATCCCAGTTTCTGTGGCAGTATAGAGTGGCCAAGGGTTTTCTGTTCCAGCCACTCTCTTTGGCCAAGTTCCAGGACTTGTTTGCGTAGTCGGCCGCTGACCGACTGCCCTGATGTACCTTTATCGGACAGTCTGAGGCTCTGTTTGCTCCAGTGGGATGATGAAATACCCTTCTCATAATGGCCATGATCCGCTCAAATCTCCGACCGTCATTCCTAATGCGTGGTGGCCTAGGCGAGGCCTCTCCTGCAAAGGCTTGAGTTCCAATTACAGTGAGCATTGAGTGAGGAAGCCGCACCCAAAACCCAAGCCACCATCAAATTTCTCTGGGGTCAGAAGATGTACTGACTCCACAGAGCGATGACAGCCTCAACTGAGCGACTCTGGCTTCCTTCTTGTGAAAGTTGACACACAGAGACCTGGAGGTGGTGTATCTCCAGGATCTGTCTGGAAATCCTCTCACTGTGGCTGACCACAGTGGATGAAAGACTCAGATACCCCACTGGATCCATGTTTGCTCAATCGTACTGTGACACGACACCTCGACGAGGATGGTTAGGGCCCAAGTGCTGGAGTATCCGAGGCTAGGATTGAGACATGGTACTAGACTGAAACGAGAATTGACTACTACACAAGACCTTAGATGATGACCCAAGTTGAGCTTATGACTGAACTCTAAACCTCAGTTCAGGTGGTCCTTAAATACTGAAATCCTGGCACCAAAAAATGGCAGCCAATTAGTGGGATGGTCCTGAAACCAGCTATTCATACTCCGGCAAGTTAGAGCATCAGAATTCTGGAAGCTGGCATGGTTTGGTGCGTATCGTAACAGTACAGGGAACTACGATGTCATGACCATTACTGAAACTTGGTTGAGAGAGGGGAAAAATGGGTGATTAATGCACCCGGTTTTCAAAGTTTTAGAAATGATAGAGGAGGAGGTAAAAGGGGGTGAGGGAGGGAGTTACACTACTAATTGGGGACAATATCACAGCTGCACTCAGGGGAGACATAATGGAGGGGTCAGATACTGAGTCCATTTGGCTAGAAATCAGGAATAGGAAGGGGGGTAATCACACTGATGGGATTGTACTAGGGCCCCCTCAATAGACACCAGGACACTGAAGAACACATATGTAATCAGATTAAAGAAATATGTAAAAATAATGTTGATGTCGTAGGGGATTTCGACTTACCTGATATAAATTGGAACCTTCTTAGTGCAAGGAGTTTAGCTGGGGCAGAATTTGTTAATTGTATCCAGGAAGGTTTCTTACATCAATATGTGAACAGTCTAACCACTGGAGGGGCTGTACTGGACCCGATATTGGGTAATGAGCCTTCCAGGTGATTGACCTTTCGGTGGGTGAGCAGGTAGGGAACAGTAACCACAACTCCTTAAATTTCAGGATAGCTATAGACAAGGATAGGTATGGCCCTTGTGGGAGAGTTTTAAATTGGAGTAGGACAAATTACAAGGGCATTAGGCAGGAATTAAGAAGCATTAACTGGGAACACCTTTTCTCTGGCAAGTCCACATCAGACATATGAGGGTGCTTAAAGATCAATTGCACAGAGTACAGGAAAGTTACGTCCTTGTTTGAAGGAAGGATGGGGGCAGAAAGATCAGAAGACCTTGGATGTCCAAGAGGTGATATTTTTAGTCAAGAAGAAAAAAGAAAAGCATGTAAAGCTTTGAAAGGACCAAACGGAGCACATAAGGAGTATAAAGAAGCCAGAAAAGAACAAAAGAAGGGAATTAGGAAAGCTAGGAATGGTTGATGAAAAGTCCATGGCAAATGGGATTAAGGGAAATCCCAAGGTATCCAATACATACATCAAGAGCAAAAGGATAATTAGAGATTATCTCAAGATTAAAAGGGGAAACATTTGCTTGGATACAGAGAATGTGAGTGGGGTACTTAATGAGTACTTTGCTTCCATATTTACCAAGGAAAAGGATATGGAGGATCAGGAGATCAGTGCTGAGTATATAAATACATTAAGGCATTTGGAGGTCAAGGAGGAGGAAGTGTTGGGCCTCCTAATGAATATTAAGGTGGATAAGTCCCCAGGGCCTGATGGGATTTACCCCAGGTTATTGAAGGAGGCAAGAGACGAGATTGCTGGGGCCCTGACTAGTGCCTTTGTATCCTCTCTAGCCACAGGCAGGGTCCCAGAGAAATGGCAAGTGGATAATGTTGTACCTCTGTTTAAAAAGGGAACAAGGGAAAATCCAGGAAACTATAGCTGATGAGTGTCACATCAGTTGCAGGGAATTGCTGGAGAAAACTCTTAAGGATAGGATATGTGAGCATTTGGAAACCCATGGCATCATTAGGGAGAGCCAGCATGGCTTTGTGCAGGGCATGTCGTATCTTACCAATTTGATTGAGTTCTTTGACAAGGTGGTGAGAGACATTGACGAGGGTATAGCAGTGGATGTTGTTAACATAGATTCAAGTAAAGCACTTGACAAAGTCCCTCATGGGAGGCTAATCCAGAATAAAATGGTGCATGGGGTCCACAGCAAATTGGCCGTTTGGATTCAGAGCTGGCTTGTGCTTGTGGTAGTGGTTGAAGGGACTAATTTGAGCTGCCGGTCTGTAATTAGTGGTGTTGCGCATGGATCTGTGCTTGGACTTCTGCCGTTAGTGATATATACATAACTGACCTGGGTGAAAATGTGGACGGGTGGGTTAGTAAGTTTGCGTATGATACCAAGATTGGTTGAGTTGTGAAGACTGGCAAAGAAGACAACGCAATATAGATCAGTTGCAGATATGTGCAGAGAAGCAGCAAATGCATGGAGAGAGTACATTCTTAAGGGCAAGGTCCTTAACAGTGTTGCTGAGCAGATAGATTTTGGGATTTAAGTTTATTGCTCCTTGAAAGTGGCTACACAGATCGATGAGGTGTTTGCAAAGGCTAATGGAATGCTTGCTTTTATTAGTTGAGGCATTGAGTTCAAAATTCAAGAGGTTATGTTGCAACTTTATAAAACTCTGGTTAGGCCGCATCTGGAGGATTGAAAATAGTTCTGGTCTATAGCAAGGATGTTGAGAGTTTGGAGAGCGTGCAGAAGAGTTTACCAGGATGCTGCCTGACTTAGAGGGTATAGACTGTCATGAGAGGCTGGATAAACTTGAGTTGTTTTCTCTGGAGCGCCAGAAGCTGAGAGGAGATCTGATAGAGGTTTATAAGAGTATGAGAGGCATAGATAGAATAGACAGGGAGTATCTGTTTCCCAGGGTTGAAATGTCTATCAGTATTGAAGGTGAGAGGGTGTATATTCAAGGGGGATATGAGGGGTATATTTTTCACTCAGGAGAGTGGTGGATGCCTAGAATGCTTGTATGGCGATAGAGGGAAATACATTAGATGCTTTCAAGAGATGTTTGGATAGGTACATGGATGTAAGGAAGATGACAGTATGTGGACTTGGTGTAGAAGGAGGGATTAAGGTTTGGGTGTTTTTAATTTTGCCTTTTAGCTGGTTCAGCACAAAATTGTCGGCCAAGTTGCCTGTTCCTGTGCTGTACTGTTCTGTGTTCTATAAGATGGAATTTTGACCTCACATTCTATCTCGTTATGGCCTTGCACCTTATTAGCTGCCCGCAGTGCTCTTTCTCTGCAACTGCAACACATAATTCCACATCCTGTAATTGATTTTTCCTTGTACCACCTCAATGCACTGATGTGATGAAATAGTTTGGATGACATGCAAAACAAAGCTTTCCTCTCTACCTAGGTACAGGTGACAATAATAAACCAATTCACCAATTTACTTTAATCAACAACTGTTCTTCACAGAAGTAATATTACCTGGCTATTGCTATATTGCTGTTTCTGGGATTTTCCAATGTGCAATGCACTGTTATGTTTCCTTCGTTGCTAGAGTAGATGTATATTACAATGCCTCTGCTTATGTAACTCACTTTAGGGCTGGCGGGAGCTTTGAAAGGTGCTGCTTTCAATGCCTGTGGTTGGTAGAAAATTAACATGTTTGTGATGAACTGATAGCTGGATCTGTGATTGAAGCAGAAATGCTGTTGTTGCTTTTTTCCTGTTCCAACTGCACTCAAGGGTCTATCAAATCAAACTCTAACTGAGCAACTAATCTTTAGAATATGAAATGATGTCTCTCTCACTGGAAATGTATGGCTCTTTTATGTAAATTCCAAACATTCAGAAAAATATATTGTAGCTGAAAGGAGAGGCAATATTCAGTCACAAGACTTTGTGTTATACAACCATAGAGAGATACTGCATGGAGACTTGTGCTTCAGCCCACCAAGTCCATGCTGTCCATTAGCTACCCATTCACACTGACTCTACTCTCTTTGCTTTTTGTTCATCCCACAATCAACACCCACTCACCCCCCCCCCCCCAATTCTACCACTCACCTAGGGCCAATTTACAGTCATTCCAACCCACAAATGTTTGAGATGTCATCGGAAACAGGAGAAGGCCCAAGTGCTCGCATGGAAAGCATGCAAACGTACAAACTCCACACAGAGCACCTGTGGTCAAGATTAAACACCGATCTCTGACACTGTGAGGGAGCAGCTCTTAGAGCTGTGATATTCTCAATAATCCAATGTGTGATATCTGCACTGAACTTTTGACATTTGGGTCAAAAATCTTCGCTAAGTTACAGTTAGATTAGATAAATAGATGAAGTAAAGTAAAGTAAAGTAGATTACAGTCAATAAAGATTGAAACCAGTGATTCAGTGAATATACTGAGTGCAATACCTGCACCTTTTGGCATGGAAGACGATTCTGATGTTAACTCTGGTAATATAACCATATAACAATTACAGCACGGAAACAGGCAATTTCGGCCCTTCTAGTCCGTGCCGAACTCCTACTCTCACCTAGTCCCACCGACCTGCACTCGGTCCATAACCCTCTATTCCCTTCCTGTCCATATATCTATCCAATTTAACTTTAAACGACAACATCGAATCTGCCTCAACCACTTCTGCTGGAAGCTCGTTCCACACAGCCACCAATCTCTGAATAAAGAAGTTCCCCCTCATATTACCCCTAAACTTTTGCCCTTTAACTCTCAACTCTCATGCCCTCTCGTTTGAATCTCCCCCACTCTTAATGGAAAAAGCCTATCCGCGTCAACTCTATCAATCCCCCTCATAATTTTAAGTACCTCTATCAAGTCCCCCCTCAACCTCCTATGCCCCAAAGAATAAAGACCTAACTTGTACAACCTTTCTCTGTAACTTAGGAGATGAAACCCAGGCAACATTTTAGTAAACCTGCTCTGTACTCTCTCAATTTTTTTGACATCTTTCCTATAATTCGGTGACAGAACTGTACACAATACTCCAAATTTGGCCTTACCAATGCCTTATACAATTTCAACATTACATCCCAGCTCCTATACTCAATGCTCTGATTAATAAAGGCCAGCATACCAAAAGCTTTCTTCACCACCCTATCCACATGAGATTCCACCTTCAGGGAACTATGCACCATTATTCCTAGATCCCTCTGTTCTACTGTCATGGTCCGGATCGGGGTCCCTTTAAATTTACCTTGTTTACGTTACGATCCGGACCGTTGATTCCCTGTTTTCCTGTGTCCCTTGACTTTGGTGATTAGAGGTAATTAGCGCTCAGCTGAACCGGTAGTTTATAGTCTCCGGCTTTCAGCCGTTCAGTGCAGGAGCGTCTGCAAAGTCATCTAAAGTCATGGTGTGCCAATGTCATCTGGCCAGAGCAAGCCTAGTCTCTGCCGAAGCGAGTGCCGGTAATTCGCCTCTCCTCACCGGAGCCACCCTGTCCAGTTACCTCGCCAAGGACAGCCTGAAAAGTTTCCTCACCAAGGTGGGTCCGTCAGTTAACCCGCCGGAGGGGATCAAGAAACGCTGTCTACTGTTCCCGGGCCGAGTTGAGAGCTCACCACTACTCGAAGGCTCCAAGTCAAGTCCTGGCTCCGGGGGCATTCAAGTATCATGTCAAGTCCTGGCCCTGGTGACGTTCAAGTACCAAGTCAAGTCCTGGCCCTGGCAGCGTTCAAGTACCATGTCAAGTCCTGGTCCTAGTGGCTTCCCAGTTCTGAGTCTAGTCCTGGCCGTGGCGGTCTGTGATTCCTGTCCTACCCCCTTGTCTGAATCCCTTCTCTGCCCCTCTCGTCTCTAGCCCTCGTCTGCAGCCCCTGCCTGCACTTCGGTCTAGTTCCATCACCAGAGCTAGATAGGTACTCTCTGGTGTTCCTTCGTGTTGGTCTTGTCTTGTCTTGTCCTCGCCTCTGTAGAGTAAGTCTGGCAGTCTTGCCATTGCCCCGCGGGGAGTCATGTCTTGTTTTGTCTTGTCCTCGCCTCTGTGGGGTAAGTCTGGCCGTCTTGCCATTGCCCCGCGGAGAGTCATGTCTTGTCCTTGCCTCCGTGGGGTAAGTCTGGCCGTCTTGTTGTTGCCCCGCGGAGAGTCATGTCTTGTCTCGCCTTGTCCTCACCTCCGTGGGGTAAGTCAGGCTGTCTTGCCGTTGCCCCGCGGAGGGTCATGAGTCATGAGTCCCGGCCCTATATCCTGTACCCAAAGAGGGGTCCCGACTCTGTGTTCTGTGTATGTGTCCATGGTTCCATGTATCTGCTCTCCTGAGACCGAGGCTCTGCTTTCCATGTTCCTCCACTCCCTAGCCCATGTCATGTCCTTGCCTGGTTCTGGGGTCCGAGCCCAAAGCAAGACCCAGGTACTGGGTCCTTGCCCAGTCTCGGGCTCGGAGTCCATACTCTAGACTCTTCATATCTCCTCTAGTTCTGGGAGCCGATTCCGAGTCCTAGCCCAGAACCTTGGTCCCAGCCTAGTCATAGTCCTGAGTCCTTGTCCAGTTCGCTATTTCCTGCTCCTGTCTTGCTCTTCTGGTATCGAACAATAAACTAAATCTAAGTAACCTCACAAGATGTGTCTTGCATTTGGGTCCACCCTTGCTCCCAATGCCCCACAGTTGTGACACCTACAACATTCTTCAATGCCCTACCATTTACCATGTATGTCCTATTTTGATTAGTCCTACCAAAATGTAGCACCTCACATTTTTCAGCATTAAACTCCATCTGCCATCTTTCAGTCCACTCTTCTAACTGGCCTAAATCTCTCTGCAAGCTTTGAAAACCTACTTCATTATCCACAACGCCACCTATCTTAGTATCATCTGCATACTTACTAATCCAATTTACCACCCCATCATCCAGATCATTAATATATATGACAAACAACATTGGATCCAGTACAGATCCCTGAGGCACACCGCTACACACCGTCCTCCAATCTGACACACAGTTATCCACCACTACTCTCTGGCATCTCCCATCCAGCCACTGCTGAATCCATTATACTACTTCGATATTAATGCCTAACGATTGAACCTTCCTAACAAACCTTCTGTATGGAACTTTGTCAAAGGCCTTACTGAAGTCCATATAGACAACATCTATCGCTTTACCCTCGTCAACTTTCTTAGTAACCTCATCAAAAAATTCAATAAGATTTGTCAAACATGACCTTCCGTGCACAAATCCATGTTGACTGTTCCTAATCAGACCCTGTCTATCCAGATAATTATATATACCATCTCTAAGAATACTTTCCATCAATTTACCCACCACTGACGTCAAACTCACAGGCCGATAATTGCTAGGTTTACTCTTAGAACCCTTTTTAAACAATGGAACCACATGAGCAATACACCAATCCTCCGGCACCATCCCTGTTTCTAATGACATTTGAAATATTTCTGTCAGAGCCCCTGCTATTTCCACACTAACTTCCCTCAAGGTCCTAGGGAATATCTTGTCCGGACCCAGAGAATTATCTACTTTTATATTCCTTAAAACCGCCAGTACTTCCTCTTCTTTAATCGGCATGCTTTCCATAACTACCCTTCTTGTTTCCTTTACCTTACACAATTCAATATCCTTCTCCTTAGTGAATACTGAAGAAAATAAATTGTTCAAAATCTCCCATATCTCTTTTGGCTCCGCACATAGCCATCCACTCTGATTCTCTAAGGGACCAATTTTATCCCTCACTATCCTTTTGCTATTTATATAACTGTAGAAACCCTTTGGATTTATTTTCACCTTACTTGCTAAAGCTGCCTCGTATCTTCTTTTAGCTTTTCTAATTTCTTTCTTAAGTTTCTTTTTACATTGTTTATATTCCTCAAGCACCTCATTAACTCCAAGCTGCCTATATTTATTGTAAATCCCTCCCTTTTTCCAAACAAAGTTTCCAATATCCCTTGAAAACCATGGCTCTCTCAAACTTTTAACCTTTCCTTTCAACCTAACAGGAACATAAAGATCCTGTACACTCAAAATTTCTCCTTTAAATGACCTCCATTTCTCTATTACATCCTTCCCATAAAACAAATTGTCTCAATCCACTCAAATCCTTTTGCACCTCCTGAAAGTTAGCCTTTCTCTCAATCTCAACCCTGGGTCTAGTCCTATCCTTCTCCATAATTATATTGAAACTAATGGTTGTGATCACTGGACCAGAAGAGCTCGCCAACACATACCTCTGACACCTGCCCTATCTCATTCCCTAACAGGAGATCCAACACTGCCCCTTCTCTAGTTGGTACCTCTACGTACTGCTGCAAAAATCTATCTTGCACACATTTGACAAGCTCCAAACCATCCAGCCTTTTTACAGAATGGGCTTCCCAGTCTATGTGTGGAAAATTAAAATCTCCCACAATCACAACCTTGTGCTTACTACAAATACCTGCTACCTCCTTACAAATTTGCTCCTCCAATTCTCAGTCCCCATTAGGTGGTCTATAATACACCCCTATAAGCGTCACTACACCTTTCCTATTCCTCAATTCCACCCAAATAGCCTCCCTAGACGAGTCCACTAATCTATCCTGCCAGAGGACCGCTGTTATGTTTTCTCTGACAAGCAATGCAACACCTCCCCCTCTTGCCCCTCTGATTCTATCACACCTGAAGCAATGAAATCCTGGAATATTTAGTTGCCAATCACACCCCTCCTGCAACCACGTTTCACTAATAGCTACAACATCATATTTCCAGGTATCAATCTATGCTCTAAGCTCATCCACCTTTCTTACAATGTTCCTAGCATTAAAATAGGTGCATTTGAGAAACTCTCCACCTTTTACTCTCTTTTTATCCTTAATAGAGCAAACAACTTTGTTATCTTTTTCTTCCTTGTCCCCTACATCTTTGGTGTAAATGCTCCTGATCTCTGTCCCCTGCCTATCCTCCCTCACACACTGTCTACTAGCTTTCTCTATTTGTGAACTAACCTCCTCTCTCCTAGTCTCTTTAATTTGATTCCCACCCCCCAACCATTCTAGTTTAAAGTCAGCTCAGTAGCCCTCGCAAATCTCTCCGCCAGGATATTGGTCCCCCTAGGATTCAAGTGTAACCCGTCCTTTTGGTACAGGTCACACCTGAGCCAAAAGAGCTCCCAATGATCCAAAAACTTGAATCCCTGCCCCCTGCCCCAATCCCTCAGCCACGCATTTATCCTCCACCTCATCGCATTCCTACTCTCACTGTCGCATGGCACAGGCTGTAATCCCAAGACTTTTGTGGTCCTTTTTCTCAACTCCCTTCCTAATTCCCTATATTCTTCTTTCAGGACCTCTCCCCTTTTCCTACCTATGTCACTGGTACCTATATGTACCACAACCTCTGGCTCCTCCCCCTTCCACTTCGGGAAATCTTGGACGTGATCAGAAATATCCCGGACCCTGGCACCAGGGAGGCAAACTACCATCCGGGTCTCTGGACTGCGTCCACAGAATCGCCTGTCTGACCCCCTTACTGTTGAGTCCCCTATTACTACTGCCCTCCTCTTCCTTTCCCTACTCTTCTGAGCTACAGGGCCGGACTCTGTGCCGGAGGCACGGCCACTGTTGCTTCCCCCGGGTAAGCTGTCCCCCCCAACAGTACTCAAACAGGAGTACTTATTGTCAAGGGGCACAGCCACCGGGGTACTCTCTATTACCTGACTCCTCCTCTTCCCCCTCCTAGCCGTGACCCACTTGTCTGCCTCCCGTGGCCCCGGTGTGACCACTTGCCTGTAACTCCTCTCTATCAACTCCTCACTCTCCCTGGCCAGACGAAGGTCATCGAGCTGCAGCTTCAGTTCCCTAACGCGGTCCCTTAGGAGCTGCATCTTGGCGCACCTGGCGCAGATGTGGACGTCCGGGAGGCTTG
Source organism: Mobula birostris (assembly GCF_030028105.1). Lineage (NCBI taxonomy): Eukaryota > Metazoa > Chordata > Chondrichthyes > Myliobatiformes > Myliobatidae > Mobula > Mobula birostris. The sequence goes on along the minus strand of NC_092390.1, from coordinate 5,756,247 downwards.
GTGACTCCAGGACCTCCCACATCCGGCACTGAGAACAACAAACTGCCCTCACACTCATACTGCCCCTCTCCTCAAATAACAACAAAAATTGAATACCAAACCCTCTTCGCCTCGCCCATTTCTGCCTAAGCCCGTTGAACCAATGCTCTTAAACCTTCACTCTGCTCCCAGCTCACTCCGCAGCCCGCAAACTACGCTGCCCGCTGTATAAGACTCTGTTAAAAACTCAAATTAGAGTCATCTACTGTGTGCAAGGGATGAACTGACCATTGCAATTAATGAGAAATGGTTAGCGATTAAAGATAGATTAGCTTTATTTATCACATGTACATCAAAACATACAGTGAAGTGTGTCATTTGCATTAATGACCACCACAGTCAAAAATGTGCTAGCAGCTGCCCACGAGTGTCGCTATGCTTCCTGTGCCAACCTTGTGTGCCCACAAGTTACTAATCTGTATGTCTTTGAAATATGGGTGCACCTAGAGGAATCCACATGGTCACGGGAAGAAGATATAAACTCTTTATAGCTAGCTGTGGAGGAATTGAACCCAGGTTGCTAGCACTGTAAAGCATTATCCTAACTACTATGTTACTATGGTCAAAGGAACCTAGCAGTTGCTATTCCATCTTTGTATCTGCTTTATGTTTCTGGCTGCTGTTTCCCTTCTGGGAATATTTTATTTTGTCACATTTCTTTATCCTTTAATTTTCTGTCCTTTCAAAGTGATTTTTTTGGAATCCTATTAAATATAGATCCCTAAACCTGACATAATTAAAACAACACACACAAAACGCTGGAGGAACTCAGCAGGCCAGGCTGAGTTTTTTTTCGATGGAAAAAAAATACAGTTGATGCTTCGGGCCAAGACCCTTCGGGTAACATAGATAACATAGACAATACCACATCACTGCTTGTGAGATCTTGCTGTGCACAATCTGTATGATCTGTTGCCAGCATTCTAGATAGATAGACAGATAGATAGATAGATGGATAGATATACTTTATTAATTCCGAGGGAAATTTGGTTTCGTTACAACCACACCAACCAAGAATAGAGTGTAAATATAGCAATACAAAAAATCTCAACAATCAAACAACAAAATGCAAACTATGCCAGATGGAAAATAAGTCCAGGACCAGTCTATTTGGGTCAGGGTGTCTGACCCTCCACGGGAGGAGCTGCACGTTCGATGGCCACAGGCAGGAACGCCTGTGTGTTGTATCTCGGTGGAATGTGACCGAAGTCCAACGGTAAAAAGTTCAGTATCCAGTCTGCAAACACGTTCCTCGATCATAATATACTCTGGATTGCACCATCCGTTGTTAACCAGATCAGTAAGCACGAAACTCCTTTACGCTTACCGCTCTCAGTGCACTTCTGGTCAGCCGGAACGGTATTACCCACCGAACTCCTCTTCTCCAAAGGTCTCTAGTACCCTCAAATTATTTCATTGGTGACAAAGTGCCTTGGAACATATCCAAAGGAATAGAGAAGATATGCTAGAAATGTTTTATTAGAGTATCTGTAGCTGAATTACATTAGCACACCTACAGGCTCAAGCCTGCTGATGCCTTTCCAGATGACAGGCACTTTAACCCTTCAGCAACGCACAGGATGCAGAAGGAACTCAGCAGGTGCAGCAGCATCTATGGAGACAGTCAACATCTCAGATCAAGACGCTTCATATGAACCAAAAGACAGAAAAATGGTGGGAAGTGGTGGAGCAAATGCTAGCAAGTTCTTGGAGCAAGTGAGTAGGGGTGGTAGGCAAATAGAGGATGAAATTGGGTATTGGTTTATTGTTATTATGTGTACTCAGGGAGAGTGACAAACTTGTCTTGCATACTGTTTATACAGGTCATATCATTATATAGTGCATTGAGCTAGAATAACACAGCAACTGTGCAGTATGTTACTGAAAACTTGAAGAGCAGGTAAACAATAAAGTGCAAGATCACATTGAGCTAGATTATGAGGCCAAGAGTAGAAGCGGTCCATTCAAGAGTCTGATAACAGTGGGATAGAAGCTGCCCCTGACCCTGGTGGTATGTGTTTTCAGGCTTTTGTATCTTCCGCTCGATGGGAGAGGACCGAAGGGAGAATGCCCAGGGTGTGTGGGGGCTTTGATTATGCTGGCTGCTTTACTGAGGCAGCAAGATGTACAGAGAGAGTTCGTAGAGGCGAGGCTGGGTCCTGACATGCTCAATTCCGTTATTCTCCTGAGGAAGTAGAGGCATTTGGTGGGATCTATTGGCTGTTGCATCAATGTGGCTGGATCCGGGCAAGCTATTGGGATGTTCACACCCAGGACCTTGAATCTCATTAACAAAACTGGGAGGTAACAGGCAGAGGCACCAAATTCCTAAAGATGATAGAATCTGAAAGGAGAGGAAGGTGAATCATGGAATCAAGTAAGGGAGGTGAGGTGGGCCGAGTAGAATATTAGGAGAGAGGAGCCAATGGGTTTACAATGGTTTGCAACAGTAAGTCTTTATGGAAGAAGAGCTATTGAAGAAAAGAATCCTAGATTGATTTATGAGACAGATGAGTTGGACGATGTTGGATATAGGGAAAGTGTTGGATATGATAAATCCACTGAAGGTACACTTGTGTTGAGGCTGGAAAAGATGGTATTGCTGGTCCCTTCTTGCTGATAAGCCTCAATTCTGGAACTTCTTCACAGCAATGCTTTTGAAGTGTCTTTACCAAACAAATTGCAGGATCTCCATAAAGAGTCTACCAGTATCATCTGAAGGGTAGCTAATCTGGGCCTCACTCACAATGCCCTCATTCTTGAATGTGAATTAGCAGACAGATCTTGGTAATCAGAGTAATTATATTTTCAGCCATCAGTGCTAACATGTACTAGGAGGTTGAAGAATGGCAGCAATTCTACTGGAATGCGTTCTGCCAGATGTAATCTGCTGCAAAAATCAAAATTCATCTGTTATGTTTTATAATTCCAAAACTAATCAAAAGAGAATCAAGGGGAGACTGGGAGAACATGTATGCTCTGAGTTTTATTTTAAGCAAGGCGTGCACATATGACGTGGTGGTGTGATGATGTATGCCATTCACATACTTTTACTCATAATCCATAATAAATTTTATGAATTATACATCCACAGCATAGTAAATTTTAAATAGTCCCATTCAGGCCTAAAGATTTCATCGCTGTGGAAGATTTCTTACTCTAGTGGGATCACATCTTTCCTGACAAGGGAGGTCTCTCAGTTTGACAGGTGAGACTCGTGGCTGTGAAAACAATCTCAGGCACTGGGACCACCTCCATAGTGGTTGCAAAAGTTGACTTTGGGACAGTAGGAAGTGGTTCAGACAGCTCTGGACACCTGTCTTCTAGATATGTTGGCATTCTGAACGGTTCATGGCAAGCTGCTTGATCCACTGATCTATCACAGGCCGCCCAACAAAGCTTCGAGCACATGCTTTCGTTTTGACAATGCCTAGATGATCGATATGTAGTTCCTCCAACACTTAGTTCTCAGCTTGGATTTTAGAACAACTCTTAATCCCCACAAAAGGTAACCTCTGTCAAGAACAATTTAATTCAGGTGCTGTTAAAATTGGGAGAACTGGAATTTCTGCTGCACATTCTGGCCATTTTGGGTTGCCATGTAGAACTGAGACAATCTGGGGCTTCTGCTTCCCTTTAGACCATCTCTCCCGTAATGGGGAGATTTTCAATTTGCATTATGGGGAATACATTAAGATAGTGTCTGCTTTTGTAAATTTTTCAAATATTTCTTTTTCTAAAAGTAAACGGACATGCCATCAGCATTCCATAAGACCATAAGACCATAAGACAAAGGAGCAGAAGTAGGCCATTCGGCCCATCGAGTCTGCTCCGCCATTTTATCATGAGCTGATCCATTTTATCCTATTTAGTCCCACTGCCCCGCCTTCTCACCATAACCTTTGATGCCCTGGCTACTCAGATACCTATCAATCTCTGCCTTAAAGACACCCAATGACTTGGCCTCCACTGCTGCCCATGGCAACAAATTCCATAGATTCACCACCCTCCGACTAAAAAAATTTTTTAACATTTCTGTTCTGAAAGGGCGCCCTTCAATCCTGAAGTCATGCCCTCTCGTACTAGACTCCCCCATCATTGGAAACAACTTTGCCACATCCACTCTGTCCATGCCTTTTAACATACGAAATGTTTCTATGAGGTCTCCCCTCATTCTTCTAAACTCCAAGGAATACAGTCCAAGTGCGGACAAACATTCCTCATATGTTAACCCTCTCATTCCCAGAATCATTCTAGTGAATCGTCTCTGTACCCTCTCCAACGTCAGCACATCCTTTCTTAAATAAGGAGACCAAAACTGCCCACAGTACTCCAAGTGAGGTCTCACCAGCGCCTAATAGAGCCTCAACATCACATCCCTGCTCCTATACTCTATTCCTCTAGAAATGAATGCCAACATTGCATTCGCCTTCTTCACTACCGACTCAACCTGGAGGTTAACTTTAAGGGAATCCTGTACGAGGACTCCCAAGTCCCGTTGCATCTCAGAACTTTGAATTCTTTCCCCATTTAAATAATAGTCTGCCCATTTATTTTTTCTTCCAAAATGCATAACCATACACTTTCCAACATTGTACTTCATTTGCCACTTCTCTGCCCATTCTTCCAATCTATCCAAGTCTCGCTGCAGACTGTCCGTTTCCTCAGCACTACCGGCCCCTCCACCTATCTTCGTATCGTCAGCAAACTTAGCCACAAAGCCCTCTATTCCATAATCCAAATCGTTGATGTAAAATGTAAAAAGAAGCGGCCCCAACACTGATCCCTGTGGAACACCACTGGTAACCGGCAGCCAACTAGAATAGGATCCCTTTATTCCCACTCTCTGTTTCCTGCTAATCAGCCAACGCTCTATCCACGTATGTAACTTTCCTGTAATTCCATGGGCTCTTATCTTGTTAAGCAGCCTCATGTGTGGCACCTTGTCAAAGGCCTTCTGAAAATCCAAATATACAACATCCACTGCATCTCCCTTGTCTAGCCTACTGGTAATTTCCTCAAAAAATTGTAATAGGTTTGTCAGGCAGGATTTTCCTTTAAGGAATCCATGCTGAGTTCTGCCTATCTTGTCATATGCCTCCAGGTACTCTGTAACCTCATCCTTGACAATCGACTCCAACAACTTCCCAACCACCGACGTCAAGCTAACAGGTCTATAATTTCCTTTTTGCTTCCTTGCCCCCTTCTTAAATAGCGGAGTGACATTTGCAATCTTCCAGTCCTCCGGAACCATGCCAGAATCTATCCACTCATGTTATCATCGCTAATGCCTCTGCAATCTCCACAGCTACTTCCTTCAGAATACGAGGGTGCATTCCATCTGGTCCAGGAGATTTATCGACCTTTAGCCTATTCAGTTTCCTGAGTACTTTCTCTGTCGTAATTGTGACTGCGCACACTTCTCTTCCCTGTCACCCTTGAGTGTCCAGTATTCTGCCGTCTTCCTCAGTGAAGACTGATGCAAAATACTTGTTCAGTTCCTCTGCCATCTCCTCATCTCCCATTACAATTTCTCTAGTATCATTTTCTATCGGTCCTATATCTACTCTCACCTGTCTTTTACTCTTTATATACTTGAAAAAGCTTTTAGTATCCTCTTCGATATTATTTGTTAGTTTCCTTTCATAGTTAATCTTTTCTCTCTTAATGACCTTCTTGGTTCCCTTTTGTAAGGTTTTAAAGACTTCCCAATCCTCTGTCTTCCCGCTAATTTTTGCTTCATTGTATGCCCTTTCCTTAGCTTTAACTTTGGCTTTGACTTCTCTTGTCAACCACGGTTGCATCCTTTTTCCACTCGAAAATTTCTTCTTTTTTGGAATATACCTGTTTTGCACATTCCTCATTTCTCGCATAAACTCCAGCCACTGCTGCTCTGCCGTCTTTCCCGCCAGTGTCTCTTTCCAGTCAACTTTGGCCAGTTCCTCTCTCATGCCACTGTAGTTTCCTTTACTCCACTGAAACACCGACACATCAGATTTCGGCTTCTCTTTTTCTAATTTCAGAGTGAACTCCATCATGTTATGATCACTGTCTCCTAAGGGTTCCTTCACCTCAATCTCTCCAATCACCTCCGGTTCATTACACAGTACCCAATCCAGTACAGCCGATCCCCTAGTGGGCTCAACAACAAGCTGTTCTAAAAAGCCATCTCGCAGACATTCTACAAATTCTCTCTCTTGAGATCCAGTGCCGACCTGATTTTTCCAATCTACTCGCATGTTAAAATCCCCCACAATTATCATACCACTGCCCTTCTGACAAGCCTTTTCTATTTCCAGTTGTAATTTGTAGTCCACATCCCTGCAGCTGTTTGGAGGCCTATAAATAACTGCCATCAGGGTCCTTTTACCCCTGCGATTTCTTAGCTCAACCCATAAAGATTCTGCACCTTCCGATCCTATATCACCTCTTTCTAATGATTTAATATCATTTCTTACCAATAAAGCCACGCCTCCCCCTCTGCCTACCTTCCTATCCTTCCGATACACCGTGTATCCTTGGACGTTGATCTCCCAGAGACATGCATCCTTTAGCCAGGTCTCAGTGATGGCCACAATATCATACCTGCCAATCTGTAGCTGTACAACAAGATCATCCACCTTATTTCTTATGCTGCGTGCATTTAAGTACAACATCTTAAGACCAGTATTTGATACTTTTTGCTTTGATTTCACTGCAACTTTATTGCACTGCAACTCATCCCAATGGCTACACATTTGCCCCATCACCTGCCTGCCTTTCCTGACATCTCTACTGCTCACTATCTTAGATTTATTTCTGTTTTCCCCTTCCTCCGCTCTATCATTCCGGTTCCCATTCCTGTCCTTTTGACTTTGATTTTCTACACAGTCTTCCAAGAAACAGGGCCCATCTCTACATTCATACTGCTGCTGATAATGGAGCACCTTTCTGTCGATTGAAAATGGAAACTAGTGATGGATAATCAGGAATGAGGTAAGCTCTCTCCCATAGAAGTACTATTTGAAACATTTTACAGCCCAAACCAGACTCAAGGCCTTTCTGTCTATCCAGATATATTTTTTCTGCAGCAGTGAGGGAACATGATGGAAAAGCTATGTGGTATTGACTTTGTACGGTAATGTAATTGGTAGAATGGAGAGAAAAAACTTTTATCATGGATAAGATGGATGAACCGGGATGTGTTTCGGTACATCGCCCACCAAGATTTGAAGGATTCTGTTACCATGTCCCTGCCATCGTGACATGACCATGAGTGTGTCAATGGACCTCTGGGTGAGTCAGAGGCCCCTGTTGTTCCTCTACCCATGGAACACAGGACCTGATCTGGACAACTCGTCCGAGCTCTGGACAGGCTCTCAATGCTGGATTTAGTGAATTCTGGGAGAGGGGGGGAATGTGTAGGGTAACATAACTGGTGGGAACAAACATAATTCACAACCACCAACAATGAGTTGGGGTTCACTTTAAGATGACATATTATGTGAAGTTCTGTTACCATGCTTTTCGAGTTCAGTGTTTGGAGTATAGCAAGTGAGTTATTACAATTTTTCTTAAACATGAAATGCCTCAGAGCGGTTTATTTGTGAAAGGCTACAGCCTCCCTCACTCATAACATGTGATGTGACTGCACCTATACCTCAAGGCGAGGTGTCGCAGGCAAGCTTCACTGGATGATGTGGATTATAATCTGTGAGTACAGTGTCTGACGTCACCATTTCCTTTACTTTTTTAAAATGCACCTCACACTGCTTTGTCCATTACTATTTCTTCCTGATCTGTAGTAATGAATTCAAGAGGTGAGCACAGTAGCAGGAACCTGTTATAGTAATTGATGAATCCTACAAAGGACTGTGATTGTGACACAACCTTTGAACTTGGGCTTTCCATCGTTGTTTGAATTTTCTCAGAATACTTGTGTAATTCTTGTGCGTTAATGGTGTGATCACAGTGAGTGATTTCAAATCTTTTACTAGCTCTTCTTTCAGTTAGTCCTGATGAAGGGTCTTGGCCCGAAACATCGACTGTACCTCCCCTAGAGATGCTGCCTGGCCTGCTGCGTTCACCAGCAACTTTTATGTGTGTTATAGTGAGTGATGCTTGGTTTAAAGAATTCACACTTGTTGCATTGTCCTCTATCCTGGGCAGAGGGTATTGATCTAATTTCAGTACTGGGCAGATACTGATCTTAAAATCACCACAGAACCTCACACACCAATTCTTCTCAGCTACTGGAATCACTGCCGTTGCCCATGGAAAGAATTCCTTCAGTCTTCATAGAATCTAGCTTACTGGCTACTTTATCATGGGTGGTATAAGGAACTGGATGGGCTTTATAGAACTGGGGTATGGCATTTTCGTTCAACATTATTCTACCCTTAATATGTTTGAGTTTTCCAATACCATCCTTGAACACTGCTGTGATATCATTCAGTACCTTTCTTAATTTGCTTTCAGTTGACTATTGCAGGGGATGTGACATTCAAATGGTGGTTGGATCTCCAATTAAGTTGTAGTTGTCTCAGCCACTCACACCCCACAGTGCTCACCTTCCCATTTTTAACCACATTCAAGCCCAAATATGGCTTGTTGGTGGTTGTGTTTCACTGTTACGAAGGTCATTCCTACAGAAATTAATTTTGCTCCAGTGTGAGTTCTTAGTTGGATATCTGCAGGCTTCAGTTCAGTATCTTAGAAATGCCATTCAAATCTGTGTCAGTGTCCAAATCCATTTCAATTAATTTGCCATTCATTTGCCATATTGCTTGTCTATTTTTAGTATTCATATTGTAAATCTGAAGGCTGTTAGGGCATTTTTGGGATAAGGACATACAGCAAATAACTTCAGCAACTAACCAACCACCAGTCTTCAGATCTGAATATGGACTATGGGTTAAATTTAAAATGCAGCTCTGGACAATGGGTTCCTAGAGCTGTGAAAACTGGGTGTGAAGAAGGAAGTATGAAAGTTCTTTGTAATTCAAAGAAAGCATTAGACCATAAGACATAGGAGTAGAATTAGGCCATTCAGCCCATCGAGTCTGCTCTGCCATTCCATCATGGCTGGTCACGGATCACATTCAACCCCATACACCTGTCTTTTCGCTATGTCCTATGATGCCCTGACCGATCAGGAGACTATCAATTTCCGCCTTAAATATACCCACAGACTTGGCCTCAACCATAGTCTGTGGCAGAGAATTCCACATATTCACTACTCTCTGGCTAAGAAAATTTCTCCTTACCTCTGTTCTAAAAGGATACCACTCAATTTTGAGACTGTGCCCTCTAGTTCTAAATACCCCCACCATATGAAGCATTCTCTCCACATTCATCTTATCTAGTCTTTTCAACATTCAGTAGGTTTCAATGAGATCCCCACCCATTCTTCTAAGTTCCAGTGAGCACAGGCCTGAAGCTGCCAATCGCTCCTCATATATTAACCCCTTCATTTCTGGAATCATCCTCATGAATCTCCTCTGGACTTTCTTCAATGACAACACACCCTTTCTGCAATATAGGGCCCAAAACTGTTGACAATACTCCAAGTGCACTCTGACTAATGTTTTATCAAGACTCAGCGTATTCTGTTTGCTTTTATATTCTATTCCTCTTGAAATAAATTCCAACTTTGCATTTGCCTTCTTTACACCAGACTCAACTTGTAAATTAACCTTCTGGGAGTCTTGCATGAGGATTCCTAAGTCCCTCTGCACCTCTGATGTTTGAACCTTCTCCAAATTTAGATAATAGTCCACGCTATTGTTCCTTTTACCAAAATGCATTATCATACATTTCCCAACACTGTAGTTCATTTGCCACTTTTTTGCCCATTCTTCCAATTTGTCCAAGTTCAGCAGCAATCACATTGCTTCCTCAGCACTACCTACCCCTCCACCTACCTTGATATCATCTGCAAACTTTTCCGCAAAGCCATCAATTCCATTATCCAAATCAATGACAAACAAAGTGAAAAGTAGCGGTCCCAATACTGACCCCTTAGGAACACCACTAGTCACTGGCAGCCAAACAGAAAAGGTCCCCTTTATTCCCACTTGCTGTCTCTTGCCTGTCAGCCATTCCTCTACCCACGTCAGTATTTTTCCTGTAACACCATAGGATTCTATCTTGTTAAGCATCCTCATGTGTGGCACCTTATTAAATCATTTCTGAAAATCCAAGTAAATGACATTCACTGCCTCTCCTTTTTGTCCACCCTGCTTGTTACTTCCTCGAAGAACTCTACCAGATTTGTTAGGCAAGATATTCCTTTGCAGAAACCATGCTGACTTTGACTTATTTTATTATTAATCTCCAAGTACCTTGAACCCTCCTTAATAATAGACTCTTACACTTTCCCAACCACTGAGGTTAGGCTAACTGGCCTATAATTTCCTTTCTTTTGCTTTCCTCCCTTCTTAAAGAGTGGAGTGACATTTGCAAACGTACATTATAGATACATATATTGTAAATATAGAATTGTTCTTTGATCTTTAGCATATAAAATGTCATGTAATGTTGGGTCAAGCAGGGCCTCTTCCCCTGAAAGGGACTCAATATGATGCCTGCTGTGTCACATTTGGTCGAATAAGGAGACGATCTCATATCTACCAGCTGCACTTCTCAAGTGACTTTGTTTACATCACAACAAAGGTTACCCAGTCCTGAGTCACTCTCATCATTATCTGAATTTTCATCAACAGCATGCAGATTAGTGGTTTTAAAACTGCAAATTGACTTTTTATTTTTATCTCTTCTCTGTGCAGTACATTTATTTTGGTCTGTTGAAATTGACTCCACTTCCTTTTGATTCTGCTTCCTAAACTTAAAGGGTCCTGCAGTCAACAATGGTTTGGTTCTACGTCTTTCTGCGTTACTTTCATGATATTAGCAAAGCTCATTTCGGCTGGCTTTGTTGGAGCAGTTAAACTTCCATACACCTCCTCCTACACCTCATTTAACTGCTCCAAACAGTCTTTCCAGGTGAGGCAACACTTCACTTGCAAATCTGCTGCGGTTACCTATTGTGTCCAGTCCTCCCAATGCAGCCTCCTCCACAAGCACCATCTGTCACATGTGGGACTTCCCAATAGCTAAGCATTTTAATTCCAATTCACATTCCCATTCTGACTTGTCCAAACAGGGCCTCCTCTTGTGCCAACATGAGGCCACCTTCAGGGTGGAGGAGCAACACCTTATATTCTGTCTGGGTATTCTTCAGCCTGATGGTATGAATATCAATTTCTCCTTCTGGTAAACAAACCCCCCACTCCCCACTTTCCTCTATTCCCTACTCTTGACCTTTTACTTCTTCTCACCTGCCTAGTACTTCCCCCAGGTCCCCTCCTCCTTCACTTTCTCCTATGGTTCACTCTCTTCTCCTCTCCTATCAGATACATTCTTCTACAAACCTTGACCTTTCCCACCCACCTGGCTTCACCTATCACCTCTGAGCTAGCCTCTTTCCCCTCACCCCTCTTTTTTATTCTGGCATCTTTCTCCTTCCTTCTCAGTCGTGAAGAAGGGTCTCAGCCTGAAATGCTGAGTGTTCATTCTTTTCCATAGATGCGGTCTAACCTGCTGAGTCCCTCCAGCATTTTGTATGCTCTTCCACTTATTGGCACTTGGTTCTCATTGGCCACTTCATTCACTTCAAAATACTGCTCAATTCACTCATCATACATCAGCCAGTTATCCTTTGTTCATTTGAATGCATCTATGGTTCTGATGTAGCCAGTCATTTCTGCATTTTTTTAAATTTATGATTATTATTGCTTGGTTCTCAGTGTGTCTATGAACCTGTGAATTTTCCCATTTTCTGCCTTTTATAAAATTCAGCTGTTCCTCTCCCCTTGCAAAGAAAGTGTGTTCTGCTTTTTGGTTAGGCTTGTACGTCTCGCTGAGCTTCAACCGGTAGGTGGTCTTTTTGGGTTCATTTTAAAACTTACCTGACACCACTGGTATATTTTGCAACTCCAAAACATAAAACAAATTGAAAAACTAACAGAGACCAAGAACATGTATGCTTCACTTCAAACTTCAAGCAATGGGATCAGAGCTGGACTCCGGAGTGAAGGCTCCTGAGTTTGAATCCAAGTCAGACCACCCCCAAGCACGCTTTCCATCCGTGACGGGTTGAGCGTCGAGCTAGCCACTCGGCCTCGTAAAAAAAAAAGGGTCGAGTCAGGAACGTTCATATTGTGACCTGGTTAATCCGAAAGGAGACCAATCCTGACACCACACACCAGACAAGAATGGCTGACTGTCTGGTGCAACACACGAAAAAAAACTTCAAGCGAGTCACCCACATTGAACGTGATGATATATGCCATTCATGTACTTTTACATGTAACACATAATGAATTATATCGACAACAAAGAATTCTTAATGAAACAATATATTCACAATATTACTGAAATATTAAATACACGACATCCAACCTTTACTCTGTTAAAGAGATTAAGATTAGAGATTACTTTATTTGTCACATGTACATCAAAACATACAGTGAAAATATCCTTTTTAACGCCAATGACCAACACAGTTGAAGGATTGCTGGGGGTAGTCACAAGTGTCTCTGTGCTTCCAGTGCTAACATAGCATGTTCACAAATCACTCACCATAACTAAACGTCTTTGGAATGTGGGAGGAA